>NW_022589766.1:5364152-5440231 GCF_004348235.1 Phoca vitulina | reverse complement strand
AGGGTGGCTCAGTCGTTAAGCATCTGCCTTCGGCTCAGGTCATGATCCCAGTGTCCTGGGATCCAGCCCTGCATCGCATCGGGCTCCCTGCTCAGCGGGAAGCCTGCTTCTCTCTCTCCCTCTCCCACTCCCCCTGCTTGTGTTCCCTCTCTCGCTGTGTCTCTCTCTGTCAAAAAAATAAATAAAATCTTTTAAAAATAAATAAATAAATACATCTACATTAAAAAAATATTCCACTCATTTTTTTCTCTGCTGGTTTGAGGTCATACATTCCATTTCTGTTTTTTTTTAGTGGTTATCCTTAAGACCTTTACATGCATATTTAACAAAGTTGCTCAGTATATCTACTCTCTTCCCAAACAACCATCCTCACCTTACATCTTAATGTTGTCCAATATTGTAGCTCAGTCCACCTTTTTTTGCTTCCTATATTAACATAATTATCAGTCTATGTTTGTTTCTATTTTCCCAAATACTTTCTGATTTTTTTTCTGCTCACCATATTTCCTTGCATTTCACACCCTTCTGGGATCATTTTCCTTTTTCCTGCAATAGATCCCTTAGAATTTCCTTTAATGGAGGAATGTTGGTGGCAAATTCTCTAATTTGTTGTTTATTAAAACTTTTTGTTTCACCTCATTCTTGGAAGATAATTTTGCTGAGACTAGAATTCTAGAATGGCAGTTCTCCCTCCCCACCACTCCCCCTTCTCAATGTGTTAAAATACTATAGTAGTACTGTAATCTGGAATCACTGTTGCTGTTGAGAAATCAGCTGTCAGTCTAATTGTCCTTTTGGGGGGGTTGTCTTTTCTTTCTGACAGCTTTTAAGATCTTCTCTTTTTCTTGGTATTCTATAGTTTCAGAACAGCTCTGGGTGTGTATCCTGTTTATTTAATTTTCCTTGAATTGTTGGGCTTTCTGGGTTAGAGTATTAGTGTTTTGTAATAGATTGGAAAAATCTCAACTGTTACATCTTAGAACACTGCTTCGATCCAGTTTTCTCTGGTGTCTCCTCCATCTTCCATGCTGCTTAACCTGTGTTTTATATTTTCTGTCTTTGACAGTTCTGTCAACGAACTATCTTCTGGATAATTTGTTCATTAATTCTCACATCGTCTGAGTCTAACGCTTACTGTTTGCATTTTAAAATCAATCTTTTCATTATGTTTGTGTAAGTTATATTTGGTTCTTCTTCAAATCTTCTTAGTCATTTTTATGCTTATATTCCTTTCCCATAGTTTCAAGCTTCTCTTTAATGTCTTGAAACATATTAAATATACTTTATGTTCTCTGTATGATAATTCCCATGTCTTTAATTTGCAAGTCTGGTTTTACCCGCTATTGGTTAGCTGGCTCTCACTCACAGTGTCTTATTTCCTTGCATGTTTATGACTTTCTGGCTGTGAGGTCATGCTCCGTGACACTTTACCAATGGAATTTCTTTGAGGCCTGGATTGGAGTTGTGTTTCTCAGACAAGATGTATATTTTCCTCTACTAGTTGACTGGAGGTACTCTCAACCAGGTACCACTTAATATATAAATGATCTGCTTTAGGTTTTTGAACCACAGAGGTAGCTTAGTTCAGGTCTTGCACCCACAGTAGAGCAAGCTTCTTACAAATTCTCAGGGAAGACTTTATCCCTTCCACCCAGCACCAAGGTCAAGACAGGCGAGATTTGTGCTGCCCTTCTTTGTGGCACATTTACTTTTTGTTCACCCTTATGATTGGGTCGGGCTGTTTGAATCCCAGCTTTAGGTAGGGAATCTCCTACTAGTCTCCTCACACTGGGTGGGTCCAGGCCTTATCTCTGGGCTCCTTTGTTGCACCAAGCGCTCAGACTGATACTGCAGACTCACCCGGGTTTGGTTTGGCAGACAAGGCAAAAGCTGACTTCAAGCTCATTTCCCCCCGAGGATTACTATTTTCACTGTGCTTTCGTACTCAGAATTTCTTACTTTCTTGCCAGCTCAGTGCATTTGAAAAGATACGTTCTATTTTTATTCAGCTTTGGAATGACTTTTCATTGGGACATTTACTATGATATGCCCAGACATGGAGGTTTGGATATTTTTCTAGAAGACCCTTTCACTGAGATGTGTCCACGGCAGTGGGACCTCTGAGGGCCCCCAGTTGATGATATGGGGATCTCAGTTCCAACTCCCTCCCTCGGATGGGCCCAAGACTTGTTTTCTCTCTTGGGTGCAACAACCGGAGCTCAAGGATCTGTATTGCAGCCAATGTTCATGAACACCTTTAGGGGAGCAGTGGCTTCAACACCCATTTGGCCACTGCAGATTACGGACACCAATCAACTATGTAGACTAATGATATCTACTGGGGCCACATAGGCAGAGAAAACTGAAGACAGTTTCTTTTTTTTTTTAATATTTTATTTATTCGAGAGAGAGAGCACAAGCAGGGGGGAGTGGTAGAGTGAGAGGGAGAAGCAGACTCCCCGATGAGCAGAGAGCCCCATATGGGGCTCAATCCCAAGACCCCGGGATCACGACCTGAGCCGAAGGCAGACACCCAACCGACTGAGCCACCCAGGTGCCCTAAAGACAGTTTCTATGCCTCTTGGTAGCTTCACCTTCTTGTAGACTTCCATGTTTTGTTGCTTCTTCCTCAAGGCGGGTCTGCTTGCACAGCTACAACCGGCCTCCCACATGCATCTGCCCATGGGCCGGATGCTCCCCTGCCCTACCCCACCTCTCTGAAGCAGTTGATATCCAGCCTAGCAGTGCTTCTGCACCTTGTTAGAGCCATGGAGCTCTTTGAGAATCTGATGAAAGCTACAGACATTTCCCCAGGAGAATTCCGTGCCAGCCAGAATGTCCAAGACCATGACAGGTTCCTGATCCTCTGCACCTGATGATTTATCTTCCTAGATATGGGGATGGGGTCTCAGGCCTCAACTGTGGTGGGTGTGTGCTTCCTTAGGAATTAGTTATGATAACGTACATCCCACCTGGGACTAGTCAAGTAAGCTTCATGCTCTGTGCTTCTGGCTTATCCTTTCTCTGTTTTCATATAACCAAGTGCTTGCATTGCCAATGGGCCTGCACAGTGTAGGTCTAAAGGGAAGCTTTTGTTTTTTCTTTTCTATTGGGATTTCCCAAGAGAAAGGAATAGGTCCTGGGGCCACCGTTGGTTTGACTCATTTGTTTCAATCCTTACCTGAGTTTAGATCTGTTTCAAGGAGTCTGAGCCTTTACCGATTTGCTCTTGGCTGAGTTTTAATAAATACAGGCTAATAATCTGCCTCTGTGTAAGTCATGGTCTTTTTGTGACCCTCTGCATTTCTGATTTGGCCTTTTTCTTAACGTCTCGAAGCTAATTTCCATCTGCAAAGTGAGGGACTGGACTGGAGTAGATGTACTTGAACTGCACTTCTCCGAGCACCTCGGACTAGGAGGGCGGGGATGTGGTTGGGGGATGGGCAGGGCACTTCAGTGGGGTTGGGGGTGATGGGTGTGGGGAGGAGCTCCTGCCCGCAGAGCTGCTTCCACCACAGCAGGTCTGATTTACGTGCTTTACACACTGGGTCCGGAGTAAGATCTGTGTTGGACAAATTCCACAGGGGATGGCTGATGTCTATGCGGGCCTCCTCCCTGAGCAGGAGTCCTGTCACCTGGCTGCAGGTGGAGGCAGGGAGCGAAGGCGCGCCTGACTAAGCCTCCCATCCCCCCACTCTGTGGCAGACCTCCCTTCCCCTTGACTCCCTGACTCTGTTCCTAGTTCCAGTTCCAGCAAGGATGTTGTTACCTTTGGCAATGAGAATGTTAGTGCTGCTGCCCCTGAGTCAGGCCGCGCCCAAGGATGGAACCGTGAGGTAATGGGCCTCAGAGGGCAGGGCCATAGGCTGGGATATGGAGAGTCTCTGGAGAATCTGAGGGTGTGCTGGGCCCCTCTGGGAGGCAGGAGCCTGGGGTGTATGCTCCCTGAGCTCTGTATCCGCCCCCCTCCCCCAGTTACTGCCATCTCTGTGCCCGTAGGGGCGCCCTCCACAGAGTGGGCACCCGGTGCACCTTTGCTGGGATCAGCTCATCTGGGATCCGGGGACTCCGTTCCAATGGGGTGTGAAGCTTGGGGAAGAAGCTGCGCTTCTCTTCTCAAGACCTTATGTGGGAATGCCAGAGCCTTGGAGATCATTAGCAGACCAATTCGGGGTTGTGTGCCCAGCCGTCTCAAGGGTTCCGGTGTGAGGAGCACACCACGGGTACGCGGGCTGGGGTGGGGGGACAGATATAGGGAGAGCAGCAAGGCAGGCCGCGGGGACAAAGGCTGCTGCCGAGGCTCCTGTCAGCGATCTGGCCTCACAGGTCTGGACTGATCTGGGCAAACAGGCAGCCCCGTCCAGAACTGGGAGCAAATCTTGGGCTTGGAGGACTGAGAAAGAGAGCCTGAGCAGATCAAAACTCCAAAACCAACATCTACGCCCTCAGCTTGTGTCGTGGAGCAAATCCAGTCTGCGGAAACCTGGGCAGTGCCTCGGGGCTGAGCCACAGACCTGGCCCTCGGGCCGGCCCCAGAGCAGAGGGGTGACCGCGAGCCCCGCTGTCCGGACACCCATTCACTGTTTTCTTGGGTCTCCAACTTGTATCTACTAGGTGTGGCCTCATCTGGCCTCTGTCCAACCAGGTGCTTTATTTATCCCTTAACATCTAAGTTAGGAATCTGTAAAAACAGTCTGAGGGAGTCAGGTTCTGCTTCTAAGACCAGAAGGGCCTCCTCCCCACAAGGTGTTTGGGAATTTGAGAGAACAACGCCCTTGGATCTGGGGAGAGAACTCTGCCAGGAGCTTGAGGGTGGAAGGCTGGTAGGCCGGATCCTCAGGGAGGCTCTTGGCAAGCCTGGCCCTTCTCCTCCTCCTCCAGGCTGGACCCCGAGGTGCAGCAGCTGCCCCTGTCCAACCCCTTCCAGCCAGGCCAGGAGCAGCTTCGGTGAGTGGGCTGGGCGGGGGCTGGGGGGTGGGCCTGGGTCTGCACACTGGCCTCTCCGGGCTTACTTTCCCCGTTTCTGCCAGGCTTCTGCAGAACTACCTACAGGGACTGGAGAGAATGGAAAAGGAGCCGGAACACATGAGCCGGGAGCAGGGTGAGGGGCTGGGCACCGGGGCCTGCGGGCAGGGGGCTCAGGGGCAGCAGAGCCGGGACTGACCCCGGGCTGTCAGCTGTCCCCTGCCTCCTCCACCTGTTCCTGGTGCCTCTTCTGATCTGGCTTCTCCTCCTTAGTTCTCCTCTACCTCTTTGCCCTCCACGACTATGACCAGAGTGGCCAGCTGGACGGCCTGGAGCTGTTGTCCATGTTAACTGCAGCTCTGGCGCCCGGAGCTGCTGATTTTCCTATCGCCAACCCGGTAAGCCCTGCTGGCCGGGGGGCCCCTTCTCCCACGAAGGACACTCAGCTTCTTGGGGCTTTAGTCTTTTTCATCATGACTCTTGATGAATCCACGATAAAAGAAGTGCTCTGAGCCTGCCTGGCAGGGACGTGGGGAGGTGTTGGGAGGGTCAGGGCTCCTGGGAACATCTCTGTCTGCTGCAGACTCTCCAGCAAACGTGTGCTTCCACAGGTGATCCTGGTAGTGGACAAGGTGCTCGAGACCCAGGACCTGAATGGGGATGGGCTCATGACCCCTGCAGAGCTCATCAACTTCCCAGGAGAGGCCCCAAGGCACACAGAGCCCAAAGAGCCCCCGGAGCCACAAGATGTTGGGAGGCAGTCCCCGTTAGCTAAAAGCCCGTCCAGACAAGAGCTGCAGGGAGCCCTGGGTCCCAGAGAAGATGGGGCACAGGGAGAGGCCGCAAGGGAGTCCTTGGAGCCTGTACAGGAGGCTGGGGGACAGGCAGAGGCTGAAAGGGAAGCCCGAGGCCCTAGAGCAGACGCTACGGGCCAGCAAGAGGCCAGCGACGCTGGAAAGGACGCGGAGGAGCATCCAGGGGAAACACTGGAGTCCAAGGACACCCAAAATGAGTTTGAAGTTCATGTTATTCAGCTGGAGAATGATGAGATATGAACCTTGAGGCTAGAGATCTGCACCCCGAGAAGTCTCAGCACCAGAACATAAGCCCCCAAGAGTGGGCTGTGGATGCTGGGTGTATGTCCGCTTCCTGGCCCCCGGAGGGGCAGGTCTCTGTGCAGCTCAGGGAGACCTGAAGTTGAGGGGGCAGCTTTAGGGCCCAGATAACCAATAAAGAACTGAATGAACTCATCTGCTTGGGCCATCTACTTACTGGTTTGGCCGGTCTGGCCTCAGGGACACAGGGTTGGGGACTGGACAGGCTTCAGGGAGGGGCTTCGGCTTCCCCGTGTTCCCAGAGGGTGCTGAGACAGCAGGGGACAGCACCAGGGCCCAGCTGCAGACAAGCTGGGGAAGAGAGCGCAGCCTCTCGCTGGGGCCCAAATGCCCCTCTTCCCCCTCCCCTGGGGTTCAGGCACCCAGGACCCTCCTGCAGCTCCGAGCCGGTCCTCCCCACCACCCTGTAGGTGCCCTCCCCGTAATATTAACAAGAACAGCCATTTACTGAGAGCCGAGTACACACCAGGCGTCATGCTGGGCATTTTCTACATTGTCTGATCGTATCCTCACGATAATACCACCAGGTAGAATTAGCTCCATTTGACAGATGAGGAAATTGAGGAAGACCGAGTCACTAACATATCCAAGGTGACACCGCCAATTAAGTGGCAGATTTGAATTCAGGTGTGTCAGACTGCAAAGCCCATGGTCCTTAGCACAGTCTGTGGTCTCACACACCCTGCCCCAACTCCCATATGAAAACTGGCCGATTCCAATATGCCCTCAGCCCTGGTCTCCCCCAGGGACATGGACACTTAGTCCTGGGGCCCATCTGTGGCCAGGGCACCGCCTTAATGACAAGGCGGCTCCAAGGGTGGGGTTTCAGGCTCTGGGACAGTCACAGGGGAGATATTTTTGGACCGTGAAGGCGCCACCAAACCACAGAGAAGGCTCCCTGCCCACTGGCCTGTCAGGTTGGCTCAGCCGTGTGGACAGTCCTGGAGCCATCAGACTGGAGTCTTGTGACAGCCCAGGGGCCCAGAGGAGATTTTCTGGTGGCTTATTACTTGGAAGGTTCCCTGGGGTACGAGGAGATACGTGTCCTCCCCAGCCAGGAAGGCTCAGGGTCTGCCCATCCCCTGTGGCTCCCCTTCACCAGAACCAGCTGGGCCTCCAGCAAGGGCACGGCTGGTGGCAGGTCAGGGGTACTTCCCGCTTCTCCAGTGTAGGCCGCCCCTCCTCCGGGCCTACGCAGGGAGGTTACTTTGAGGAATAGAGAAAAAGAGGGCGACGGGCTGTAGCCTCAAAGCCTCTGGCAGCCCCAGCCAGAGCGGCTCAGACATCAAGGACAAACAGACTGGCAGAAGGAAGCCGGCTCTGGGGCAGGAGCTTTATTTGCTCGGCGGCTCGGCGGTGTGAGCACCCAGGACACAGGGCGAGCGCCCCCCACAGGCAGCGCGGACGCCAGGCTGGATGGAGGCGCCAGCCTCCAGGGAGGGGGTGTGTGAGCCAGTGCCCCCTGCCACAGGGCAGTCACACGATGCCCTCAAAGCCCTGCAGGCCGCACTTCTTGCCGGCCACCTGGCAGCCAAACCTCAAGGCCTCCTGCATACTCTTGCCTGGAGGGACAGAGAGCTGGATCAGCCCGGTCCTCTGCGCAGGGGCAGGCCTCAGCCTGGCGCCTCCTGCCGGCGTACTCACCCTGGGACAGGCTGAATATGACCGAGGCGTTGAAGGTGTCTCCGGCCCCCAGAGTATCCACCACCCGGGGTGGAGGGAAGGCGTCCGAGTGGAGCAGCCGTCCATCAGGGCCCAGGGCATCAGCGCCCTCCTCAGCCCAGGCGCAGACCAGCATAGCCCTGCAAGACCCTCCACTCAGCTGGGTCGTCGGCCCGCCCCTGGCCCCCAGCCTCATCCCCCTCTTCAGGGCAGTGCCGCCCCCTCCCCGCGTCCAGACTCACTGGTTCTCCACACCTAAGGCCCCTTCCTGGCTTCCCCCTACTCACCCTTTCCTCACACGACCGTACAAACCCCTCAGGGCCTCCCCCGCTGACCGGAACCCCAAGTGCTTGGCCACATCTTTGCTGACAAACACCTGTGGACAGTGGAAGAGAGGCTGACGGTCCCCCAAACCCAGTCCCCGCGCAGTCACTCACCACCAGCAGCCTAGCGTTGCCCCCATATTATAATGCCACTCCTCCAACATGGCCGCCTAAATCCCCAACGTAGCATCTCACTGTCCCACAGGAATGCGTTTTCACACTTGCTCAAGATATGCTAGAAGCCAGCCCTGTAAATTGTGGCACAAAAGTCCCTGGTTTATTTGGTCTGAGATCAACGAATGTCCCTGCAATTGAAAATCCAAAGCGAGCCTTGAGCGCCATCTTGCGGTGAAAGCTACCGCTGCCAAGTTACACCCCCGGCTCTCAGGAGCGGTTTGCTTTGTTTTCCTGATACAACTATGCCCTCCGGGCCAGGTTTCTTCACCTTTAAAATAAAGGGCCAGGGGTTGTAGAGCTTCCTCAACACCAGCTACACGTTAGAACTGCCAGAGGGACGCGATCCCAGGACCCCGGGCTGCTTCTCCCTCTCCCACTCCCCGTGCTTGTGTTCCCTCTCTCGCTGTGTCTCTCTCTTTCAAATAAATTAATAAAATCTTAAAAAAAAAAAAAAAGAAGAATTGCCAGAGGGAGTTTTGCTAAAAAATACTTCAGCCGAGCTCCACCCTCACCAATCAAATAAAAACCCGCCATGTGGCTCAGGCATCCACACCTCCGGGCAGCCACGGTGGAGGCCCAACCAGCTTGGGCTATGATGCTAGGATTGTCCCTCAGAACTCATTTCCATCCCAGCACTACCCGAATTTACCTTATGTAAGTCCCCTTCCCATCCTCCCTCACCCCTCGGTGGCTCCCACAGCCCACCACCCACCCCAGAGTTGGAGGACACCCGGGAGAACTGTCCTATTCCCTCATTTGACAGGGGGAAAGACGGAGGAGGCCCAGAGAGGAAATGCTCCCATGCCGGGTGCGCTGGCTGGCTCTAGGAGCCCTCTGGCCACTCTCGTACCCGTGCACCCACTGGGACGGAGAAATTTTTCTCCATCGCCACCACTGGGGCCTGCAAGGGAGTCCAAAGCTGGGGGCCTGCCTCTTTGCCCCCCACCTGCCAATGACAGCAAGCCATTCCAGGTGTGGTAGGCATTCCCGGTAACCAAGGGAACGCTTGGTTCCTTTTAAGACCTAAATGAGAGGGGCCTGGGTGGCTCAGGTGATGATCCCAGGGTCCTGGGATCGAAGCCCCCCACTCCCGCTCTCTGCTCAGCAGGGAGTCTCCTCTCTCTCTCACTCTCCCTCGGTGCTCTCTCTCTCTCTAATCAAAAAAAAAAAAAAAAAAAATCTTAAAAAAAAACACAAACCCTAAATGAGCTGCATGTGGCAAGGGGAAGCTGCGTGGGCCACTCACCACATCTCCATAGCCAAACAGTTGGAACAGCTCCTCTCGGGGCTTCTCCACCTCCACGGACACTCGGATCTTCTGACCCTGTGGCTGCGTGGCATTGTGCTGTTCTATCCGCCGCAGCATCTTCACCTGCTCTGAAGCGTTCCGGCCCTGGGGCGGGGTGGGGCGGGACGGGGCAGCTCAGGGCCAGCTGGGCAGAGCAGCTGCTCTGGCTTCTTCTTCCCTCCCTGCTGGTGGGCGAGGGGGTACTGGGCCGGAACGCCATCCGAAGTTTCAAAATTCTAGAGCGGTCATGGACCTTGGAGACCTTACTGACCACCTCCCAGTACCCCGCCCCCCCGCCTGCCATTTCACCGACGAGGAGACAAAGGAATAAAAGAGAGACTTTCCTAAGGACCTATGGTGAATTAAATGACAAGGCTAGGATTAGAACTCAGGCCTTCTCCGAGTGTGGAGGAGGTGGGCAGCCTGGGACACAGAAAGCATGGGCCTTTGCCTGGAGCCAGCATCCTGCTTCTGGTGCCTACATCCTGCTGTGTGAACCCGAGTAAGGTGCTTTCTGGGCCTTAAAACACACAGCAAGCTGGAGCGGGGATGAGGGGGGTTGGAGTCCTTTATCTTGACGTACTTCATGGTTCAAAAAAACTAAGAAGGCAGAATACGTGAAGGGGCTGGCAGGTTGAGCCCCTCAAAACACAGGTAGGGCAGGACTTGCCTCAATGTGGATCCACTTGAACCGGGTCAGATCAACCTTATCAAAGTCTGTAGCAGACACATCTGGCAGGTTCCTAAGTCACAGGACAGAAAGGAGAGAGAAGAGGCCTGGTGAGGTGAGCCCGGGCCCGGATCTCTGGCTGCCGGGGCCCTGTACCTGGTGCTGCCTGCCGCATGGCCAGACTGGATCTCCAACACGGCCTTCCGAGGCTCAGCTCCAGGACAGGCCCCGTTCCAGGCTAAACTCCTGACCACTCCTTGCCCTACTCAGCTCCTTCCAGACAGGCGGCTGGAGGCAGTCTGCCAGGGTGCCCTTTGGGGTAAACTCAACGGCAGCATGGGTCAAGAGGCCAGCTGAGTGTGCCTTGGAGACCACATCTCCCAGAACGCTCTAAGAGCACCAGGGACTACAACTCCTAGAATCCCCCCTCGCCAGTGGCGCACGTGCTCCCAGCATGCAGTGCGCCGGAGAACTAGAAAGGCCACGGCTGCTCTGGGCCTGGTCCCGTTCACTTCCGGTGCCCCAGCAGTGACAGCACCACTGTTCTAAGCTTGGCAGCTCCATGTTGCAACCCTGAGGTCAAGGTTGGTGCTCGAGGATGAGTTTCCAGTTCCGCTGACTCAGGTGTAGAGCCCCGGGAAGGGTCTGCCTTGACCAGAGACCTACACCTAACCTATGTCCTCCCCTTCATGGTCTGTAGCTGAAGCGATCTAATTAGCTGTGTACCTGGGCCTTTCTGAGGCTGCTTTGCCATTGGTAAGTGGGTCCAAACCCACCAGCCTGCTGCAGTTGGAGGTAATGTGCGTGGATATGCTCGCACTGGGGCCAGGGGGCAACAAATGTTTCTCCTCTGAGCTCCTCTCCTCTTCCTGTGAACACCCATGTGGTGTCCTTGATCAAACTTGCTACAGATCGTTGCTTAATGGGCAGATGACTAGGACCGCCCAAGGAGAAGGTCATTGCCAGCACATATGCCCCCTGGGACACACGGAGCCCAGAGACCACCGGCCATAAAGCTTGTCCTAGTATAGTTGCCCCCTCTCCCCCAGGTCCAGGAGTCATCTGGGCGGTAGGGACAGCCTGAGCCCCAGGGCTGCTGGGTCTGGACCGCCTGAGCCCTAACACAGTACCTGGCATACACTAGGTCCTTAGTAAACTAAAGGTCTGAGATTCTTCAGGAGGGACTCTGGGAGACATGAGAAGGGTCTGGGTCCACAGGGCCTCTCCCTAGTAGCTTGGGACTTTAAAGGGGATCCCTTCCCCTTAATTAACATGGCATCTGATGGCCCTGATCTCCGGGCCCAATGTTCCCCTTCCCGCTGCTTCAGCGATGCCTGTGAATCGTGTGTGGCTTCATTACGCCGGGACCTTTGTGGTGGGCTCATCTCTTCTGAACACCCAAACCCAGCTCCTTGGTGCCATGCTGCAGGCTGGCAACTCTGGGGCTGACCCTGGAAATTCCAGTGGGTCCCCTTCAGGGCTTAAGATGGTTGGAATCACATCTCCCATCCACCCCTCTCTCCTCAGAACAATTGCCCCACACCCACTCCCAGGCTGCTGATTGACCAATTAGGAAGGAATCACATCATGAATTATGTTCTGCACGGGGCTTGCCTGCCCATCCTGGCTGTTGACCAAGGCCAAGGCACCAGGCAGAGCAAAGCACATCTCTTCCCCCCTGATTGAAACAACTGAGAAATCACTGAACAGTTTGGCATGGGGACAATTTCCGGTACAAAGAGGCAGCAGAGAGCGGGCAGCTGGGACGCCCGGGGTGGCGAGCGAGGGAACTGATTGGTGGGCTGTGCGAGGGCGAGGCCGGGGGGCCTTACGTGTCGTAGAGCACAATGGTGCGGGAGCCAGTGGAGTTGTTGACGATGCAGCAAGAGCACGGGGTCTCCCCTCTGCTCTGCCAGGCCACCTGGGACACATCCACGCCCCGCTGCCTGAAGTCGGCCACCAGGAAGCTTGGGGCGGAGCCCGAGCCAAGGGAAGGGCAAGGAGACACAGATTAGAGCCTACCAGCGGCCTGGACCTCCTGCAGGGACGGGAGGGGTGCTGGAGCCCATGGGCCTCTCAGAGAAGAAGGGTCCTGTTCTGAGAGTTAGTGACGGCGGCGGCGGCGGCGGCTGGCCAGGCGCAGACAGGCGTACAAACCTGTAGGCATGGAGGATGGTGCGGCTGCCAGTGGCCTCGCTGATGATGACCGTGGAGATGGGGACAGAGCCCGTGGTCTGGGAGACTGTGTAGCGTAGGTCCACGGAATAGCGGCGGAGGTCATCCTGGACAAAACTGCCGGGACGGAGTAACCCGCGGGGAGGTGCGGCTCGACAAAGGTTTGGGGACTGGAGGGCCGGTGGCAGGGCCGCTGCGGACCCTGGATGCAAGCGGGGGAGTGGGGGGCGGGAGGGAACGGAAACCCCCATGCTGTCCCAGGTGGTGCAAGGACGCAAGAGAGGCGGGGGCGCGGAGCTGGAACTCAGGGAGAAAAACACTAAGGGACGTTCTTTTAGATCCTGCTTGAAGGAAACTCCAACCCCGAACCTGGCCTCTGGTCTGACTCAAGCCAGAAAGGATGTGCTGAAATTCATTAAACTGGCTGGGGCAGATCAGGGCCTGGAGCACGTACCCTGTTTGAACAAAGCAGGTGAGGGCACCGTGGCCCGTTTCATGCAAAGCCTAGGCAGAATCAATAATTACCAAGGTGGTACTTTGTTCCCCGGCTGCCCCCTACTCATCCTCACGGTACTCCTCTCTGTGAAGGCCCTTGCGGGGCCAATGTCACTCGACCCCTGCCTCCACGATGCCCAGCCAGGCAGCCGTGCGGCCTTGGTGAGGCCACTCACGGGCCCCTGCTCTCGCAGCAGGGGGAACCCTCCAGGCAGCGAGCTGGCTCCCAGTGCCTAACGCTCCTCAGAGTGGGCCTGGTCCGGGACTCTCACCCCAGAATCTCCTCCAATCAGAGTGAGCAGGAGGTGGCCCCTTGGGGAGACTGCACCCACAGAACAAGGGGGCCAGCCCCACGTTTCCTGGCCCTCTCTGGAGACAGCATCCTGTGACCGCTAGTCCAGCCACCATCCCGACCTTTCTCTCTATGGCTGGACCCCACTTTTGGCAACACCAAAGCTAGACAATACAGACTTGTATATAGGTACCAGCTTGGGGCATTATTCCTCATCTTACACCTCAAGGATCCTTTAAATAGTAACTTTCCCAAAGCATCCCAACTACGATTGGGTTTTCCAAATGACTTTTTGCACCCACGGTGCCCGGCACATGGTAGGTGCTCATTAGAGGTTTGTTAAACACATGGGGAGAACGTGGAATGGCCCACCTCCCGGCATTCTCATTCCATAAAGGCGAGTCCACTATCCTAAGCAAGAGCCACAGTCTTGCCTCTTGCTGGGAAGGAAGACAGCCAGCGGAGAAAGTTAACAAGTGACCAGCTGTTGGCTCCAGGTCCCTCTGTCCCACCTCACAGGGCAGGCTCCTGCCCCCTGATCTGTTTCGTGCCAGTTCACCCAGGGGGCTGGGTTTGGGCAGCAACCCCCCTGAAACCAGGGTTCAAAGGGCTGAGTTTCCCAGACCAGCAAGCTGGCAGCCTGCCCTAGTGCCCACAGTGGGCAAAGTGTGGGCCTCACCTCCTGATAAGCATTTGCTGAACTGGCAGTGCTGGGGTCAAAGGGCTTCTGGGTCCCTGCGGCAGCCAGCACAGAGGACGCGTGTGTGCCACCGCGGGCTGCAGCCTAAGTAGCTGGGGAGCTGAGGCCTGCGTCTGGGCCCAGCGTCAGCACGTGACTTCAGGGTGTCCGCGCGCAGGGTGCTCTTGTGGCTTCAGTGAACAGGGAGGACACCAGCACTTGCCCTGCCCCCTCAACGGGGAAAGAAATCGTGGGCCTGAACCCTAGGACCATGGATGCTGGACACCCCCGGGGGAGGATGGGTCCAGCACGTCCCTGACTGCCTTCTGCCACAAGCCTAGCCGGGACCACGGGGAATCGAGAAGGGCAAAGTCATATCCACCACAGAGGCTGTTGGAAGCAAGGAAGAAAGAGGTGGGAAGCTGAGCAGGCTCCGGGGAGGGGCCAAGGAAACCGGCTGTGGAAATGAAGGCTTTAGCAGGAGAGCCTTAACACCTGAGCAGCAGATGAGCTCACGGGGGAGGGTCCAGGACGCTGGGACTCCACTCCGCCCCCTCCCACTCTGGATCCAGAGTTATCCCACCCCATTTCTTATAGCCTGCCCCCTCCCCCCACCCAGGGTCAAGACTTCCTTCTTTTCCACCCTCCCGCTCCCTCCTCCACTCACTCGGCAACGTGGCCCGGGGCCAGCGAGCCCATGAAGGCGCAGGGGGCTCCAAGCAGGGCCAGAACAGTGCAGGAGTTCGATGCGTTGCCGCCGCGCTGCCATCTTTGGGACAAGCACCTGCAAAACATGCGGAGGGTCCCTGCAGCTGCAGCAGGCTGGTGCCGGGATAAGCAAGGCCGGCCACAGTGCCCTGGGTAGGGCCTGTGACGTGTAAAAGCTGGGAGCTCCCCCTCAGAAAGCATCTCGACCAGCCTTCTCATTTTCACGCATTCAGGTCCATCACAAAGGAAGGCTCCACTGTGGGTTACCCCGTTCTCAGTTACCACGACCCGCCTCTCCCCCAGGTACAGAGCTGTCGCACCTTCAGCCCCGATGGCTGGAGAACGCCAAGTGCCTCTTCCCACAGGTGTCAAATCGGCTCCCTGCTCCCGTCTCAGGGGAGCCCTCTTCAATAATAACTCGGGTTAAAATAAGTAAGACGGGGAGCAAACCTGGACATTGAGGTCATTTAAGTGGGGGGCGAGGATGGAAGGGGGAAGCTAACTTACATAATAATGTCAAAAGTTAAAAAGATTATTGGATGAAGACCAGTTTTTCTCCATTTTTTTTGTTTCCCTTTCTTTCAGCTTTATTGAAATATAATGGGCATATAATATTCTGTACATTTAAGGTATACAATGTGCTTTGAAATGGGCGTATTGCAAAATGATTACCACAGGAAGGTTAGTTAACACGCCACCCCATCACACGATTACCTTTTTTTTCTTTAGTTTTTCTCTATCTTGACTGAAAATCTAACTCAAGGTGTACACTGAGGAGACCAAGTGGAGATGCACCTGCAGGGCTTCGTTGTTATCAACAACAAAAACAGTGACTTATGTGCATCAAAGCACTTTAATGATGTCTCATTATGCGCGCACAATACCGTGGGGTAGACAGTGCAGGCTGTCATTTCTATTCTTCCAGTTCCAAAAAGAGTAACTGTGGCCGCTTACAATAAGAACCACTAATTAAGAGAAATACAGGAAGCAGAATTTTTAGGCTAAGGTATATTGGCACACAAAACTTAACCCTGAAGTTCCCTTCAGTCTCAGGAAAAGGGGTCCACGATCCGTCAGGAAGGATACTGGTTTGTAAAGGGACAAACATTTTTCGAGCTATGAGCTTTAGAGAAATTTTCATGCAGATTAGAACGGGGAGCCTCGTGGGATTTGACTGACTCGGGATCACACCAATAGTTAGTGACGAAGCTGCCATCAGAACCCAGGCGGCCTGACTCCAAAACCACCGCCATGTACTGTGTAGTTGTGAATGGAAAGTAGTCAGGCCCCGGCTTGGATGAGGTTTCGAAGAAAGGGTATACAATTTTACTTTGTGGAAATCCTTCAAAGTCACACTGATACCCAACTTCCTGTGCAGAAATGCTTTGCTGAGCATGAGGATGCTTTCTGGAAGGCTCTTCTTGGCCTGGACTCTGGGAGGCAAGGCCGTAACTCAGGGGTCTGGCCAAATTCCAGGTGGTGGCTCCTGAGGGTCCCCAGAAGCCTGTGGAGCCCGGAGAGCCTAGGAAAGGTGGGGCCGAAATGCCCCACCTCTGGGAAGAACTGGGTCCCCACTTGGGCTTGCTCATCTGGGAGGCACGAGAGTCCAGGAGGTGGGCCGGGTGGGCTGGGCACGAGAGAAAGAGAGAGAGAGGCCCTATGGACAACCACACCGCTCTGCAGAGGAGCAGAACCATGGGGCTGGGGGAGGGGGAGGAGGTACACCCTGAGAGCAGGGGGCATGGAGAACACGGTGCCCTCCTTCAGAAGGAGCCCGTCCTGGCGGGAGCTAGCAGGATCTCCTTATCCTAGCCTCTCCAGTAAGTAAGCTCAAAGGGAATGGCACTGAAGCTGTCGTTGAAAGTGGCACTCTGGGTCTTCCCCCGGCCCTCCAGTCCTTGGGAGGACCTGCGGCCTTGGAACCCACACTGTTCTCTTGAGGAGGTCGAACTCCTCACTGTGCCCGCGTCCTGTGGCCGGCTTGACCTGGCTAGCTCTACAAAGCAGCCTACCCTTGTGCCCCTCCCCCGCTGTCCCTGCCCTCCCTGGCAAGGGCTCTAACCTGGGGCAAACAGAGCAGCCCGAAGCAAAGGGTCAATTCCATGAGACGGGCAGCAGCAAAGGGAGAGGGAGCTCAGGAGACGACAGAGGGCTGGAGCACTAGATTCCTACGAATTGTAATTACTGCTCTGCCACTCATTAACTATGAGGCCTTACAATAATTATTTAATTTCTCCACAGAGGTAGCTGCTTCCTCATCTGCAAGGAGGGGATTTCACTGACCCTTACACACTTCCCATGGGCTGCTGTAAGCAAAGTACGTGACAGTGCTGGGTGGACCCAGAGCCTGGAGGCTACTCGGGTCTCTCTCCTCAATCAGAACAGGGAGAACTGGGTATTCATGGCTATGAGTGCTATAGTGTCTTGTCTGAGTTAAACCTTGAACTAGCCATTTATCCAGTTCTTGGCTGAGAAAACTGATAGCCAAGGAGCAATTCTCGGTATTGTAAGCACTAGACAGCACCAAGAGAAAGGCTCGGATTCCGCCGCATAGAAATGCCCTTCTGGGATTACAGTGCAATGGTGAGGTTCTTATCAAGAGTAAATACGAGAGCCAACAAGCAACTCTTCAACTTCTACCAGACAACCAAGAAGGATGTTGTTCACTGATTTTGTAAAAAGGACTTCTGGCAAACTCCTTTTGGAATTTAGCACCAGGGAAAAGTTGGTCATGGCGCATGAGCCAGCTCCATCCATAACCCACAGGATTTCTAAATTTGCCTCTAGTGCCAGCAAGCCCTGAAGCCATAGTGAAGCTCAAATACCGCGGTTTTAAGTGTTCTTGCACTCTACCTGCACATACTTATTATTGAAAGCTACCTCAAAATTTATTTAAGAAACAGATGAGATATACGTAGTAGATAAATTAGAAGTAAACGCTGGTGAGAGACAAGTGCATCGGTCTTTTTGTTAGAAAGAAAGAAGCTGGTCCTGCCACTTACTAGTTGCATGCCCTTGGATAAATCACTTCATCTCAAAGAGTTTCTAAACGCGGAAAATGACTCCTGAAACGGGAATTGGCCAACACAGCGCTATCCAAAGCCTGGGTCTTATTATTAACGGCCTCAATTCTTTCCCTAGGTCCTCCGGGGCGGAGGGCACGGGATACCAGCTCCTGAGGCTGGACTTTGACTGCGGGGCCAGGCCCCGCAGACCTGGGGTTGGGTCTTGGCTGCCGGGCTCAAACGCGGGGCTGCAGCGGCCCCTGGGGTCTCCGAGGGGCCCGGGCGCCCCTACCTGCTGTCCGTGTCCTCCTCCGGGTACTTGTCCACTACATTGATGATGTCCAGCACCACTAGCCCCACGCACAGGATCTGCTTGTCTTCCATGAGGCTGCTCCCGGAGCTTTCTGCCCGCCTGGCTGACGGGGTTCCTCCTGGGCTCTGCCTCTTATCCCAGAGGATTGTGTCCCTGCTCCTGGGGCTAACGTGGCTCTTCCTCTGCGTCCCGAGCTCCTCCCCCAAGGAGGCTCCTGTAGCCGGGAGGGAAGGGAGCAGGTCCCTTGCTCCCCACGCCCACCGATTCAAGCGGGCCTGGGAGCGCAGACCCCGAGGCTTTGGTCCCCGGCTTCCCCTCAGCAGGTGGCGTGGCCCAGCAGATGGCAACGCCTCCCACTTCTCGGCCTCAGTTTCCTCACTTGCCAGACAGCCTCGGAGCTAACGCAAACCTCTCTAAAGCGCAGCTAGGCAATCTCCTGAATGCAAAAAAAGGTGCAGTACCAAGGCGCCCCCTGCCCCTCCCTCTCCCGCACTGGCGGCTCGCACTCCAGACCCTAGACCGGCAATGTTGAGCCGGGCCTCGCAGCTGCGCCCTGAACCCTTCAGCCCCAGCCGTCGCTCGCGCCGTCTGCGCCCCGCCCCCGAGGTCCAGCCAATCCCAGCTCGAGGCCCCGCCTCCGTCGCGGAGCGGCGGGGACCTCTAGGGAAGCGGCGGTGGTCACGTGACGGGGGCCGGCTCCCAGGGCCCCCTGGCGGGCGCCGGCGGAACAGCCATTCGGGGGAGGAGCGCCAGGCCGCGGCCCAAAGCAGCCTGCCTCTCTCTCCGCAGGCGGGTGCACGGCAAGTGCGCGCAGAGCCACCGAGCGGGGAGGTGGGGGCGACCAGGATAGGGAGCCCAGGGCTCCTTCCTCCCCCCGGCCCCTCTGTACTTCTCTCTACCCTTGAACACATACTGGAGCAGACAGTTTCTTTTGTTTTGTTTTCTTTTTTAGAAAAACCAAGTGTCTTTATTCCTGAATAGTTTAGTATGGCGGTGGGGGTCGGAGCCCCTCGGGAGAGCCCTGCATCGGCCTACAGACCCGCTGGAGGAGGGGCGAGGCTGCGAGGATTGGCTCCTCCGCAGTCTGGGCCCTGCAGGGGACGGCGAGCAGGCCAAAAGTCTGGACGAGGGGACCCCAGAGTCCCCGAGCCGGCGCGCTCAGGCCATGGAGAGGAGTGCTCTGGGCGCCTGTGCCACAGAGGGTACGGGACGGCGGCTCGCCTAAGGCTGCAGTGCCAGGACGGAGCCCCGTCCCAGGCGGGGAGCCCGGGGAGCCCCGTCACCCCCGCTGGCTCTTTGGCCGGCGTAGACACTTCGGGCTGGTCGGGCCCAGCCCCCTGTCTACACCTGTTCTAGCTCCAGGTCCCCATAGAGCAGGGCCCCGCTGAAGATGGTGAGCGGCTCCTCCGAGTGCGCCAGCTGCCCCATGACCAGGTCGACGCAGACCGTGTCTCCAGTCTGCAGAGGCAGGATGAGGCTGAAGACGCCCAGGGCGCCGGGGCTGGGCTGGCTCTCGGCGACTGGCTTATTCTCCAGGCCCTCAGGCTCATAGCCACCAGAGTCTATGCGGGCCACGCCCAGGTTGGAGCGGGACAGCACGGCCTCCACTTTCTCGTGCCGGTGCCCAGTCAGCACCGCGCTCAGCAAGTAGCGCCCGGCCAGGGGCGCTGTGAACACGCCTGGGGACAAGGATGGCAGTCAGGAGGGGAGACAGGTGGCACGGGCCAGGGAGGTGTTGGGGAGCCCGCCCAGAACTCCTGGACTAAGGAGAGACCTGCTGGGTCTTGTCACCTGTCTTCCACTAGGATGTAAGTTCCACCAGGCCAGGGAATTGGGTGTTTTGTTCATTACAGCAGCCCCAGGCCTCCCAGAAAGAAGCGCTCCTTCCCCCCACCCTTAGCCCAAACTGTGGTGAGAATGAATAAATGAAGGAAATAGGGGTCTCCCCAAACCAGAGCATGAAAAGATTCCCCTTGCCCAAGGGGGCAAGAATGAGAACATATCACTGCACAGCCTCCCGGGCCTGCCCCACTGCTTCCAGGCTTACCAGTCTCTGGATCATAGTAGCCCCCATCATTGAGCAGGACTCTGTCGAAGGGCACTGTGCCTGGTTCGGACCGTGGCAAACTCAGGGCAGCTGAAAAGGCCACCCGGGGCACAGGGGCTGCTGGTGCCCCCTCCACTCCTGGGTAGGGGTAAGGTGGGGGTCAGAGTGCATGCTCAGTGCAGAACTGCCTGGCCCCCTTCCCCTCCTGGGTCTCTCCCTCCAGGGCTGCCTGAGGCCTTCCATCCTCCAATCCCTAGTTCAGTTCCCCTCCCTCCAGCACCGAATGAGAGGAACTTACCCTGCTCTCCCTGGGGACCTGTGGGAAGAGGGGAGGGAGGAGTGAGAAGTGGGGCAGCTCTCACTAAGTCACTCAGCAAACATCTGCTGAGTCTCTCTCAATGTGCTAGGTGTCACATAGACTCCAAAGCAGGAATGGGGGTATCAAGAAAAGGAAGAGTAGGGTCCATCCAGTTCAACTAGCCCTCAGCCTTTCACACCCTTCATAGCCCTGTGAGCTCAGCCTTAGTCTTCAATAGAGTACTAAGGCCACCATATCCAACTAGCCCATATAGTGACTGTCCCAGCTCCTAGTCACTGTCAGCCATGTAGGACTCCCCACCCCCCCAACTCCTTGCCCCTTTCCTCCCTTCTCTGTCAAGTTCAGAATGGAATGCATGTCAAGCCTCGGGCTGCTAGAGTTGTGGGGAGCCCTGGCTGCGGTAGAAATCTCAGCTCACATACCTGGTGGCCCCACGGGCCCCGTTTGTCCATCCTTGCCTGGAAGTCCCGGAGGTCCAGCAGGGCCTGGTGGTCCCTGTATCCCAGGAGGCCCTGGGGGCCCAGCCTCACCTGCGGGCCCTACAGTGACAAAATTAAATTGAGGGAAAGCCATAAAAGGAGTTTCCAAAGGACAAGGAACGTCGTGGCTCCATGGGCAGGTTGGTGGGGCTCCTTGCTGCCCATGCTGGATACCTGGCTGTCAGAGCAGCACCCCACCCCTACCCACCGGCCTGTCTGAGCTGCCAGGGGAGAGTGGGGAGCTGGGAGCTTGGGTCATCTCTTGTGGACAAACCAACCCCCAGGACAGTGGTGGGTCTGTAATTCATGCTGGGCAGAGCAAGGAGAAAGTATATAAGCTTAAGACTGGCTGTTGTGGAGGAAGGAAGGAGAAAGAAAGGACCTGAAAGGGGTCCCCCCACCTCCCACTGCATGCTTCCTCTTGCCCCCTCACCAGTGAGGTCCTTCAGACTGAGCTGGTGAAGCTGGTCCTCCAGGAGCAGCACGGAGCTGTTAAGGACACCGAGCCGCCTGCCCAGGCCTGCCTGCCCCCCCAGCAGCTTCTCTAGCAAGGCTGCCTGTGTCTGGCTGGTGCTGTTGGTTTCCCGTAGCCCAGCCCAGAGCCCAGCCACGTGTCTGGAAAGGCCCTCGCGCAGGCCCTGCAGTCCCCCAGCCACCGTGTCCAACCGCTCACAGACTCCCTCGAGGCGGCCCAGTCGCCCCTCTAGGCTGGGGCACTGGCCGGCCTGTGCCTGTCCCTCTTCGAGGCCTCGGAAGCGCTCCTCACTCTCCGTGGCATGCTCTGTGGCCTCCTGCTGCAGCCTGTTAATTTCTGAGATGATGCGGTCCTTGGTGGCTCCTAGGTCAGCCAGATCAGCACCCTGGCCTTCCACAGTGGTCTGGAGCTCATGCAGTGAGTCGTTGAGAGAGCTGAAGGTGAGAATAACCTCCGAGAGCTCTCCTTGCAGGGCCTGGAGGGCTGAGCCTGAGCTCCCCCCAAACACACTGAAGCCATCCAGAGGCCCTCGGCTTGGTCCCCCAACACCTGGGCCAGCCGCAGGGCCCCGTGGGGGCAGCAGGGGGCAGGAGCAGCGCTCCACACCATCCCGAAGGCGGCCCAGCTCCTCTTGGACACCGCCACAGGCCCCACAGCCCTCATCCCCACGGGCCTGCAGTAGTCCCTCCAGCTGGCCCAGCCGTGCGGCCGTGACATTCAGCTGCAGTGCAAACTCTGCAATTGTCTCGTCCTGCGCGTCCACGCGACCCTGGAGCTGGCCCACGACCCCTTGCAGTTCCTCCAGTGCAGCCTGCTGGGCCTCCCCAGCTGCTCCCACCTTGTGCAGGCCTGAGCCCACCAGACGCAGCTGCCCCTCGCTGTCTAGCACCCTGCGCTCCAAGGCACTGAGGATCTCGCTGACCTGGGAGTCCTGCTCCCCAGGGGCCCCAGAGCAGAGCTGCCCGCACGCCTGGACGGCCCCTGCCGCCTGCTCTTCCAGCAGATCCAGACGCCCACCCAGGACCCCGCTCACGTTGGCCAACAGTCCCTCCAGCTTTTCTAGTCGGCCCCGGACAGCAGGCAGCCAGTGGCCCAGGCCCCCAGGCCGCCCAGGCCAGCCCTCCTCCTGTTCTGAGGGACCCAGAGTGGAGTTGAATTGGTCCTCCAGGCGAGAAAGGCGGGACGCTAAGCTGGTGTAGCCTGGGGGGTGGCCCCCCTGCCCCGCCGCTCCTCCCAGCTCGGTGCCTCGCCGCCCGCTCAGCACTGTCACCGAGCCGGCCACGACATCCAGCCTCCGCTCCAGCTCGGCCAGCCGCCGGCCCAGCTCGGGAGGGCAGCACTCCTGAAGGGGCCTGCGGCCCACGGCCGGCCCGGGGACCTGCCGCTGCCGCTCTTCCACGGAGGCCAGTAGCTTCTCCAGGGCCCGCAGCCGCTCTCTGTCCTCCTGCTGCTGCCGGCGGAAGCCATCGAGCCCCGCCAGGCACACCGAGCAGGACTCCTGCAGCCGCCGCTCCAGCTCCCGCAGCAGCTCCTCACTGGGGCCTGGAGGGGCTGGGGTGGGGTCCAGGGCCCCGCCGCCGCCGCCGCTGTGATGGTTGTTGAGATGGCCCAGCTCCTGGTCGTGGGTGGAGACGCGGTTGTCCAGGAGCTGCAGCTGCTGCTGGATCTCACTGAGGGTTTCGTGCACGCCGGGGCGGGCCGCCGCATCTGCGGGCTGCTGCCTCCCGTTAAAGGCCGTCTCCACAGCCCTCTGGATGTCTTCGGCCAGGCGCCCACTCAGTCCCTGCAGGACACCTCGGAGGCCCTGCAGCTCCTTTGTCAGGCTCTGCACCTGCTCCTCCAGCTGCTGCACCTTCTCTGAGTCCCCAGGACCTGGCAGAGAGGGGAAGGCATCAGGCACGGGCCGGGCCTCAGGGCTCAGTGCCGACCTGCCAGGCCCTGCTCTCCCCAGCTCCAGCACGAGGTCCTCGCTGATTCGGCCACTCCTTAGCTGGGTACTTTGGGCCAGAAAAGGTGGAAGGAAACTCCATTCACTGAACGCCTCTAGGCCAAAACCGTACCATGGCTTTTCCCCCCTCACAACAGACTCCATTGGACAGACACGGCAGCTTTTCCCATTTGGTAGACCGTGAGAAAGAGAACTGGAGGAGATTAAGGAACTGGGCCCTGGATTACAAGTTTAACAAGCGGCAGAGCCAAGTTTCAAACCCAGCTCATCCATCTGACCACCAAGTCTACTGTCCAGAGTGTCTTTCAGAAATTGCTTCCTCATCTGTGAAATGGGAATGTGGGGAGGCACTGCGGCCCCCACAACAGTGGCTATTCCAAGCAACGTCTCTCCATAACACCCCAGGGACAGACGAGGTTCCACGGGAAGCCTGCGGGGGCTCTGGCTGGAAGGTGGGAGAGTCAGCCACAAGTTCCTGTTTCCATCATTACAGCATGACTATCTCCCTGGCAGGCAAACACAGCACGTCCACAGTGCCCAGCGCGCACGCACACTCCAGAAGGCCACGGGGACTGCTGCATTCTGGGACCTGCAGTCTCCAGAGGCCACCGAGGGGCCTGGGACCTGTAGTCGGGTGCGGTGCATTCTAGGACTCGTAGTCTGAACGGTCTATCCCCTTGGTGACCAAGCTTCTCGAAGGAATTCCCCCTTCCTCCCGCAGCCGTTCCCAACTGGGAAGTATCTCGGCCACATGTGGGCGTGCGTGAGCACATTCTCTTTCTCTGCCTTCTTTCTCTCTTGATCTCATTCTCAGTTTCTCTCTGACTTACACACACACACACACACACACACACTACACACACATACACTACACACACAGTGCACGCACAGGCAGAGAATCTCAGGGGTCTCACTTACTCCCTTCTGTCCCCTTCTTCTGACTTGGAGCATGGAGCTCTTCCCTCGGCAGCCTGGCCCCACATTTTCCAGCCAGCACCAGCTCCCACTTCTCTCCCCAGTGGCTCCCATACTCACCTTCCCCACCTAGTCCACTCAGGTGGCTTCCTGCACTGGAGCCAGAGAGGTTGGGGCGGGCGGGCCGGGGCCGGGGCCGTGGCGTGGCAGGTGCAGGACCCAGCGGCGGGGCGGGACCCTCAGCGCAGTCATCGCCCCCATATCCCTGACAGCACCTCCACTCCATATCCGTCACGGTCTTGTAGGCCACTCGGTAGCGAGGGCGGAGGAAGCTGCGGTACCTGGGAGACGCAGAGGGAGGCCTCTTTACTCCTCCCTGTACTGGCAGCGACCCTGAGTCACGTCCTCAGAGATGGGCAGCTGCTGGTGGTGGACAAGGTCTGTCCCTCAGGCTGAGTCCCCCATACTGTCCGGCATGTGGCCGTGCTCAGTTGACAGCTGTCAGCTTGCTGGCCAAGGGCCAAATCCCTGTTCTTCCTCCCCCTGTCTTCTGCTGGAACCTCGAACTCCTCATTTTGAGCCTGACTCAGCGCAGAGAAGGCGTCTGGGAGCTGGCGGGGTGGTCCGGGTAACTTTGCCCTCAGTATCCGCCCCAAACTGTTGCCTCGGTGTCATCTCAAAGTGGCTCTGACTGAAGGCCCTGGTCCTGCCCCTGGCTACCTGCTTTGCACAAATTCCCTGAGTTGGCTACCCTCCTTCTGCCCTAGCCCAGCCCCCACCAAGTACCCATTCCCCAGCACTGGAGCTCACATGATGCTGCGGGGACACTGGGGCTGGCCCCAGCCACAGGGCTGGTAGTCAGGCTTGACGAAGGTCTCCACTCCATCCTCAAGGACACAGCTCACTGTCCGGGTCACCACATAGGCACACCAGTTCCTGTAGGCACAACCCCACCTGGGCCCAAGGGCCAGAGACACAAGCCCCAGAGGAGGACCCAGGGGCTACCAGAGGGGCTGAGGGAGGGTTAAAAGATGAAGGCCCCCCGGGGACCAGTGGGAGCCAGGGCTTTGGCAGGGGCAGCTGCCCCCACGCCTTCCTGAGCAGTGGGAGTTGGTAAGGACTTTTCAAAACCGCGAGAGGAGGCACAGAATGGAAAACCGTAACTACAAGAAGTCAGTCCTCAAGGCTGGGGGGTCCTGGGGATCCTCTGAATTCACACATTCATTCATGTCCCTTTCTGTGTCAATCCCCAGCTTGGCGTGGCCTGTCTGAGCCAGCTGGCTGGGTCCCTCTGGTGATCCCCTGGATGCTGGCTTCCACCCACCCCTCAGGGGAGAGGACGGGGCAGGCAGGGGTCCAACTCAGGGTTAAGTAGAGAATAAGCCATTGATGAGCCCTGCCCCCTTTGGGGCTTACGTTGTACACTCTTGGCCCCATTCAAGCTGGCCTTTGATCTGTGTCCGGCTGGAGAGCCCAAAGGAACAGAGCAGGAGCGGTGTCAAGAAAGAATCACAGGTCACTGGATGGGCCCATGAAGCCCAAGGAAGGGATAAAGGTCTGCCGGAGGACACCAGGCGGGTACGCAGCCGGCAGCGTGCAGGAAGGCCTGGCCCAGGCCCCTCAGGGTCGGTTCCCTAGGCACCTAACTACAGGTCCCCCTGAGGTTAGAGGGGGACCTATCTATTTAGGGGGCCCTAGAAATGCTCCGCAGGAAGGTGGGCTCGTGTGGAGCCACCTGATGGCTGGGCTTCCTCTCCCCCTCTTCCCCGCATTAGGGCATTCAGCCCCGGGGAGGGTAGCCAAGGCGGGGGCCAGGATACCCACCTTCTGACCCCCCCCCCCCCCCACGTCCAGCCTTGGGCTGGGACCCAGACTCTTACCTGTGGCGGCTGGCAGGCCGGGGGGCGCTCTGGGCCTGGGGTTCCCCAGGGCTGAGGGCCCCCCCGGCCCCCGTGTAGAGGCTATAACCGCGGGGAGGGTAGCTAGCTGCCCCCACGGCTGTGGTCAGCAAGCAGCAGAGGTAGAAGCTCCAGAGGGTGCCGGGGGCCATGGTGGGGGCGCTCCGCGGTGGCCCTCAGAGGCACATCCCGGCCTGACCGCTGGCGCCTCTGTCTGGAGTAGGGGATGCCGCTGCTCCAAGGGACAGCACTGGCCGGGTCCTGTCCCCAGCTTCCTGCGGCAGCCCCCAGCCACACGCCTCCTTCTTGGCCGCCTGGCCTGACCCCTCTCCCCCTCCTCTTTCCTCCTCAGGCTCCTGTCCGTCCCTCCCTCGGTTCCTTCCGCTCTGCTATTCTCCACTTCTGAGGGGAGTTTGTTCTCTGTGCCCCCTGGCCTCCTGTGCCTGGTCCCTGCCCCTCTCAGATGCTGCTTCCTGGGCCTCCACCCCCTCGCCGCAGCTGGCCCTCCTCTGGTCTCCCTATCTGTTTTCCCCAATGACCGGATCCTGGAGGTGACAGGGCTTTGCCCCTGTGGCTGTGGAGAGGCACAAGAGTGGCTGTGGGGCGGGCCCTGGCCTCCCGCCTCCCTCTCTTGCTCACTCCCTTCCCCCCGTCTGGCTGGCGGTCCAGCCTCCCCCTTTCTCCCCCCACCTCTCCAACCATCGTGCGCCACATCTGCTTCTTGTTAACTCCGGGAAAGAGAGGGAAAAAAAAGGAAAAACAGAGAAATGTGGAGTTGCCGCCAGGCTTGGGGCCAGCCTCTCAGACGGGCCACATGGAGTGGAGCCGGGGCCAGGGCTGGGGAGGAGGCCCAGGGCTGCTCGCCTAGACAGGGACCGGGAGCTGGGGCCACAGCTCCCCGGGGGCTAGGGCAAGCCTCCCCGGAGAGAGAAGACCCGAGAGGGGAGCCAGGAGGGGAGAGGAGGAGGGGAGGACTGTAAAAGGGAAAATGAACTTGTAGGGCTCCAGCAGGACATCACTCACTACTTAGTCCAGCTGCCTCCTTTTACAGATGTGAACAACGAGGCCCAGAGCTGGAAAGTAACCTGTCCGGGCAAGCCAAGAGCAGGGCTGTGATTAGAATCTACGCACCTAGGTCAGTGACTTGGGACAAAGAAGGAGGAGAGGAGAGAGGGCTACTGGGCCAGGGAGGAGGAGGAAGAGGACTCCACTGAGGCAGGCAGGAAATTCAGAGAAGCTAGAAGAGGAAGAAAGGAATCTGGAAATGAGGGCAGACGCTTCTGTCAGGCATGGAGAGGACACGGACAAGAGTAGAAAGACTCATTCTCAAAAAAACCAAATGAATATGGATCTCAGGCTTGTCTTGGTGAAGGTCAGGCCATAAGTGGGGGAGTTGAAGGAGCGAGGCCAACCGAGTGGTATCTACATCTATGGAGCCCAAAGGAAGTCCTTCCCCAGCCTGGAGGCGAGCCTGAGGGCCTCTGTAGCCGGCAAGGAACTCAGTCACACTCAACCACCAGCCTGACCCGAAAGCTCCTCTTGAGAGGAGTCCGAATCTGTCAGCTGGGCCCCCCTTCACCATCTGGCCTCAACACGGTGCTCAGGCCCAGGTGTTCCTGTGTGGTGGGGTCCGGGCTTGCAAGAGCGAAGCAGAAGTACCAGACAGAAGGGAGGTGAGCGTGCTGCGTGTAGGCACTGTGGAGGCGCCCAGGGAGCAAAGGCCCGTGTGACACTCTGGAAGGAGCACCTGGGACCGCCGGGGAATGGCACACAGGCACCGAAACAACCAACACAAAGCAGGACAGACAGCGTGCCAAGGGGGCCAGACAAGTGGATGATGTGTTCTGAGTAAGGGGAGGGGAAAGACAGCTGGATGCTCGGGGGAGTCAGAGAGCCGTTGGAAGAGAGAGAGAGGCTGAACAGTGTTGGGGAAAAAAAGTGAAGCACAGAGATGGGGGAGGGGAGAGACTGCAGACTGGGGAAAGAGGCCTGCCTCAGTTTCCTCATTCCTCAACATGGGAATCATGACAGCACCCTCCTTCCTAAGTTTGTGAGGATTAAGTTAATACACGTAAAGCATTTAGAATAGTGCCTGGCACATGGTAAATGCTTAGTAAGGGCTCTTATTTGTGTCAGGAAGAAGCGGGACACAAAGTCAGAGAAGTCGATTGTGGAAAAATCGGGGAGGGGCCCAGAGGACTGGTTAAGAGCTTGGATTACAAGTTTTTGAGTGGGAGCTCGATAGGCCTTCAGAAA
The DNA here is from genome assembly GCF_004348235.1 of Phoca vitulina. Lineage (NCBI taxonomy): Eukaryota > Metazoa > Chordata > Mammalia > Carnivora > Phocidae > Phoca > Phoca vitulina. The sequence goes on along the minus strand of NW_022589766.1, from coordinate 5,412,027 downwards.
GAAGACATGGCGGGCAAGAGCAACGGGCAGGGTTTTAGGCCACAAGGACGCTGGTTCCACCTCCTCCTTTACGTTGTGTTATCACCGGGAAACCAATGCCACGACTCCGCTGGAGGTCTGTTGGCTACTGTCTGAGGTGCCTTCGACATTCTACACTGCAGAGTGATGCAGCCTGGAAAGAGAAGGCTGTGGTTGCTTGGGGACTGCCCGAGTAATGAGGGGCCAGAGGAAGGGAGGCATCACAGAAGATTCTGGGGTTGGAGCCAGGATGGGGAAGTCGAGACGAGGAACAGCTTTGAAAGAAAGACGACCTTAGTCTGGACATACTGAGTTTCAGGTGAGAGTGACATAGCTGGGTGGCAGTAAGTACCCAAGAGACGGTCAGAGATGTGGGTCTTGCTTCTGGGAACCATGTCTAGGGCAATAGTTGGAAGCCATGAGAAAGGATGCCACCAAATCTTCAATGTGACTCTGTGTGATCTGCCTCTGAGGTCCTCTGGTCCCGTGTGTGATCTTGGTGGCTGGGAGAAATGTTGGCAAAAAGAAAGGACGGTGAAAGTGAATGCTGGAATCCACAGAAATGGAAATTTGTGGCTGCCCCGTAGGAGTGTGGGGATTGGCACACGGGAGGACTTGAAGGAAAGTCCCAGGAGATCCTGATCTGAGAGCTGCTGTCAGTGGAAGGTTGCAGCGTTGTCCCTGGCCTCTGCATCAGTTCTAGGCCCTGGCCCTGGCCCTGGCAGGAAGCTAACCCACTTCAGGTTTCCCTGGCTGCTGCAGTTTTCTTTCTCAGTTCTTGCCCCCCTCTCTCCCTTCAGGGGGCCTCTGACAACCTGAAAAGTCATCCCAGCCATCTTGTCACTGCCTGGTTGTCACTCATTCCTTAAGTTTAAATGGGTGCCTCCCTTAAGTTTAAAACTCTGTTGTATTTTAAGTGTGTCAAGCCAAAAACGTTGGCTTTAAAATACAGTTGCAGGGCGCCTGGGTGGCTCAGTTGGTTGAGCGACTGCCTTCGGCTCAGGTCATGATCCTGGAGTTCCAGGATCGGGTCCCACGTCGGGCTCCCTGCTCCGCGGGGGGTCTGCTTCTCCCTCTGACCCTTCCCCTCTCGTGCTGTCTCCCATTCTCTCTCTCAGATAAATGGATGGGGTCTTTAGAAAAAATAAATATATAAAATAAAATACCGTTGCAGTAGGTTGCATTTCATTCAGTCTTGTAATTAGGAGCCAAGACCTGAGGGCTGACGTGAATGTTTGTGATACCTGAAATAAATCAGTGACTCGGGGTTCACTGGGGAGGCCTGAGGTGTTGGGCAAGCGGGCCATGATGGAGACGAAGATTAGAGAAAATGCCCTGGGGGTGGTGGTGGTATTGGCGAGTAGCCACACATTTCCAAAGCAACTGGCAAGAGAATTCCTGAGATCAAAAATGGTTAAGTCCTTGGGGGCACTAGGACAAGATCTATTTTATAACCTTTCCAAGATAGGGGATTGTCAAGGGTCTAGTGCCAATGGGAAATCTTGGCTATACTGGGCGACTAACACATGCGGTCAACCATCAGTGGCTGAGCAAGGAGCTCATGTGCAGAGGCTGGGATCGCTGGGGGCACCTGTGGTAAGGAGCACTTCATGTCTAATGCCCTCTGTCGGAGGACTGAATATTGGGAGGAAAAAATGGAGAATAATAGGAATTGGGCCTTGGTTTATGCGAACGTAGATGGGAATTCAATCGTGTGGGGACTCTGTCCACTCCTGCTCAAATGCATATTTTCCTTTTCCTTCCATCCCTTCCCACAGGTATACTACTTTAAGAGCCAACCTCTCTGGACTCAGGGCCCAGGCCCCTTTCCCAGCTCTTGTTGCCTTTTCACTCCTCAGCCTAATCCTAAACTCATGTCTTCTCCTTGAAAATGTCACACTAATTGCAGAGATTAAGTTCCACATATGCCCCTCCCCCAAATTCTCTCCTTCCTCCAATTCCCCCAAGGGTGAGGCTTCGCCTGTCTCACTTCCCACATACTTTTTCCACCCAAGCTTTTCTCAGGCTTTGTTAGTTCTTAGCTGAGTCTAGTTTAGTTCTGGGGACCATTTTTAATTTCAGTTCCTCCAGGCAGTAGGCCAAATGACCTAGTCAAGGCTGATAAAGAGCCGCTGACCTAGGCACAGCACGTTCTGGGAGGTGAAGGATATTTCTGGATGGTTCTAAAATCCTTTTCCTCTTGTCCCTGACCCTAGGATAACCTGTCGAGTCCATAGTCGGACATGGAGGGTAGAATAGAGGAAAGCGGTTCAGGTGACAGTTTCAAACCATTTGTAGAATCCTGGTCAAATCAATTACCTTCTGGGCCTCAGTTTCCTTCTTTGTAAAATGATCTTGAAGGCCCACTTTAGCTCTGAAAGTCTATGGTCAGTTGTTTCAGGACTGCCTTGGAAATCTGAAGCACTTCCAAGGCCTTCCCCCATGTCATTTGCAGTCTAGAAAGTCGGCTTTCCAGGGTCTAGTTCTGTCTTAACAGTAGATCTAAGTGTCTGGTTGGACTTGGATCTGCTTCAAATTTCCCAGAGCCACAAAGCATAATGTGTGTAATCCTTTAAGACCTAGACCCTCATTCTCCCAGAGCAGAGCTGGGAACACACCACTCTCTGAGGGGCACATGAGGAAGTACACGCCTGGGGTTTCACTATTATGTGGAGGGAACATGGGCTTGAGATTCTAAATAGGAAACTTCTGGGAAATACTGGGTGGAGGCTGGGGGGTGAAATGGGGGAGGCCAGGGGAATTACAGACTGCTAAAGGCAGAGACTGAGCTTAGGAGTCACTGGGCTGGAGCATGGAGGACAAACCCATGGTCCCAGGCCAGGGAAGCCGGCTCCGAGCTAGTGCACCCCTGGCTCATGGCGCACACGGGCAGCAAGATGGTCCCCTGCCCCAGCTGTTGCAGTCCCACAGCAACTCCTGTAGTTTTCCTTGGCTCAGAGAAGCAGAGGCATCCCCTGAGCCCTGGCCCCCTCTACCGCAAAGCAACTGGCTTCCATTACCCCTGACAGCTCCAGAGCAACAGCCCAGCCCCCGGCCCCAGCCTGGCTCTGTGCCGTTCCCTTTTATGGTGAAGCTGAGGGAAAGCAAGCAGTGAGGGGGGAGCAGGATCTCCCTGGGGCAGAGGGCTGTAGAGCTCCAGTGCCCCTCCCCTCACCAGAGACCCTCAGACATCTACCCACAGTCTTCTTTCTCCTCAGTGATCCACTCTGCTCAGGACCCACAACCCCTCTTGCTCGTCCCAGCCCTTCCCCCCGACCCCCTCCCTCACATCCGGGGGGTGATTTCCCACTTGGCTCAAGTCCCACGGTTTGGGTTTTGATTCCGGGAGGGTCCGCCCTATTTCCGACGCCCACCTCTGGGGGTGGGGTGGAGGGAGCGAGCCCGTGTTAGGGAGGCACCGGTCAGATCAGAGGCAGGATCCTTCCACTTGGCGGCTGTGAGGCAAAAAGGCAGGCGCCGAGGAGAGGAGCACCCGGCCACCCCAGCTCTCTCCCCATTCTGCACCGCCTCTCACCCCCCTCTCTGCTGCCGGGGCCAGGGAGGGGACCCTGAGGGCAGGGCCCAAAGGAAGCACCTGGCTGGGCCGAGCCGGGAAGCGGAGGGTGGGCAGCAGCGCGGGGGGCCAGGGCAGGAAGGGGGGGTCGGAGTCTAGGGGTCGGGCCGAGCCTCTCACCCCGCCACGCCGCCGCACCCTCGCCCGCCGCTGGGCTCCGGGGAGGCGGCCACGGGTCAGCTGGGTCCCCCGCCGCGCCAGCTGCGGCCAGCTGCCTCCCGCTGCCTCCCGCCGGCCCTAGGCGCGCGTCCGCGGCTCGCCCGCCCCCTACGGCGGGCCGTCCCTCCGCAGCCCCGCCCGAGACCCCGCCCCTTGCGATGCGCGCGGGGAGCAGGCGAGACGGCGGGGCTAGAGAGCCCGTTCCGACCGAGCGGCAGGCCGGAAGTGCCTGGTTTGGGCTTGCGCTCGCGCTACCAACTTCCGGGCCGGGACTCCTACCTCCAGCTAGTACGCGGACCGCATCGCGGGGAGCCCGGCTGATCAGGTGAGAGGCACGCAAGCGGGCTCCACGGCGCTTCGGCGGTGGCTGGTCCTGGGGGCGAGGACGGGTCTCGGCCTGGGCGACGAGTGCGCGGGCCTCGGGCTCAGTCCCTCCTCTTCTCCGCAGGATGATCACAGACGTGCAGCTCGCCATTTTCGCCAACATGCTGGGCGTGTCGCTCTTCCTGCTTGTCGTTCTCTATCACTACGTGGCCGTCAACAATCCCAAGAAGCAGGAATGAAAGTGGCGCTTTCTCCGCCCCAGGTAACGGTCCGGGGCTTAGCGCCCAGCCCCCGGAGAGTGGAGTGGCGAGGCCGCGCCAGGGCCTGCAGGGTTCGAAACTTCAAATCAGAAAGTGTCGGGCCAAGCATGATACAGTCCAGAACTGAGCCCCTTTATCCACACACAGTAGGGAGAGCCTTGCAGTGCCCTGCCCTCTCTCCGTTAAACTGCTCCCTGCTAGAATGGGGGTGAGTTTCCTAATCCTCCTCGGCCCCCGTCTTCATGGTACCCCCATGCCCAGGTTGCGGGTTTGGCTACAGTGAGGCACTAACACCGGTAGGAGTAAAGGTGCTGAGGATGCCATACAAGTGTGAGGATTTGGGCTCTTCACTGAAGGAGTTCTCACCTCCCTAAGGTTGTTTAGGCTTTTATTTAGGCTGAATTTGTGCGTGTGTGTGTGCGTGGTTGTAAAGATGTAGAATTCTATTTCCGTGTTCTGGGGCAAGGGGCACTGAGTTAGCGGTTGGCTACTGTAGACCCAAGTCCTAGGGAAAGGTGGGGGTGTGGGGGAACCTTAAGTGTGGGTCAAAAATGTAAAGGGGGGACAGGCTGGATGGGAGTTGATGCTTGAAGGATTTCCCCAGAGGAAAGCTGCAGCATTTTCCTTACCTCGGGTCTTTCCCCCTCTTTTCTAGGGTTCCAGGACATAGTCTGAGGCAAGATGGAGGGTATGAGGGGCCTTCACACTTCACTTCATCCCTCTACCCATCACAGCATACAAAGCAACTACACCTGGATTTTTCCAAACAACTTTTATTTCCTCAAAGTCTTCCTTAACCCTATGGAACAAGAAGCTGCCACTGAGTAGGGCCCAGTATAGGGGTTTCTTTTCTACTCCCTCCCCCCAATATAAAAATATAGATATATTTTTTTGTGGTCCCAAAATCTTGTGCTGTGGAGGGAGGGATGGGGTAGCAGGTTCCTGCTTTGTCCTGTCTCAAGGTGATGCTCTGCGATGCCTCAGAAGAGTGTGGCTGGCATTCCAAGGAGTTATGGTTGTCACATGGAATCAACAGCTGAGGGAGGGGACTAGCACATTCCCCACTGTGTTCCCATCTTGGGGCTGAATACTGGGCATGAAGGTTGAGGCATCAGACCCGGGGAGAGACAGTGAGTGGGGGAGATTTAGGGACAAAACAAACCTCAGGTTGGCCCAAGGGCCCCCCGCTGTAACAAATCCGGGACTGGGAGTCAGACAGACTACAGGAAATAGGAGAAAAGGCAGGGGCAGAGCGGGGCCGTGGGGGCCCGGCCTGAGGCAGCCTGCAACAGAGAAGAGAGAGGAATCAGGGTTGTGAAAACTCTGCCCCTCTTCTGGTCTGTTTGCCAGGGGCTGGGAGATGAGAAGGCGAGATGGGTAAGGATAGAGGGGTTGAGCACTGCACAGTGGGCTGATGCTGGAACGAGCCAGCTCCTAGGCCTTAGGCCCTAACAAGAAGTTGTTTTCTTGTCTGTTTGGAGGGAAGACTGAGGCCATGATGGGAAAAAATTCAGGGACAAGATTCTTAATGAAAGTACCTTTAGTCTTTTGGGAGTCAGGGGGAGTAGGGAAGGAAGAAAATGGTCCTGAACGGCAGAAGTGGGAATGAAGGGATAGAAGTGAGGTGGGGTGAGGGACTGGACCCAGGTGCTCACCCTGGTGCAGAGTGGGGTCCCGGCTCCGGCTCACTGCTCTCCCTGGTCCGGGGTATAGGGGATGTGAGGCCAGAAGAGCCGCTCATCCCTCTGCGAGTCGGCGGTGAGCCCCGGCCCAACCTGGGCCTAGCCTGTATGGATACGGGGTGGGCTAAGAGGCTGGATTCTTCCATGAACTGTTTTGCTTCTGGGTTTGCTTCTAGAGTTTCCATGCGTAAGAATGTAGTATAGGGGACAACATAGGTATTGGGACCTTGAATTTCTGGGCACTGTCCTTGGCTGAGAAGGTAAGGCAGGATAATAGCTAGAGAATTCTTGGGTTCAGTCTATGACTCCAAGTCTTAATTAACTAGGGGAGGCAAAAGGATCCAGTGTTCAACCTCCATGGTTGTATCATGGCTAACATCTGGCTAAATAGAGAAGCAGTGTATGGAAAGCAGCTGGAGAATCGGGAGGTCTCCCTCGGAGCCTTGCGTGCCTCAGCCCCTGCCAGAGCAGCTTCGGCTGCACCCATCCAGTCTCTGCCTGTACCCAGCTTTAGCCAACTTAGCATGGGGAACCGGACTGAATTGGAGTTGGTGGCACAGCTGTTCTTAGGAGCAGCAACCAGATGTGTTACCTGGGGAATCCGGGACCCCTCCTGGCGGGAACTCTCTTCGGGCAGGTCTGGGCAGAAAGAGAGGAGAAGCTAAGGGCAGGGGCAGGCAAAGCCAAAGCCAGCAGGCTGAGGTTGGGGTATGTCTGGCAGGGACATGGGTTGGAAAGCAAGCAAGAGACCTGGCTGAAGGGACTGGGGGCACTGGACAGACAGAGGCACTCAGGCACCAGAGTAGCTTTCTGATATGGTTGAGGGGAGAGGCTGAAAGCAGTGCTGAGCATTTTCCCTCCCACTGCCCAGATGAACAGTGCCTTGCTGGGCTCTGCCAGGGTTGTTTTACTGGGGGGCTGGGGAAGACCCAAAAGTGTTACCTGCAACCGTGTCCTGATACAGGGGATCCGAGGTCCTAGCAGCCCTTTCCCAATCACCATGACAGCCTCTGGCTTGTCCCCTGAGGACAGGAGTGAGCAGCTGCTCCCTAGGAAACAAAGGAAACATCAGGGTAGGGGACCGTGGAGAAGAAGAGGTAACTTCCTTTAGATCAGGGTTTTCTCAGGATTGGCAATATTGACATTTTGGGCTGGATAATTCTTTGTTGTGGGGGGCTGTCTTGTGCACTGTAGAATGTTACGCAGCATTCCTGGCCTCTACCCACTGGATAGCATTTCTTCTTCCCCTGCCCCTTCTCCACTGTAACAACCAGAAATGTCGTCAGACCTTGCCACGTGTTCCCTAGCGGGCAAAACGGCCCCTGGTTGAGAAGCACGGCATGCTCCAGTCTGGTCCAAGGGCTGGAGTAGCAGCTTGCATCTTGAATCACAGCGCATCAAGCCGAGCCACTCTGAATTTATAGAGCTAAGAGCCTATCCCATCCAAATGAGTAAGTGTTTTAAGGATCAAGTAAGTACCCAAGACTGGTGGATTGAGGGCTACCCATTGAAGACAGTTGACAGGTTGGGAGTTACGGACTCTGAGGGAGTTATAAGGTGTTGGGTTGGAGTCTTAGGACTCCTTCCCATCCAGTCCTTTACACAGCTGGGGGTATAACTTAAAAGGAGAGCAGGTGGCCTAGGTTTTATGTGGATGATGGGGTTACACAGCATTTGCTGTGATGACAGGTGAAAGACCTATGTCTTTTTCATTCTTCAGTTTTGTCTAAACTGGAGTCAGGAAGCTCCAAGTAGCAGGTACTTGGGTTGTTCAGCTTTAAAAATGAGGATTAAGTGGGGTACTGTGCTTAGGGCAGCGCCTGCCACATAGCAGACACTCAGGACATGGTGACTTATCAGTTTATTATACAAAGACAGTTTCCAGCTCCCTGTACAAGGGCATAGGTGCTCTCGGGGTTTAGGATAATCCAGGAGGGTAAGTGATGTCCCTGCTGTGCAGAGGGCTGCATGACATCAGGTCAAGAAAGAAGTCCAGGTCAGGTGGCACGGGAGCTGAAGGGACTGGTTTAAGCCTAGCAGGGAGCCTGGTCTATACCCTCGGTGGTAGGGAAGGAAGGAGGCTGGCCCACCCAGATCTCGGTGGCCATGGGTACAGACCTGATATGCTGAGTGAACTGGGCAGCAGACAGGAGCCCATGCTGGGTGAGGAGGCCGGGCTAGAACTAGCGGGATTTGGGGACGGGGCCGGGATGCTTGAAGTAGGGCGATGGGTCAGTGGCTGCTGCCGCCGTCTCCTGTCCTGGCTTCGGGGCTCTGAGGGGAAGGGACATAGGAGAGAAAAGGGCAAATAAGCGAGGCCCTGGCGCTCCACTGTCGTGCTGGCGCCACCTGCCAGGAGATGCTGGCTCTCAGGCTTGTCATCACGCCAGCACCCCTCTTCAGAAGCAAATCTCAGATGGGTAGAAGGACCTCTGACATTTATTCCAGTTATCCAGGCGACAGCCAGCCCTCATCCGCCTCTCCGTGGCTAACCAGTCTGCTCACTCACCAGTTCATTTCTGAACAGTTCAGTTCTCTTCTGGCAGAGAAGTGATTGAGCTTGGCTTCTGAAACATGGCTCCCCTAGGTTCTCCTACCTCTAACTGCCCCTCTTCGTCTGCTCTTCCTGCCCCCAAATACCAGTGCTCACCCACCCCCGCCAATTCTACTCTTGGTCCCCTCCTGCTCTGTATACTCTCAACTCTCAAGCTGCTCGCTAGCCCTTTCCCTGGGATGGCAGGTCAGCGGTCCACTGGCCTCTCTACCTGCTAGTCTCTCGTGACCCCAGCAAAACTCATTTTCTCCCATCCTTCCTTTTGTTCTTATCTTGGTGAAAAATGGGCTAGAAACCTTGTTTCATCTTTTGACTCCTCGCTTAGATTTTGATTCGTGTTTAACCAAATCTGGCAAACACTGCCGCAGCCTTCGCTGGGATTCCTCCTTCATTCTCCCTTGCCTTGGCCCGTGTCCAGATACAGGTCTTTGTCTCTCTCATCAGGCTTTTGGAAAAAAAAAAAAAAAAAAACCCTGCTGGTCGCCCTAGCTTGAATCCCTTCCCTTTTAACAAGCTGTCTTTCACACTGGTGCCAGAAATTATTCCAAAGCCTAGACCTGATCAAAAATTATTTGGTTCAGGCCAGGGGGAGATACTGAAGGTCTTTTAAAGGATAAAGTCTCAACCTTTCAACATGGCCTTCAGAGCTCCACCCGCTGTGGTTCCAGGCTGCCCGCCCTTGATAGCATGCTGACTTGATCCTTTGTCCCCTCTGCTGTTGCCCCTGCGGCTGCAGCCCTGTGGTTCTCTGCAGCGTCGGTTTCCTCTCCTAGTCAAACTTCACAGGCCCCACCTCAGATGTCACCTCAGTGAAGCCTCCTTGACCATCACAGGTAGAATTAACTGTTCCCCTTCGTTGTCCTTTGTTCACCTGGCTAGTAATCGTTTATGGGTTTTGTCTCCTTAATGAAATAAGTTAGTACATGTAAAGTACTTATGCTAATGCCTGGCACATAGTACTCAATAAATCTTCACTAGTATTTCTACTTGAAACTTGAATCTCTTGAGGATAGAGACTTTGTCTTTTCCAGTCTACACATCCCAATGCCTACAAAATTCTGCCTAGAAAACCAGAGACTTTAGTAAAGGTTTCGTTTTCCTGAATAGCAGACACCCACTATAGACCACGGGCTGCCTCAGTAATCTCTCTGAGCCTAAGGACACAGGCTTATCCCCTGTGTGGCAGCTCTCTCTGGTCCATTCCTTGTGGCTAAAGCGTCACTGCTACGAGTTCTGAGAGCAGATGGTGGCTGGATTGGGTAGGGAGGCTTTTGGGTTTGGCAGGTCCTTCACATCACAGAGGGACAGCAGGTGCCAAAATGCTCTCAGACCAAATGGGCTATTAACCTTCATGGAACTGAATTCAGTGGCGGTCCCAGGATGCCAGTTGGCCCCTGACAAAGCAACATGTATTAGATGGAAAACATCTCTAATTCAGGATGTAGGTGACAATAACTTGTCCAGCTATACTCAGCAGTAGCTAGCAGTGACAAGCTACTTTTGGAAGTCCCAAACCAGATTTTTAAAAACTGATACTTCTATGAATAAGGAATAGAAAAAAGGGAGAGATTTCAGGACAGAAACTAGCTTTGAGAAGTTTGCTGAGAGGCTGGGTATCAGCTATAGCCAAGAGTCAGAAATAACCAGACCTGTCAACTATGCGTCCATAATAAACACCAACAGACCTCAGGGTGCTAATAAGAGGTGACACAGCAGTGAAAGAGAGCAGAAGTCAGAGACTCATGGCCACAGTCAAATAACCTGAAGTGTTACCCACCACCAATGACTTAGAAATACCGCAGAACCCAGACCTGGGTAATTCTTTAGTAAAACAATGGTATCAGGATGATGTCCAAATGACAGTGCATAATAGGCAGAAATGAACCTGAACTTGATGAAGGATGGAAATAGTTTCTAGAGGATCTGAGGAATACCTATACACAGGGGTATGCTGAAATCATGTAAAGGATGAAGCCTCACCTATCCCAGGAAAGGTAAGAAAGAGCAAGTAAGAAAGCAAATGATAGCCTTTGGGACATTTGTAGGTTGTAGCAAGAACTGAGAAACACTCCGGAAGGTATGAAGCAAAACAGGCATTTGGTGTAAAAACTGTCAGTGTGAATGTAGGTGTTCTGGGAAGGATACTACGGATACAACTCAAGAATCCTGCCCTTATGAGAGTTTAAGGATGGGAGACCAGTCTGGTTTAGGAGAGAGGCCTAATATGGAAAGGATAAAGCATTTAAAGATCACATTTTAACTCTCACTTCGACTGTCTTAAAACCTGGCCAGGCCTGCCTCTAGACTTGGCAGTGTGAGCACACAGCCCAATTTCTCATGTTTTGACTTCTGGCCCCTGGTATAATCAGGCCTTCTCAGTCCCCACTGAGATGGTTTAAGGGAGGAGCCCCAAGTATTTCTTGGTTCTAAACTCTAGAGTCAGTGGCTTAAGGCTGAGTGCAGAGTGATACGTGAATCAGCTTTGCTTCCAGACGTCGTGAGACTGTTCTTATGGTAATCAGCCAGAGATTCCATTTTGGGAGTGGGAGGATAACCCTGGGGCGAGGGTCTGAGGTGGAGGTGGACTGCCCTCCCCAGTGCAGAAGTTAGGTCTCACCACTTCGAGGTCTGGCATCATGCCCCCCCTTCCCCCAGACCTCTTTGTAACTGGCCCTCCGTGTAGCGCCCTAGATCTGACTGAGTCACTGGCACGGCCGTGGGCCTCACTGATGCCCTCTGGAGGGGGGGAGGGTGAGACCAGCTTTTACTTGGCTTTCCACTTCCTGCCTTTTATTCCTTCAACACGTATTTGCTGGTCATTTAATCAGTGCTAGGCGCTAAGGGAATAAATGGATGTGTCAGGAGACGTCCTGCCCTCAGATAAGCTTTCATCTGCCCTTCACCACGAAACTTGTTTGCAGCAGAGAAAGAAGCAGGATGGTGCTGGAGGCATTCTTCCTGTCCTGTGACTCGCTTTTCACAGGCGCCTCCACTTGCCGTGGGGCTTGGCCTGCTCTGCCAGGACCGGCCCGTCTGCTGAGCCACAGCGCAACAGAGGCCAGGAAAGAGTTCTAGTAGCCGCAGGCAGAAGGGCCGGAGCTGGGAGGGAGGACTGGGCAGCGGAAGGGCACCAGCTGACCGCCTCCACTTTGAGCTTGCCTCTTTTACCCCAGGGGCCCGCCAGATGGGCCAGGTTGTTCTTGAGAGGGACTTGCCTGGATCCAGGGCCAGGACTAGGAGGAAGCACGTAGGGTGCACCACGTGAGAAGGCCTTGGCCTGACCCTGAGTCCTGGGTGCCCCACTGGCCTCACCTTAGTCCTATGCCCTGCAGGACTGACCGGAGAAGCCGATTGACTTATCCACTCTGTCCCCAGCAGGCCTGCCTTCGAGCTCTGCTTGCACCTCCTTTTGCACCAGCATCTTGCAGGCTTTCGGCTTCCCTGACTCAGTCGTGGACTAGCTATTCCCATGGCCTCGCCTTCCTTGGCTCGGCGAGCGCTTCTGCGCCTGCTGGCTTGGAGCTTGCCCGCAGAGCCAGGAAGGTGCTGCTCAGGACCTGCTTTGCAGCTGGGGGAACTAGGTTAGCTGGCTGGCACTGCGGTCAGAGGGTGCCGGGGGTCAGGGCTTCCTCAGAGGCTCTTGCAGCCTTCTGTCCCAGGGACGTTCTCGTTCACCCCCGAGTTGCCTTACACGTTGGCCTTCTAAAATGTCACCCTCCAGCCTTGAGCATGGAACCTCCAGACTAGTTCCTGAACCTCTGCTTTAAGCTTCTGGCTGGCTGCCTAGATCTTTTCTGAAGTGTTCTGGATAGCACAGTCTCACGCTCTGTTTTAGCCAGTAAAGGGTAGTTGTAAATTAAATGTATAGTTAAGTGTGATATGATTTTTATACGTTAGTGGAAAATTTCTCATAAATTTCCAAGTCAGAAAAAAATCCTTTGTTAAATCGCAGTCTCAGTTTTGGGTTTGGACAGTACAGCTGCTTTATAGTTAGGTCTCAGAGATACGGGAGCTGTGTTCTTCCTACCCTGGAAGCCAGAGTGTGCCTGGATGTGGCGGGAGCCAGAGAGCAGATGTGTGGAGCCAGGAAATAGCACAAAGCTACAGGACAGATCAGCTGGACAAAGTTGTTTCTCCGAGGGTTGGTGGAAGCAGCCCAGGCCAGATACCACAGTGTGCACTGCAGGTCCCTATCCTAAGCCAGGCCTAGTCTCCTATCCTGGAGTCCTATCAGGGATTTTAGATGAAGCAGCAAACATTGTAGCACTTGGAGTCAAGATTCCAGCACTCTGACCTTTTCATCTCCTTAGAGTATTCCTGTTTGGTCTCATTAGTAACCCCCTTCTCAACCTTCTATGACTTTAGAGACATAGTTTCTCAGGTCTTACAAATATGGACGCAAGTCCCCAGGTGTCTCTTACTCTTTTTTTCTGCTTCTTAGTTCATCCCCCTGGGGGGACATCGCCTCTCACTTGTTTTACCTGCATGTGTGGATGACGCCTAGATCCAACCTTGTTGTCACCTTTTCTACAGGCTGGCTCTTTTTTCTGCTTGCAGGACACCTCCATATAGTTAGCCCGTGACATCCAAACATGTCTAGAATAAATAAGCTCAACATTTTTTCTTCCAAACAATGTCTTAATATCACCATGACTCTTTCCTTTGGCTGATAGCCTTGAAGCTCTTAGTCTGCCCTTCTTCCATCATCACCGAACCCTGCCACCTCTATTTCTGATACATATATTCCTCTCTCCTTCCCGGACCCTGGTACAGCCATTAGCCATCTCATGGATAAACTACAGCGAGGATTCCCCTCCCCCTGCCTGCCCAATCCACACAGTTCACAGGCTGCTCTTCCATACATGTTTTGTTCTCATCATTCTCTGAAGCACACAATCGCTGCTATGTCTCCGTTAACTCATAATCTTTGTTTTCAAGACATTTCAACTTCTTCCTCCTGCCTCTCTTCACCTAATTTCGGTGCTGAAGGGCTTGGCCCTTTGAGCCAGCTGGGTATGTTTGCTTCTTGTCCTCTCTACCAGAAGTGCTGGTCCTGGCTACCATTGTCATCCTGGAATGTTTCTATCAGGCCATATACTACCATCCATTCTTCAAAACCATTTCTCAACTGAGCATTTGGCTAATTACTCTTGAGTTTATCTACGACAGTGGCTCCCCAAGTCCCCTGTGTTTATAATGAGTGTGTGCTTTTATGTTCTGTTGACTGTTTTAGGTCTGTTTCCTGTAAGGAAATCCTTGTACTGAATATGCACATTTTCTCTTAGTTATCTGCGGGAAGTAACAGAGACACAGAATACATGTCCCTCACTGAAGGGGGGTGGGGGTGGGGGTGAGAATAAAATACTGATTTGAAACTGCCTAGAATCCTCCAGGGAGGACCTGGACCTAGAGAGGACTCTTTCCTATTTCTCTTTTGTAGTCAGGGAAGGGGGATCTAGGACGATGACATTCCTTCCCAGGAAGTATGAGTGAAGAGGTATGAGAGGCTGACAAGAAAGAAAGAAGGAAAAGAAATGAGAGGAAGTTTGAATAGTAAGCAGCTTGAGTAACGGCTGCCACTAACAGCTGTGAGATCCTGGACAAGTCCCCTTCCACAGCCTCCGTTTTCTCCCCAGAGAAATGGAGAAACACCATCCATCCCACAGGTCCCTGTGAGGATCAAATGAAATGTATATGCGATACTGTTTTGTTCACTGTTTAATGCTATTTAAATACATAGCGTTAGTATTACTTTAATACTGTCCTTCCAACACAGTGTACAAAAGCATCCTGTCCCAGTGATGGGAGAATCCCAAAGAACGGGGCTTGGAACGTAAGCAGGATAACGGCGTTGCTTATCAGGGATAAAAGGTCCCACTGGTCAAAGCCGCTCTCCCCCTGTGCTGCTCTACCCGGCGCAGGCAGATTCCCACAGCCCAGTGCGAGCTTCTCGTCTGTCCCGGGGAAGCGCTAAGCAGGGCGAGTGCAGCCCGAAGACCCACAGAACCCTTAGCCCCAGCTAACAAGCCTCCATGCTCTGGCAGGGTTTCTCCAGCCCAGAGGCCACCAACAATACTGATCTGGGGCTTAGCGTATTTCTAGAAGTGGCACCGCAGCAGTCTCTCCCCACCAAAGTCTGAGTCACTCCCCAGGAATGGCTCCACAGCCCGCCTCTTCTTTTTCCCTAAAGGCCCATCTGTTTCTGTTACACATCTGAAACCCAGAATCTCTCATCAGGCAGGGTCTCCTCAAGCCCAGCCCAGGGGGACTGATGCCCCGTTGAGTAGCGGCGGCCGCTGCCGGAAAGGCCAGACTGTTGCTTAGTAAGCCTCAGCCAGAAGCTGTCTGTAGTTCTTCCATTTTTCGTTGGAAGAGTTGGAATCCTTCTGATACCACTTTCTGAACAGGCTCTGAAGCCAGGGACAGTGTCATCTCCCAGAGGCCTCGGCTAGGGCTCTCCGGCTCTACGGTGCCGCAGCTTGCGTCGTGAGGACGTTTCCTTACACTGCTCCCGACAGGACAGACTGATGCCGGCCCTGCCGCGGAGCCTCCGCGCTTCAGCGTGGCCCCTGCTCCAGCTCGGGATCTGGCCTCGGAAAGCCCCCTGCTTCCCAGCACGGGCCGCAGCCCCGGGGCCCAGGCCTCCCGCCCGGGCCACACACACTACCGCTCGGGAGCTCGTGGCGCAGGGAACACCAAGGTCGCAGGAGAGGCTGCAGATGCTGCTAGAAACTAATTTTATTGATTGAGCCCTTGGTCCCAGCCAAGCGTGTAGCTTCAAGCTCTCACTTCCCCCAGCAATGCCCCAAACAACCGAACAGCTGTTGCAGGGCCTCCCAGACCGGCTTACCTCTGACAGGGCCCAGCACCCGGTGGCTGCCCTTTGGAGTGCTGCAGCCCAGGCCTGGCAGCCCGGGAGGCCGGCTGCCATGAAAAGGAAAGCTGGGGGGGTTCTTCATCTGTGGGGAGCTCTGCTGGCTGCCGCCGCTGCCCCCACCGCTTGTGCCGGTGCTGCAGCTGCGCGCCCGGCTCGAGGGGCTTTCAGAGCAGGAGGCAGGCAAGCCGCTGCACAAAAGCAGAGGCCGGTTAACCCTGGGCCTGGGAGGCTGTGTCCCGAGGCTGTCCCCAGGGTCTGATGCTCAGTAAAGCAGCGCCGGGGGGACGGGCACGCGGACCCGTTGCAAGGGAGAAGGGAGGAGTTTGCGTCCACAGACGAGGTGTCCGACCCGGGGCATACCGGCTGGTCCCACACATAGCTGCTCTCGCCGAGAGCGCCCCGAGAGCTATAGGGCTGGCTCTGGCAGCTTTAAGTCCCAGTGAATTCCCCTCTTATTCCCTCGTGCTGGCCCTTGGACCCCCGCGTCGTTCCCAAGCCCTGGAAGCCAAGACCTTGCCCCCACCACCACTGCAATTTTGTGCAGGGCTCTTGAGTAGGGGATCCCCTGGCCTGGTTCTCAGATGCCTAGGAAGTACGTAGCTCCAGGTAAAAGGGAAAAGGACCCCATTTTCAAAAAATGCATTAATCTTACCAATTTTAATTTACTCTGAAAATATTCACGATGTGGGCCTTTTGGATAGGGGAGGAACACAAATCCCTTGGAACTTCTTGCTCTAAGGTCCTGTTCCACTTTCATACCCTCTCCTCCTTCCACCCTGCGGGTCTTACCTGTTACTTTTGGGTGGAGTTCGAGCGCCTCTCTTCTTGTTGACACCCACGTTCATAGTGCTCAGGCCTCGGCTGCTGCGCACATGTTTTAGCATCCAGGCACGGAGGTTCGTGAGGCTGCTGTGCTCGGACAGTACGATCCGGGGCCACGGATTGCATTCTGCCATGTCCAGGGCCGCAATGGCCATAGCTCGTCCCACCTGCGGGGTGGCCCAGTTTGGCTCAGCACCCAGGACTTGCAACCCAGGCCGCCGTGTCGGGGTGCCCTAGCACAGCACAGTGGCAGAGGAGGCCAGGCCTCACATTTTCTCAGTGGGTGCCCCCAATTTTGTGCCAGGGCTGTTTATCTCAGCAGATTTAAAGCTGTTCCCTAAACCGTTGCTCATTTGGGGGCCCTCATCCTTTATGGGCAAGAGCAGGTGTGCTTTCTGGCTGGCACCAGGAAGGAACTCTAGCGGAAGGCGCCTCGAGCTCTTCAATAACCTGCAGCTCTTTCTACTTCTCTTGTGTGCCCTAGGAGCCCAGAGGTCATCAAGACCAGTGTACGTAGAGGCGATGCTTTTAAGCCCAGGAGTGAACAAACCCAGCAGGAGGAGGAAGATGAGCTCAGAGGCAAAGAATCTGACTCAGATGTGCCGGGGATTCTCTGTGGTACAGGGTCAGAAATAGCGCCTACTCATCCTCTCCATACCATGACAGCCAAGGCCCGGCCCTGACACGAGCTGAGGAATAGAACTCCCAGGGCGAGATGGTGACAGTGGTGAGCCTCTCTTCAAGGGACCTGAGTCAGGCCGCACGAGCAAAGGCCCTTCCAGACTTGGAGGTCCCCCCTTTCCCCACGTACCCCGTGCCTCCATACCTGCTCGAACAGCTCCACGGTGTATCTGGAGGGGAAGGCCGGCGGGGGAGGGGGGCTGGCACGCCCGTTGTCATGGCAGGCGGCAGGGATGCTGTTCACCGAGCGCCCAGTGTTGTAGTTGCATTCCAGTGTGTAGCTAAGACACAGAGACCTTTATCAGTGTCCTGCCTGGACAGAATCAGGACAGCACCATGGGGCACAGCCTCGGTGGTCTAAGAAGTAATCACCTGGAACAAAGTACTAATAAGACCTAGCCTCGGCACAGTCTGGCATACCCAGGAAGTCCCCAAAAGACAGAGTCCTGGACCAAAGACAGTGATGCTAATGATGAGCCTGTCTTTAGAGAAGGCTTGCGCTGTCCCCTGCTCCTTAGACAGCCTAGATTGGGTGGTGGTTTCCTTAGGGAAGGTACTTCGTCAGCTACACCCCAGCTTCCAGCCAACCTGTGGATTATCCCTGAGGCTTTGTAGATTGCAACCCGGCCGCTTCCCTCCTTCGACTGGCCATCCCTGCGGTCTCGGGCGTACATGTTCTTCTCCGAGAAATTGCAGCCCTGGAAGTCGAAGTGTGCGGAGTTCAAGGAGATGAGCTTTGGATACAGCATATTTTCCACCTGTTTGGGGGAGGGAAAAGGCAACTCAGGAGAGACAGACAGAAGGGAGGAATGGCGGGCAAGGAAGAGATGGCAAGCAGGGGGCTGTGGGACTAAACCCACGGCAGATACCATTACAACCATCAGCAGTAGGCAGCATTCTGGAATTCTCACCGTATGCCTGATATGATTTCCAGGTGTTGGAAAGGTACAAATCCGCCTCTTTTTAAGCTCTTAGCTTCTTCTCTCCAATAATGCAAACTTGTCCTTTCCCCCTGGATTCCCAAACTCTACAATAAAGACCTTCGTTCAAAGGTCATGATGTGATGACTGAGACAAAGCCCCAGTGCCAACCCTTCTCGGCCCTTCGAAGCTTGTCTGGAGGTAGAATATCTCTTGCAGCCACAGGCCTTCCAGCCAAAAGGCCACCTTCCCTCTGTCTGTGGCCTAAGCTTTATCTCCTGACCTGCCACAGCCCCCACACTCCCATGACAATCCGGGGATTCCTACCTGGGTGCTCTCGTCACTAAAGCTGTTGCCATACATGAAGCAGCCCCTTTTGGAAGCATGTCCATGCAGGTCCACGTAGTAAGCGACACCACTCTCTTTAGGGGGGATGGTGTCGGGGGTCGGCTGCTCAGCCTCAGCGGACTGTTGGGGCATAATCCACACACCGCTGGGCTTCTGTTCTGCTGGCTTGGTCTGCGTCCAGGCTTCAGGGTTGTCCCCGTCAGATGCGTGACCGAGGTGAGCTTCATTTTGGAGATTGTTAGCTTTCTCGAGGTCGGAAAGGGGAGCATGTGGAGGGAGCCGGGGACTGTGCTGGTGCTCAGAGGGACTCTGGGAGTTCAGACGGGAGTGCACGTGGTGGTAGAGAAGCACGGCTTTGGCCCCGTAGATGGCTGGGTGCAGGGCCACGTCAGGCTTCAGGTACTGACGGTTCAGATTCACTCCACGCGAGTCTGTGCTGTAGGAGGACAGGGACTGAAGCGGGCTCAAGAGGGCTGGGCCAGTGGGGGAGACGTGAGTGTGGTTGGAAGGGAGACCATGGGAGATGGACTTATAAAATGAGAGGCTCAGGCTGCATGAGGAAGGCAAGCATTGAGGACAGGCCCTCTCCCTGATCTGCTGTCACCCCTACCATAGACCTAAGCACAGCTCCCTGCACCCAGTGGAACCTGCAGTTATTCTAACTACTTCCAGAGAGTGCCACGAGATGTGCCACCTTCCTTCTCTGGTCACTGCACAAGGAGATGGGCTTGCCCTTGTTCGGGTGCAAGAGGACTGTTATGCAGGAGAAGTTAAAGCTGACAGTGTCTCACTGAGGTGGAGGACACGAGGGGGACTGGGAGCAATCCTGACAGGCTGGGGAGGCTGCTTACCGGTAGTGGCCCCGGACCACACCATCGGGGTTCAACATGGGAATCAGCTTAAAGACAAAGAGGCGACGCAGGGTTTGGGCCCGGGGGTCATCAGGTCGAAGGATGAAGTCCAGAAAGCCATTGAAGACAAAGCTAGATGGAGTCTCCCCAGGGTGTACCCTACTGCTTAAGAAGAATATCTGAGGTGGAGAGGAGAGCGGTCATTAGGCCAGTCACGCTAGAGGTCCACCCTGACAGGATATGGGGCGGGGGTGGGCAGGAGTAGCCACTGGATTTCCAGCTGGCCGAGTCTGCAGGTGGAGTGGGAGCGGCCACGCTTGCCTCCCAGTGCAGGCTAAGGCAGTGGCCAGGGTGCTCAGAGAGAACGCGGCCTGAAGCTGTCAGCAGGGCCTGGGGCTAAGGAGAGGCCCAGGTACTATCTCTCGGCTATGCTCCCACTCACCCTCTTGCCTGTGAAACAGAATGGCCGGGGGGTGGCGACATCAGGAAATAGCTGCTCTAGACGGGGCTCTCGGTCTTCTCGGAGCCCATGGCACGACGTGATGGTTAGCAGATCTACACGAAGTCCATCCAGGGAATAGCAAAGGATCTCCCGGTGGTAGTAGATGGTATCCAGGGGACTGTGGGGACAAAAATCATTAAGCCAGGGGAATTCCCTAAAGTCCTAACAAGAGGTGAGCCTCATCACCAGCCTAGGATTTGTAGGATCTGGTCTTTTACCTTAACCTTTGGGACCTTAAGGTCCCTCACAATGTTAAATGAGGCTGAGGATTTGGGTGGTCTGCATTGCTAGGATGCAGAGTACAGGACAGGATGAACTTACTGTTTTCTCCCCAGCTTATGGCTCCCTACGATAGATGACTTTGTGTACACGGCTGCCCTCTGTTGGACAGAAAAAAAGGTGTGCTGGGCAATGGCAGTGCTAAGTTCTGGATAACTGATGGGAGCTGGGATATTAAGAGGCTTGAACTGGGCAGGTGGATGAGTGGAATGTAGGTGGTGGTACGGTGAGATCAAGGTCATACACCTATTTGTCAAAGGTACCCAAAGTCCCACATTCTGTACAGAAAAAAGAACTGGTGACATTTATGGTTCAGGGCTCCTGGGGCAAGTTCCAGAAGTAGCAGAGGTGCTGTCTGGTCCGGGACTGTGTGGCAGGAGTAAGGACGGGGGCGGCACCTGCTATGGGTAGGGTGGTTCTCCAGAAAGCGCTGGTCTAGCTGGTTTAGCAAATCCTGGCAGTCACTGTAGGAGAAGGGGTAGCAGAAGGCGAAGAAGGTGGTGGCCCCACGGCCCTCCACGAAACGGTGAACAAAGGATAACACAAACTGCGTCTCTGTCATCTGAGGAGCAGAGAAGGAAGAGGGAGGGGCCGTTGGTGTGAGAACTAAGATCCTACTGGGATCACCAGGAACTGACCCTACACCCTCAGCACAGTGACCAACTTCCCTCCCTCTGGAACTTTCCATAGGACAGCCGGCTCCTTCTAGGCTTCCTGAGGCAGGGGCTTATCTTGGGACTGCAGCTAGCACTGGAGGGAAAGCGGATACCAAAACCGGGTGTGCCGCCTGCCTGGTACTCCGTATTGAGGCTAACTCCTCTTTCCTGTCCCTCCTCTACTTTTAGTTCCCCAGTCCGTCTTTCCTCCTCACGGAGAACTTACCTCAAACGTGGGCCGATCTCGAATGCGTTCCCAGCGCGGCCGGGTGGGCAGTGTGCGCACAAAGGGGGCCATGCCCTGGGAATACAGCTTGCTTTGCTTATTCATGTTCATAATGTTGATCTTGATGAGTTTCCCTGGAGTTCCTCCCCGGACACTGAAGTAGAACCATGACCTGCGGGCCGGGGGAGAAACAGGACACTGGATACTGAGGGTTGGAGGGAGGGTATGTGGGACAGCTGGAGCAAGCGAAATTGGGAAAGGCCTGTTCAGTAGAGGGGAGGCAAGGAGAGAGGGAGGAGGGTTGAGAGAGGAAGGGTAGTGAACTGTAAGTCAGAGAGCTGACTGAGCAGGGATTTGGGGACACGGACATCTACTCTCTTCTCTTTCTTCCGCCCTCCACTACTTTCCTCTTACCTGTTCCCATTCTCAAATTCTGTTTCGGCACAGTCTGGTCGGGTCCACACGTTGAACTCGTAGTCAGGGGAAGAGGCAATGCTGCTGATGGGGGCTGATGCCCCACCTGCTCCTCCTTCCCCATCGCTAGACACAGATTCCACCTTCTCCACGTGGGCTAGGTTCCCTGAATCAAAGCGAGAACTGAACAACAAGCCCCCACAGCGCAGCTCCATGGTGAGGCTGGGAAAGCATCCTCCTGCCCACTCTGG
Organism: Phoca vitulina; assembly: GCF_004348235.1. Taxonomy (NCBI): domain Eukaryota; kingdom Metazoa; phylum Chordata; class Mammalia; order Carnivora; family Phocidae; genus Phoca; species Phoca vitulina. The sequence goes on along the minus strand of NW_022589766.1, from coordinate 5,390,629 downwards.
CCCTGAGAGCTGGGGAAAAATTGGGGGGGGGGGGGACGTAGGAAGGAGAGGAAGAAAAATAAAAACAAGTTTTTTGGGTATCTCCTGATAAATGAAAGCTATTCTTAGGGAGTGCCCTAAGAAGCAACAGGCTCTTTCCACCTCAGAAAAGGGAGAAGTGGCCTTCTGGCAAAGACTAAGAGAAAGCAGTATTCTGTCCCCACACTAAGGGTTTATAACTGACCTAAAAGGACCCCATTTTACAACAGCTTGGCTATTCCAAAATGAAGTACTCAATGGCTTAACTATGTTGAGAAATGCTAGATTCTAAACTTTTCTGCAGCCCAAAGGTTAGAGAATAACATTAGAGAAGTCCGATTTCCCACACCTAGCCCAGATAAACCCACCACCACCCGTGGCCATCTTGAGAGATGGCCGTTCTGGATCTCTGGTTCCTGGACTGGCTTCCCCCCTCTCCAGCAGAGCGGAGAGAACCAAGTTCCAAGTTTAAATGGGCAGCTGCTTCTCTCCACTCCTCTGTCCTCACAGGCATTCGGTCGGTTGCTCCCCTGAGCCCTGGAAGGGCTGGGTCTTCCTTCTTTTTTTTGTTACTACCTTATGCCTGTTATGAAAGAAAACTAGAGAACTGCGGCCTTTGCCAAGACAAAAGAAACTGGGCAGTAGCCGCCTGCTCACCTGGAGACAGTAGCTCAATTCCAGTTAGGGCATGGGTTTGTCTGCAGCCCCCTCCCGCCCTGCAAAGCACTGGAGTCCCTGAAAAAGCTACGCTGGCAGTAGTTGTGGGTGAGGGATGGGTATCTTGAGCACCCCTAAAAAAGTGGCTGGTAGACACCCACTTGGGGGCAAGGGGTGGCTTCTCGACCCTCGACTCCGACAGACCCTCGCCTCACACTGATCGAGCTCGCCCAGGGCAGGGTGGGGTTCGGAGGCATGGAGGGGCGAGACAGACTCACACTCGAGGAGGGACTGGGGGGCCTGAGACGCGGCCCCGGGCGTGGGGGTGGGGCCGGGGAGGCCCGGGCCGGGAGGGGGGGCGGGGCGGCATTCCAGAGGGACTCCGGGCTGAAAGGGGCTGACCAGGGGGCGGGGCCGGGGCCGGCGGGGCCCGCGCTCCACCCAGCGCCCCTCACCTCTCTCGGGGCCGGCGATCCCGCTCCCTCTCCCGCTAGCGAGGCGCCACCTCGGGCCCCGGCACCCGGGCCCTCCACCCAGGACCCAAACAAAACCCGAGCGCCGCGGTGCCGGGACCCCGCTCTGCCAGGAAACAAGAAGTCTCTCGCCTATTGGCCGCGGGTACAGCTGGCTACCCGCCCAGTAAGGCTCGCTGCCATTGGTCAGCACGCAGGGGTTCCCTCGCACGTTAGCGGGTACCTGAGCCAGTGGCGTTTGGGGGCTCGGCCGGCGGGTCGGGCCGGAGGGTTCCACCGCATCTTCTCAGAAGACGGTTAACGGCCTGCCGGCCAAGAGGAGGAAAACGCAAAGTGACCAGGAAATAAACGGGAAAAGACTCACCTGCAAAATAAAAGGACAATGTGCGAAGCTAATCATTGCCCACCCTACTCCTCCGTGTATTACAAAACACCTTCCTGGGTCAGCGGATCTCCCGCTATTAAGGGATCCTTTGATGCACGGGGCAAAAAAAGCCTGAGTGGAGGATGCGGGCATCGATCCCGCTACCTCTCGCATGCTAAGCGAGCGCTCTACCATTTGAGCTAATCCCCCGCTTGCTGCCGTTCCTCTTCCCTTTGCCTTACAGGCTGTTCTGGGCTGGCCGCTGACCCGAGGACCGACCGTAGTTCAAGACGTTTATATAGCAGAGTACGGTGGGGGTCATGGGCAAAATTTTTTAAAGCAGGCATATAATAATCACACGTAAGTAATAGTAATACATATCTTCGCATCTAACCCACAAGAGCGCGGGATTGGATCCTGACTACGTACCGCACGTGTGTTTTACCGAACAGCTGCAGCGCTCCTGCAAACGCACAGCGGGCGTCTGAGTGAAACTTTCTCCCTACGGGATAATTGAATTAAGCGGAGGCTAAAAAGATCATACGAAGTCCTTCGAGCCGGAATCGAACCAGCGACCTAAGGATTGCCGCAACTCACTCCACTACAGTCCTCCGCTCTACCAACTGAGCTATCGAAGGCTCCGCTGGTCCCAGCACCTGCCAGTTCCTCCCTAATGCTTACCAAGGCCGCACCGCTCTGACAGGATCTAAGGGGCTTTGAGGACGGCTGCCCCCCCCCCCCGCACTTTATAGAGGAGCTCGCCCCGCCGAGCCCCCCCATGTCGCACAGAACAAAGGAAGCCGGAAACAGAAGTGCGAGCAAAGGACCCACTTCTCAACTCTGGACGAAGGAAATGCGCAATACACTTCCCTTCCATTTCCCTACTTTTTACAAAACAAAACAAAAACCCCGGCCCCTCCTCACCCCCCGTGGCTTTTATGGGATTGCGGACGCTTTGAGATCCCGCCTGCACCCTCGGGCTGCTGGGCAGCATTTTCCCCGCGCCGCGGGGACGCAGCGTGCTCCGCAGTTGCAAGGCGCAAGCCCCGGTTGCAAAGCCGAGGGTTTACTTTCGTTATTTGGTCTAATTTTCCCTTGGGTGTCTCGGGGGCGCCAATAAAATCCTACTGCTCTCCCGACGTGAAGGACATTCATTCGGTCAGTTAACCACCGTTTGGTCAGGATCTTTCGTTCTGGCTGGAGCATGAGAAGGCCGGACCACCGAGCTCCCAGCGGCGTGCCGGCGGCGCCCGTCCCGCGGCGCACAAACCCGGCGGTTCGGGGCCCCGAGCGGGGCCGAGCCCACCCCGCCGCCCCTGCCCCTACCCCGTCACGCCTTCGCGCCTCTTTCCAGGGGCCTGGAATGCCAGCCTCCACTCCTCTGCCCACCAGAAGTTCCTGGGCCTTTGAAACAAACCTAATACCCGGGTCCCGGGTAAAGCCTTGCTTGGTGGTTGGCGGGGCGGGTGTGCGGGAAGAGCTGGGCCATTCCCCGCCCTGCGGCCTGTGCTACCTGGAGTCAGTCGCCCTGCGCAAATCCAGGTCGGGGGATGGTTTCAGGCCCATTCGCAGCTCCGACACTTTATGGGCACTCTCAGGCTGGTGTTTAAATCCGACGTCTCTGCTCATTGAGCACAGCACCGCTTTGACCCTTGCGCCCACCCACAATGCAAGTGGTTGACGTCTTCCCACCAATTTCTTGGTTTAACCTCATTCTGTTGCTGCAAATGCTACCATTGTGTCCGAGAGCGTTAACTTGGCTAGTTTTCTTGGCTCGGCGTTTAGCGTGCTGGCTGGCTCTCTTTCTTGAGGGGAGGGGATGCTGGGAAACAACATATTCACTTATGCTGACTTTGTTTTGTGGGAGAGATTCCCATAACGTACCATTAGCCATTTTAAAGTATGAACAATTCAGTGCCACTCAGTGCATTCACAGTATGGTGCAAATTATCACTTCTCTCTAGTTTTCAAACTTTTTTTTTTTTTTTAATCACTCTAGGAGAACATCCTGTACCCTTTAAGCCATCATTCCCCACCACCGCTTCCTCCGTACCCCGGCAACCACTAACCTGCTTTTGCTCTACCGATTTGCCTATTCTGGCAAATAAAATATGGGACCCTTTTTGTCTGATTTCTTTCACTTGTCATAGTGTTTTTGAAACTCATGTGTCAGCACCTCCTCCCTTTTAATGGCTGAGTAATATTCCACTGTAGCATTATACCATTTTGTTTATCCATTCATCTATTGATGGGCATTTCGGCTGTTTCCACCTTTTGGCTTTCATGAATCAAAGTGCTATTAACATTCGTGTAGGAGTTTCTGTGTGGATATATGTATTTATCTTGGGTGTATACCCGGGAGTGGAATTGTTGGGGTTTATGGTAATTATATGTTTAGCTCTTTGAGGAACTGCCAAACTGTTTTCCACAATGGCTGAGCCATTTTCCATCCCCACCAGCAGTGTAGGAGGGTTTCAGTTTCTTGCCGACATTCTTCTGTTTTTTATTATAGCCAATATTACAACAAATTGAGCTCAATTAATTATAAGAATTTTCCTATGTTATTAAAAATTCTTTAAAATCATCATTCAAATAACCATTTCCCATTTTGGTTTTACAAAAATTTTATCATAATGTTCATCTTATTATTATTGGACACAGTTTACATCCAAATTTTAATTACTACTACTACTACTACTACTACTACAATAAATGTTCTTATACATAAATCTTTGTCCATATTTCTCTTCTCTAGTCTCTAGAATATATTTTCAGGAGTGGAATTACTTGGTAAAATAGTATGGAACTTTTAAACCTTTTGATATTACCAAATTACTTCCCAGAAACATTACACTGATTTCTAGTACAGCATTTACTGAGTATATTATCACTTAAAAATCTTTGGCAAAAGGAAGTGGTAACTTATTTGAAATTTGCACTTTGCCAATGAAATGGACTTTAAGTCTATTGTTTATTTGCATTTTTAAATGAATTGTCTTCTTTCCATATTTTTCTTGTTGTGTTTAGGCTTTTCTTGATTTGTAAGAGTTCTTTAACATTAAGGATGTATATGTGATAAGCTCAGTAAGGAAATGGAGGCCTTGATCAATGCACCAACTAGACCTAACAGACATGCACGGAACCTTCCACCCAACAATAGCAAAATACACATTCTTTTCCTGCACACATGGAATATTCTCCTGGATGGCCCACATGTTAGGCTACAGAACAAGTCTCAATAAACTTAAAAAGACTAAAATCATACAAAGTATGTTTCATGTAAACTACCTGGTGATAGCAATGTGTCAGTGTAGGTTCACTGATGTTGACAGTGGGGGGCTGTGTGAGTTCAGGGGGCAAGGCATATGTACTTTTTGCTCAATTTTGATGTGAACCTAAAACTCTAAAAAAGTCTATTAAAAATAACCGGTGTGCTAACATAATAAAAAATATATATACCAAGGCACATCCAACAATGCATCTGAATTCAATGTTTTTATTAATAGGCAGATTATTCAATATTCAACAAGTATTCAATCATACCCTGAATGATGGAAGCTCCCCCCACCCCGTCCCCAAATTTCTTCTTATACTTCAAGTTTGGGGCAATGAAACTGCCCAGTAAAATGGAATACCCCATAGGGAAAAGCGGAGCCTTCGTCCCCTCAAGCCCTTTAGAGAGCAGAACCACGAAGAGTATGTAGAAAAGGACAGATCAGTCTAAGTGTTCACTTAAACCCAATGTCCTTTAGGAGAGAGAAGACTAAAATGCTCAGAGGCCAGACTACCATTGAAATTTCTGTGTAATTGTCAACTGGGTCCTTCTGGAATAGGGCAGGGCCGGGCAGGCAGGCCGGGCAGGCATGCCCGTCTCCACGGGAAACCCTCCACCCCAAGGGTGATGGCACTTGAGAATGGACCGGCAATGCTGCAGCTGAGTCCAGCAATGCTATTTGTTCCTAGTAAGCAGACCACCCATCAGGCTGCCTGGCTGTAAAACTGGAGCTGTAGACTGGGTTCAAATCCAGATACGTGCTTCAAGACTTTTGGAAAGAAGTGTTTCAAATGAGCCATGTGCTATAACTTGCAGGCCCATACGAGAGTTGGTAATAACTCAAGTTGGTAAGACATAACCATATTCAAACAGCCCCCTTTTCTGGCATGTTATCTGTGGAACTCCTGCTGTGAAAAGTAAAATTACAATGTCCAGATGTGACCCTCTGAGGTGGCAGGTTACTTCTGTTCCTCCAAGAACACCAATCGTCATAGTGGGAGAGCCCACCTGTCAGCACGAGTCTGCTCTCCTAGTCCACAATGGCTCCACTCGGATTCCTGTGCATTGACAGGTCTGCAAAATGTGAAACATCTGGGTGTCCGGTTTAGTTTTAATGGGCAGCAGGTGCAGGGTTGGGACTACTTCACTGACCCAGGAAAAATTCTGGACAATTCCAGTATTGGGTCAAACAACTGTGTTTATCAAATAAAGCCAAGGAAGGTGTCGGTGTCCCGTGAGAGTCTGTGGAGACCCCAGCTAACCAAAGTTGATTAAATGTTGAACCCCAGGATTCTAGGTCAGAAATTGAACGAACCCACCAAGGTAAACCCAGTATGCACACTGGAGACCAGTGCACACTTCAGGCGACATTCTTGGAGTTGCTGGATTGTAGCAGTCCAGCAGCCTTGGTGATTCAATGTCATCGGGACAGGGTCATCATTTTACTTGTCCTGTGCTGTTGTCAACCCAGGTTCACACCAGCCCTTTCTTCAGTTTGCCTTGAATACAGGCCAGTTACAAGGACTCACTATTCTTAAGAGTGTTAATTGTTACATTCTTAAGAACTGAACCTGTTTGTTTCTGATCGGGGAGGAAGAAATGAGGTCTTGGGACCCTCGGACAGTCCTGCCTAAACCTTAGTTGCTAGGTGGGAATTTTTTTTTTCTGGAAAAAGCGATCATGGTTACCTGCCACTAGGGGAGCAGGGCCCTGCCCAATGTGGGCCGCTTAACTCTCAAGAGGTAACATAGTTCTGTCCTAACAAGGAAAGGGGATACAAGTGTTAGACGCTATTGTACTCATGACCTCACATCGTGTCAAGATTTTCCTACACTTGCTACTTTATCATCTCGCCACTGAGAAGTCGAGGCAGAGTCTCAGGGTGACAAGCTAACGGGAAAGTGGTAGCTGTTTATCATCGTGTTGTCCTTGCAGGCAGGACGGAAGCAGGAACCGGCCTGTGGGAGCTGGACTGGGCAGGGTACCTCCAGGACTGCTTAGATTTGAAACATTCAAGGAAAGAAACTTGAGGTGAGCGCTGAGAGCCTGTTCCGCTCTCAGAGTCTCAAGTCAAACACAAAAAGGGACTTTGGTGATAGACCCTTGATTCATGTGTCTCTTGGAGTCCTAAATCTTTCACTCATTGCCTTATAAAACCAATTAATAAGTTAAGGTCTTGGCAAGGAAGAAGACCCCACTGATCACAGACCAAGAATTCTCCTGGGACACTCTCCCTGCTTTTCCCAGCTTAAAACACTCAAGCTATCAAGGCAAATCTTGGGACATGAATCACAGTGACAAGTGAGACAATATTAGGGGAGCAAAAGGAGTGTCTGGAATCCTCAATAGGCCAAAGTTGAGAATGACGGGTGTGAGCTTTCCCTGCCCGAAGCTCAACTGCAGCCAGGGGTTACAACCCGCAGGAGGCAGGGGCCAAAGGGGAACATGTGCGTGCCCGGTGTTTTGTTGTCCTGGTCACAACTATGGGAATTCCTATATGAGGATGCGGAGAGGAAAGCTGGAAATCCAATCTGTGTCCTTTATTCCACCTAGTAGGCGTACCGAGGAGCCATATGCTGCCTCCTGTCTCAACAGGCTGCTGGAAGGTTCACCGCGCCCGAGGCACACAACTACTTGGGCTTTGCTCTCCAGACAGATGGTGTAGGGCTAGGCAACGGGGAACAGCTGAACCCTGAGGCACAGTCCCCCAGCCCTGAAGGGGAGTGCAGAGGAAAGAAGTAGGACTGTGACAGAGGGGGCAGTGAGAGGCCTCAAAAGACTGCAGTTGGGCATCCGGAGGTGAGAGGCCTTTCCGCCCAGCCCTCACGTCCAGTGACAGGCATGCCCAGGCTGTGGGCTGAGGTGAAGCTGCTGTCGCCCACTGTGGTGCGACGTTCTTCCAGAGGCCTCTTTCCTTGTTCCACTGGGGCTAGAGTCTAGGAGCAGGAATCCTTCCTCAGAAGAATGCAGTTGTCACTCAGTGGAATCCCACCGTTCTGGAGATGAGCTCTCTGGGGCTTTGGGAATGAGATGGAAGGAAGTGGAGAGCAGGAGACGAGAGGGGGTGACGGAGTTTAGCAGCCCGAGGACAGAGGTTGGGAGCTACATGCAATAGGGCCAGACAAACGTTCAGGAGGCTGAGAGATCTCTGGGCTCAGTCCCCACCGAAGAGGGAGGAACTGGGGCCGAGGCCACCGGCCAGTCCCTAGGAGACAGAACTCAGGCACCAAGTAAAAAAGCGGCCTACGCAGAACTGCCTCTCTGTCGTCTACCCACCAGCAGTCTCAGACGGCCTGCCCCAGACAGCACCGGGGGTGAGGCGGGCAGGACCTAGTGCTGGGAGATCGTGGCAAGTGCCCAGTCCAAGAAAGCCATGGTGACGTCCTGCAGGCGGAGCCAGGCCCCGCGGGCAGCCTCACCGAGCTGTGTCTTCACGCAGTCCCAGGTCACTTCACCTCTGGGAGGAAAGCAGAACACGTGTGGGAGTGGGGAAGCAGCGCTGTGTTGAGTCACAGGGTCGCAGCTCAGACCTATAACCTGCGTCCCAGAGTGGCCAAGGGATGTGCGAGGGGTGGGGCGGGGCCCGGTGAGGGAGAGAGTGAGCGAGAGCCTCGTCCCGGGGGAGAGGCCATGGGGCTCTGGGGCTCCTGCTGGAGCTCACCTGCACGCCCCGTGGCAGTGCTCCTGGGCCCGGGCCAGGGCCTCCAGCAGCATGCGCCACCACGGCAGCAGCACGTCCTGGTGAAGCAGCGCGAGCAGCTCCCTCAGAGACTGCAGCAGCTGCATCAGGGCAGCGGGGAGCTGGATCTGAAGTCGGAGCACAGGGACCGGAGGGGTTAGAGCGCCGGGAGAATGCATCCTGGCCCCAAGGACCCGCTCCATGTGGGGATGCACCTTCCAGCCCCTGGGGAGACCAGCCCTTCCCTGGCCTCCCTGTCTCTGGCTTACCCTCTGCAAGAGGCTGGTGAGGCTGTCACCAAACCAGGCAAGGTGGGAGGCACAGTGGGCAGAAAGAATGCTGACGGTGGCCCTGGTGTGGGCCCAGGCCAGCTGCAAACCGGGCCTCACCACAGCCAGCAGGTGGGAGCCCCAGGCCGGCAATGTCTCCTCTAGCCAGCTGTGGGAGACGATGGGGGGAGAAAGGAAGGCTGAGTTTCCTCAGATGGCTCGGCTCCCCAAGAACAGCTGGAGGGGGGGGGAAGGGAGGCCTTGGGAAGGGAAAAGTGCCATCACTTCCCACTGAGGCCGTCACCACCCCGAGGAGCAGGCCCTGTCCCTCCCCCCTCTCTCCCCTCCCCAGGAGCTCACCGGTAGCCCCGCAGGCCGTAGGAGTAGACCCCGGCACACACTTGCTGGCCAGCAGGCAAGAACCCAGATGATCGAAGCAACCGGCCAGAGAGGGAGGCTGAGTAAAGGGGGCCTCTGGTGAGCTGGGGGGTGAGGGGGGCAAGGGAGTGGGGAGACACACACGACAGGCCCCAGAGCAGGGCTCGTGAGGGATGGAGCAGAACTCGTGTGCTCCGGTCTGCGGGAGGGACGCGGGCCTGGGGCGCCGAGCCCATTTCTCCTGCTGGGCCCGGGGAACAGGAGGGAGGCGGTCAGGTAGGTGGCAGGAAGCCTGGGGCTGGAGGGTCCGCCCGTCTACTTACCAGCTGTGACCTTAGGCTAATTGCTAAATCTGACCCTCAGTTTCCTCAGGGGTTAAAAAGGAGACAGCACTTGAACAGGACCATGAACACACAGACACTTCTGCACGGCAAAGCAACAGTGCAATCTGAAGTCGCGGACAGAAAAGCCTGTCTTCCGTGGCGTCAGGGCCAAGCTCCGTGATAGGGCCAGTGGTGCTGCAGCGGGCGCCGGCCTCACCCTCACGCTCCCGCCCTGCCCGCCAATTCTTGCTCACCCTGGAAAGAGCCGTGCGACTGGAAGTCATGGCACAGGAGACCGACGAGACAGATCAGCACCAACAGGAGCAGCCGCGTCCGGGGCAGCCGGGAGCCCTGCGCCTGCTGCAACAGGCCCTACGAGAGAGGCGCAGGGAGCGGCGGTCAGGGGGAGGGGCTGGTCCCTGCCTCCAAAGGGAGAGGAGCAAGGCCTCCCACGACCGCAGAGGCGGCGGCGGGGGCTGCTGGGGGCGCTGGGACGGCGGTGTCGGCGAGCGTGCGGCTCGGGGAGGGCCGCGTGCTGGCACCTTGCAGGCCATGTCGCAGGCGGCGGCGTCCTGACCGCTGCAGCTGCCCTTCCTTAGCAGCTCCTGGTTGGTCAGCTTGAAGGCCTGGATGGTTTCTCGCAAAGACTTCTGCGTCTGTAGGATAAGGAAGTCTGGGTTGAGAGGATAACATTTAGTCCGTAAGGGAACTCTGAGCCTCCACCCTACTTTGCCGTCCATGCCAAATGCACGAATACAGTGCCTTCTCAGCAAGAGGGAGGGCAGCGGTCGAGGGGTACGAACCCAGAACCCAGACGAGGCTCAGCCTGCCATGTCCTCCCAGCTCCTCACCTTCTTGGGCATCTGCTCCCAGGACCTGAGCAAGTGCTCCAGCAGCAGGCTGCGGGGAAAGCACACCCCGTTCCAATCAGGGGGCCCACGCGGCCCCTCCCATCCTCTGGTCCCCATTAGGCTCTGGCTCCTTCACTGCCCTCCCACAGTGAGCAGCCTACTAGAGGCCACCCCAGCCATGTTCCCAATTCGAGAGGCACAAACCCGAAGGACAGTGACAAATGTTCCCCTTCTGCTTCTAGGCCAGGGACAGGCTGGGAAGCACAGGTTAAGGCTTCTCTGTATGGATCAGAGGTGGGCAGCCCCCCAACCCCACCTGCCTGGACTGTGACAAGTGCTTGGGGTACAGCTGCCTCCAGACACTGGCGCTGAGGGCGTCCACCGTCAGGCACTCGGTCAGGCTGCTCAGGAGCTGCACAGGGGACAGGAGAGACTGCTGGGGCCCGGGGCTGCTGGAGGGGGAGTGCCGCCACGCACCACACCCGCCCCAAAGGATGGGGAAATCGTGCCAAGACCCCAGAAATCTCTGAGCATCCACAAGGGAGAGGCTGTGGCTCCCAAACCAGAGCTTGAGCTTGACGATCACTTGTCGACAAGAGGCAGGCCATGAGAGACCAGCCACGCCTGATCGTGTCCTTGTGAGGGGGGCGCACGAGTGAGTGGGAACGGTGGCTGTCAGGAGTGAGCTAAGGGGAGGCCCAGGAAACAGGTTCTGCGAAGGCAGGGGTAGGAAGGTAGGAAGCTGTTAGCAGGTAGGAAGCTCTGCGGCGGCCTCCTGTTATTTTCTCACCTCTTTCTTTTTTTTTTTTTTTTTTTAAAGATTTTATTTATTTATTTGACAGAGAGAGACCCACAGCGAGAGAGGGAACACAAGCAGGGGGAGTGGGAGAGGGAGACGCAGGCTTCCCGCCGAGCAGGGAGCCCGATGCGGGGCTCGATCCCAGGACCCTGGGATCATGACCTGAGCCAAAGGCAGACGCTTAATGACTGAGCCACCCAGGCGCCCCTCCTCACCTCTTTCTTCATCTCAGGAGGGCAGCTAGGGGTGGCTCTGGACAGGAAGGAGGGGAAGTACGTATGCAGGGTGGATTCCGGCTTCGCCCCAAATGCCAGCACCTTCAGTCGGGGGTAGAGCTGACACAGCTGCTCCTGCAGGCTGGGGGTGGGGGTGGGGAGGAGAGCCAGACACAGGCTCTAGATGGAGCTACGCGATGTGTCCCTTTGCCTGCCTGCGGGAGGGGTGTCGCTAAGGGCCTTATAATGGCTCGGAATCTTTTCAGACTCAGAGACTCCTTGGAAAATCTGTTGGAAGTCATGGATCTCCTCCCCAGGAAAATGCCCATATGCCAATCACACTTGAGGGTCCATATAATTTTAGGGGGTTCACCGATTGCTTGAACTTGCAGGTTGAGAATCTCAGATTTAGGGTGGTTGGAGAAGAAGGGACAGGAAATATCCTGCCTGCTCCTGACCCACTGCTGGGATCCTTCACAGCAGGTGTGCCCCAGGGCAGTCCTACCTGGGTGTCAGGGAGTTGTTGGGCATGTAGGCAAAATCCAGAAGTGGGAAGAAGTCCTTGGGGCCAATCATGCCAAAGCCTTTGGTGAGGTTGGGGTGCATCCTATGGGGGAAAGGAAAAAACAGACTTGCTGGAGACTACCAGGCAGGCCATGATCCCAGCTGAGACCAATATCTAGGAAAATGGGCATGAACTCAGCCTCACCCCCTACCCCTCCATGGTTTCCTCCCTTTCCTTCCTCACCATCACGTTCTGATTGGGAGGAGCTGGTCCTGGTTTTCCTCACATCTATGGACACCAGGATCACAGCACCCCATTTTGCTCAGTTACTTTGGACACCATGGGCCTTCCTGGCTGACACCACCCCCCGCCGACCCCTGGCCCAATCACTCACAGGAGCAGCCGATCCAAGTATGCGATGGCGAAGGGAGACAGAGACTTGATGCCCAGCACAGGCAGCATGATCCCTAGCCACACTGAGGAGACAAAGGTCAGGGAGGAAGCATCACGCCTGGACCCACTGGGGAGGTTAAAGAGGAGCTTCCTGCCTCCAAGACCATCCCTCTCTCTTCCCCACTTCTTTGTTACCTTTCAGTCCTTCAGTGAGGTTGGTAAAACCTGCTTGACCCAGGGCCCACATGATGGTCAGACACTTTGCTGGTCGGCTCTGATGAGACCTCAGCAGTTCCAGGAACTGAGGAGACCAGTGGGAAAGGCAGGCTGCAACAGGGCAAAACATCAGGAGCACCCCCAAGGCCAGGCAGGGAGAGAAGGGCCAGGCCACGGAGCACGCAGTGCTGGAGTAGCACAGGGTAGTGATTCAGAGCGTGCGCTCTGGCACCAGGCTCTGGCCTTCACCCATCCTTGCCACTTACTAGTTCGCTAACTAGGAAAGTTACTGAACCCCTCTGTGGCCCAATCTTCTCATCTATAAACAGGAATAACAGCAGTACCTATCTCATATATACATAGAGCATACCCAGAGCAAGTACTAGCAGTGTTAGCTATTGTTACTGGTCTTCCAGCATCTTCCATTAGCCCTTAGTTAGGTGCAACAGTGCAGATTCGCCCAGCCTCCCAGGTCCTAGCGGCCCTGGTGTCCCCACCACCACCTGAGCTCACCTTGCCCAGGTTCATGGTGGCAATCTTGGGCTTGTCTTGCAGAACGGCTTGGATACAGATGCGGTAACCATGTAGTGACTCCCCTGGAGAGACAGGTGTTCTCAGACCTACATATATTACTTGGTACCCCAAACCTGAAATCTCCCTTCCAGCAGCTGTGAGCCCGGAACCCAGGGCCAGTGACTCCTGACTTCTTCCTCTCTTTCCAAAAGAGTATTGAGATTAGCACATTTCTTTGCTGGAAACAGAACCACCCAGCCAATCTGGAAGTAGGAAAAAGGGAGTAGAAGGTTCCCAATATGGGGTGGGGCTATCCCTCACAAGGGGCCCCCCCTCACCTGGTGTCTTATCCAGCTCTTGCAGCATCGTAAACAGACAGTGGTCAAAAAAGAGCTCCAGAGACCCCGCTGCCTTGGCCAGCAGCCCTCGGATGATCCCACGCAGCTCCCGGCTTACCAGACTGTAGGGATAATCTGGGGCCGAAAGGCCTCCACATGAATGCTGGGACCAGAAGCCTCTGCCGGCTCTGAGGGCCCTGCTGCACTCCCCAAGAACGGTGAATGCACACAGAGGTCCCTGCACGAGGCTGGCAGCCTCCCCATCCCCATGAGGCCCACTCTCACAGCCGTGATGATTTGAGAACAGCTTGAATCACGCACATAAATCAGGACAGTGGGGGGCACGGGGCTCTGTTACTGACTACTGTGCTTACACACAGCCTTTCTAGTATTTTCTTGAACTTGTCTAATTTTAGGGAGTTGGAAGAACTAACCGTGAGTATGCTGGCTTAGTGTGGGTTCACTTAGAGGCGCTTGGAGCTTGTAGTTGAGATAGCTGGCCAGGTCCTTCAACCACACGGATGGGTTCCCAGAGAACACGCTCTGGCTCTTGTCCAGTTCCTTCTGCAGAGCTGCTATGTCCAGCTGCCAGGGACACAGGCCCCCCCCCCCCCCGCCGGCCGTGGTGAGTTGGGTGAGTAGAGGTAAACAGGGTAGAGGTGGGAAAATGGTTAAACTAGGTGAAGGCAGAAGAACAAAGGATTCCTGCTTTTAAATGTTAAGTATGTGGAATGCCACAGTATCGCTGCATCTGATATTTCTGATATTTAGAAAACACAGCACAGCTGGGATTGCTGATCTCAAGGCCCAATACTCTTAAGCCCTTCACATGTTCAAGGGGACCAGATGGAAAATGAAAGATCGCTGCTTCCACGGGGCGAGGAGCCACAGCCGTTTCTCTACCCCCTCCCCGATATCCCTGAGTCTTCAAGGCTCTCCTCGCACTAATCTAGGTTTCCCTATAAACTTATTTCCTCATCTATCTCAAATGCAAACATTCTATCCCTTGGGGTTTCTGCCCTTTCCTGAACGCCTCCTCCCAATCAATAATATCCCAAATTCCACAGGTCCCTCAGTGGCCTTTCGCCCCCTCCTGCTCCTTTCATCTTCTCTACACCTCATGTCCCTGTCGTCTCCCCACCGCAAGTCTAGGTACACTCACAGCTTTCAGTGCCTCTTCCAGGCTGCGGAAGCGACCCTGCTTCTGGTTTTGGCTGGTGACGGTTGCCACCTTCTTAGTCTGCTTCTTGTTCCCTGGTTTCTTAGGCTCCACAGCAGGGGGTGGAACTTGCTCCTTATTCTGCCGCTTCAGGATTCTCTCAAAGCCCCGCTCGTAAAGGGTGCTTGTCGTCTGGATTGGAGCTGGGGTGATGACAGGCAGACAAAAGGTCATGAGGGCCCTTGAGTCATGAGAGCCTCACAGGAACAGTGGTCCCTTCCCCCACAACGTCACCTAATTCATCTTCAGCGAGGAACCTGAATCAAAACCCCTTCTTGCTGTCATGCTTAAGGAGCAGGGTGGGGAGCCCTCCTGCTTCTTTCAGTCATGGCAGCTCTTGGGTTCACAGGCTCTTTCACAGAGATGAGGCATTTCTTTATTAGATAAACCAGAGATTGTGGGAACTAGTGGAGGAATCGGATACAGAGGGCTGGCTTCCTTGGTGAGTGGCTACCAGTCCGGGAGGTCAGGCCTTTTCCATCTGGGTTCCAGTGTGACAACTCTCTAATCAACAAGTGGCAAGCTTTCTCCACTCCTCCAGGACTTTGGGGAGACAGGCACCACTTACAATGCTCGGTGGGTGTCGAGATTGAGGCCTCCCGACGGTCCGCCCCCACCCCGCAACACTGCTGGTTACTCAAGGAGGCGGCACCGTGTACAATGAAGGATGCCTCTCCCCAGCTCTCAGACACCTGCCCAGGGAGGCCAGGCTAGGGCCGGGAACAGCTGGTAGAGCGTGTGCGCAGACCGCAGTCCTGGTCCCCCTCTGACATGTGATCCCGGGAAAGGCATCTAACTCCACTGGGCCTCAGTTTACTCATCTGCGAGCCGAGGACAGCTCCCTCCCAGCGCGGTCTACCTCTTGTGAGGCTCAAGAGGCAACGCGCGGTAGCTGACCGGGGGGTGCCGATGGGCAGGAGAGCCCAGGGGCTCGGGTGGCTGCTCCCTACCTCGCCGGAGGGGCAGGCCCGGGGCCGGGTGGCGGCGCGGGTGGCCGGCCGGGTGGGTACTCACGGGTCAGGTCGTATTTCCACACACCGTTCGCCTCCCCGAGAGCCCGGCGGTCCCCTCCGCCGCTTCTACCATTGCCGCCAGCCCCGGGCCGCCGCCCCTTCTTCACCACCTCCCAGCGCCCCCCACCAGCCGCCTTGGCTGCCATGGCTCCGACCCTCCCGCCACTGCCACCTCCCCCTGGCTTTCCGGTCCGGCGCGAAAGCGCCGCGCTCTGCCACGTCTCCTCGCAGGGCCTCGCGGCGCGCGGCGCCGACCGCAAGGCAGCCTGGGACTTGTAGTCTTTCGTTTTCGTTGGGTTATCCTTAGCGAGGGATCGGGTAGGGGCTCGGGGTTCCTTCCTAGCAAAAAACATCCAGGCAAAGATGTTGAGATGAGAGGCTATTGCATTCAGAAAATCTTACTTGAGCGCCTACTGTGTGAAGGCCACTGCCTTGAGTGACTCGGAAATTTAACTGTTTTGGGTTTTCTTTCCTTTCTAGTGGTGCTGGAAAGATGGAACGGAAAGTTCTCCTTTCCTCCGGGGAGGGTTTGAAGATTAAATGCTTTCGTCCTTCTAGGAAAGTGCTAGCTTCTTTGTTGCTAGTGGTTAAACTTTTGAGTTATTGGGCTATAAAAATCCAGAAGAACAAGGAAGAGGGCGGAGCTTGAGGGAAGGGGCAGTGTTTGGAGGGCAGGAAATGGAGAGTGGAGACCCCTTCTGATAGGAGAGAAAAGTCTGGGGTTCTGGGACAGCCAGGGCTGTTTCCCCTTACACGTAATGGGAAAGAATGGCTCTGATTTCCACGGCAAGAGGCAGTCCCAAGTCCCAGATGTGGCATGGAATAATCAAGAGCCCCGGACCTGAGGAACCACTCCAACAGGTTAGTGCTGACATTCACTATCCCTGGAGGGCCTTCCACCATGCTTGCAGTACCATGTTTAAAGCATTTAAACATTCCAGCAGAGGAGGATGAGGGAAGGAGAAATGAAAGTAGTTTATTACAATTAAGGAAATGTGTTATTTCATGTATGCTCATATATCTGAGGATGAGATTCATAGCTGCCATACTGAGGTGCAAGACAGGCAAGCCCTTATAGTAAGAACTAATAGAGTCCAAATTCCTACAGATGAACTGAGGAGTGATGAGTTCCTTAGGAAGGAGATTAGAAAAAGCTTCCTGAAAGAGGTGGCATTTGAGATGGGGAAGGGGAGAATTTTTACTGGTTGGGGATCAGAACAGGTGGGGAGAACAGTCCAGTTGTATGGATTTCCTGACTTAAGCGATGGCCTAGGGGTGGGACACGACAGGGCAAAGCTGGGAAACTGGAAGTAGTTCAGCGTGGTGGTGCTTAATGGGATTTGGGAAGTGAAGAATGTTGGGAAGGGATCGGAGCCCATATGCTGTGGTCTGCTGAATTTGGACTGGGAGACCAGTGAGAAAGTGGCATGAGCCACTGTTTTGGAAAGGTAAATGGGGATATGTGAAGGACGGGGTGGGGGTGGGGTGGGGAGAAGGCAGGAGATGGGAGGTGACCAGCTCTTGCGGCCTCCTGCCTGTCCTCCATTCCCTTCTGGTCTGACTGTGGCTGACTTTGCCTCAGGTCGCTCTGAGATAGAGTGCTTTTGCGAAGCACAATAATTGAACTGATCATGATTCAATTCATTTTTCAGATCATTGGTTTAGCTCTACTCAGAGTCTAACAACAATATCCCTTTCGCTCAACCCTTCTGTGTCACGTGTATGGCCACAGAGGAGACATTGTTTTCTGAAGAGAAACAGAACGAGCTTTCCATAGAGGCAAAGAAGGGGTCTGCTCCATGGTGGAGACATTTAAGAGGGTGGGAGGGACTTTCTTTGCTGTGTTTCCTTGGATTGGTCTGGCCGGTCATTGGTTGTACCTTGGCATCTAGGGGTTAGGAGTCATTTATTTTTCCTGTAGCATTTCCTAAGCACCTTCTCTACGTAAGCACCTGGCACTGTGCTAGGCGCCAGGTGCTAGGCGGAGCGGGAGGATTCGCCTCGCTTGCTTGGGAGGAACTTGAAGCCTGTGTGAGAGACACGTGTGTAAACAGAAGATTACGGTTCATCATCTTTAGTGTTCCTCGAGAAAGACACACTTAGTATGAGGGTACTGGGAAGAGGCGGAAGAGGCAGTGGCTTTATACCCCTGAACTCTGGGTGTTCTCAGAGCAGCCATAGACACTAGCCATGGACGTGGGCTGGGGCAGGTACCCACCCACATGGGCTTTGAGGGAAGAATCAAAAGATGTGGGGTCAAGGAGGACAGACAGGTGTCTAGTGTGGGGGCAAGAAGAAGGGTGAGCCCACTGAAGCACAGTTTGAACTACTGCGTTAGCTTTCTATCGCTGCTGTAACAAATTGTCATGAACTTAGTAGATTAAAACAACACAAATTTATTATCTTACAGTTCTAGAAAGCGAGAGTCTGTCTGGGTCTCACTGCGCTAAAATACCATGTCTGCAGGGCAGTGGTCCTCTCTGGGGGCTCCACGGGAGTATCTTGTTTTCTTGCCTTTCCCAGCATCTAGAAGCTGCCTGCGTTTCTTTGCTCAGGCCCCTTCCATCTTCAAAGCCAGCGACAGCAGACTGAGTCCTTCTCACATGGCATCCCTCCGACCTCCTCTTCTGCCCCCCTTCCACTTTTATGGACCTAGTGATTTCACTGGGCCCGTCTGGATAACCCACCATACTCTCCTTATTTTAAGGTCAACCGATTAGCGATTTAATTCCACTTGGAATCTTAATTCCCCTTTGCTATGTAA
Organism: Phoca vitulina; assembly: GCF_004348235.1. NCBI lineage: Eukaryota > Metazoa > Chordata > Mammalia > Carnivora > Phocidae > Phoca > Phoca vitulina. The sequence continues at coordinate 5,372,368 of NW_022589766.1, read as the reverse complement.
CCTAACATGTTCCCAGTCGGGGAATTATGACACGGATACCTCTGGGGGAGGCATTATTCTGCCTACCACACCCACTTTGACGGCAGGGTGAGGTCTTGGCCTGAAGATGAACTTTGGGTAACAACGACTTTATCTTCTTATAGTATCTACGTGGAATAATAGAGGGAAAGCCCTTTAAAATTAGGCAAGGGAGGGGTGCCTGAGAGCTCAGTGGGTGAAGGGTCTGACTCTTGGTTTCAGCTCAGGTCATGATCTCAGGGTCCTGGGATGGAGCCCCGTGTCGGGCACCGCACTCAGCGAGGAGTCTGCTTGGGATTCTCTGTCCCTCCTCTCTTAAATAAATGGATAAATCTTAAAAACTAGGCAAGGGAATTAAAAATCATAAAAATCAATAAAAGCAGGCAAGGAATTGTTGGGGGAGAAAAACAGAATAGGGTCAGAAGTATCTATGTTGGAGTGGGAGTCAAAAAGAGGAGATGAAGTGAATGAGGAATGAACAGACATGAACTGCTTCTTTAAGACTTCTATCTGGAGTCATCAGAGAAATGGTGGTGGTCTGGAGGAGGTGCATGGAGCAGGGTCATGGAATAAACAAGGCCCCAACTTGAACATATTCAGGATGGTGAGGAAACACCTACCAGGACTCCCAGCCCTCACCTAGAGAACGTTCTGGAGGTCCCACGTCCGGTCTTCGGGGATGAGCGCTGAATCATGAGTCAGGAGGTCTGAATTCTAATCCAGATTTTTACCACCTTGAGAAAGTTGTGTCACATGCAGGCCTTGGTCCCTCCATCCGTAAGTGAGGGGGCTGATCAAGATGATGGCTTTGTTTGAGTGGGCCTGGTTCACACATTCATTTCAGTGCCCTCGGTCCCGTTGGGCTTCCAGGATATTCTTACTATGGCCCTTCGCTGGGGCACGCCCCACGAAGGTAGGGCTATGTGGATGATGTGAAAGGCTTGCTGACTCCTCGTTCTCATTAGAGCTTGTTCCACAGAAGGAACCGCTCAGGCCTTGCTGTCCTTCTGGGCCTCAGCATTCAGAGCTGCTTGCTCTTTGTAACCCACTCCACTCTCTCCTTGTCCCCAGCTGGATCACTGTTGGGAGGGCTGTGAGCTTTGACAGCGGGTGGGGGACATCATGTGGCCTCACTGGCTGGAAGGAGACTGAAACAAAGCACCTCTTGGCTAGGCCACCCTGTTACGCCCCCCGCCCCCAGCCACCTGATTGGGCTGCCCATTGTCACGGCCACGGCCCCACACTTTGTTCCTCCACAGGGATTGGGGGTCGCGGCCTCCACGTCTTCCTTCCCTTAGAGCCTGGGGACCAGAGTTGAGAGATGGGGACGAGGTCAGAGCTGGGCTCTGAGGCCAAGCGCCCATGGCAGTTTCTAGGCCTGACAGAGGGTGGCAGTGGGGCTGGGCGCCAACGACCTCTGGAAGAGGGGAGTGCTCAGGAAGAGCGAAGCACTGAGACCCAGGCTGTGGCCCCGGTGAGGGAGACAGGGCATGGACTTTTACCACACAAGTTTATTTAAATAAAAGTGAACACATAGGCAGGCTGGGTGGCCTGAGGAGGTGGAGGTTGGGGAGGAGGGCACACGGGAGGCAGACGAACAGGAGGGTCCAAGCAGAGTCTGTGTGGTATGAACCAAGCTGCGGGAGGAGTGGCTGGGGGCCTCGGGGCAGTGCTGGGCTTCAGTGCTAGGGGCTGGGGGCTGAGGGTGGGGGAGCCTGGTGCCAGGAGGTCATTTTCATCCGTCACATGCTCCCCTCCCTCTCCCTGACCACCGGGGCTTAAGGCACCCCCCCTCAGTCCCCTTATCCCTCTCCTGACATCAGCCTTCCCCTCAACTACTGGGAAGCCAAAAGACAAAATAAATAAGAACGGGTGAGTCCTGCCACGGTTCCCAGCAACAGGGAAGGGAAGTCAAGCCAGGCACACTGCCCCGGAGCCCCGTGCTGTCAGCCCTGGGAAAAGAACAGGTAAAGTGCAAGGAAAATCCAGTAAGTAAAAATATACCAATGACTTTGTCAAATATACAGCTGCTGGCTGTCAGGGGAGCAGGCAGCTGGCTGGGGCAGGGGGGCAGCAGCATCCCCCCCCACCGGGGGGGCTGTAGGCCGACACAGCGCAGAGACAACGGAAATAAATAGGGATACGGAGGAGTGGACAGAGGCCTCGCCCGCTGGGCCGGTGGCGGCAGGAAGGGGCCTCCGCCTGCCCCCCTGCCCCATCCCCGCGAGCCCCGCTCCTCGCCTGACTCCCCAGTGCTGGGCTACTGACATGAAGCACCCGGCCGGCCGGCAGGCTGTAAGGAAAGGATTATAATGTGGGGTGGGAGCAGGGTGGGGAGGCACGGGAAGCCGTGCAGTCAGCCAGGGCTCGAGCCGCCCTCAGTACTCGTCCTGGTCTTCCTGTTGGTGTTCCTCAATCTCATCGTCCTCAGGGGGTGCAAATCCTTCCTGGAGGGTGGGAAAGGAGAGGGAAGTGGTGAGCCAGGCAGGCCAGGCCGAGGGGGAGACGGCTGCCCCAGGGCTCCAGAGAAAGGGCCGAGTTCTAGTTCCACTTCCCCTGCTAATCTCTATGTGGCCTTGGGCTCTGACTTCAGCGGGCTCTCCTCAGCCTCGGGTGCCACCCCTTGTGGTCTCCACGGGACGATCCGTGAGCGGGCCTGGGACGGGAGCGGGCGCCGGCAGAGCTCACCTCAGTGGCGTAGAGAATGCCAATGATGCCTGAGATGACAGGGCTGTTCTCACTTTCGTGTTCCTGGCAGATGAGCTCGATGTCTCGAAGTTTGCTGAAGTAGAAGTCACGCTCCTTCTCCAGCCCATCCACGGTCAGCTTCAAATCCAATAGCTGCTCCAGGACAAGGTGGTGTTCAGGCCAGAGATCCCTGCCTCAGACTCCCCTTCCCGTCCTGACACCCCAAGGGCCTGGCTTTTGTTGAGGGCTCTCTCAGCGACCCTCGCCCACCCTACTCACCTGCTGGTTGAGTTCAAGAATCTGGGCATCAGTCTCATGGCCGCCATTCCGGGCTGATGGGGGATTCTTCCGGAGGATGCAGGGTGGGGCCACATTGCTCAGCCGACCAGAGGTCTGCATATTTTTGGGGCCTGTGGGGGACGTCCTCTGTGGAACTGCCCAGGGGAGAAAAGTCGGATGGGGCCACGTGAGCCCACAGCTCACGTAGCATGAGACGGCCTGGTGTGACGGCTGCGGGGGCAGGCCCATGCGAAAGGCAGGCACTCTCGCCCTCCCCTCTTCTCCCACTCAGGAGGGCCATCTACATCTAGGCCTCAAGCCATGGCCACACGGACACCACAGCAGCTGGGCAGCTCTTTGGCAAGCCTGGGAGAGCAGGGACTTCAGGGAAGTAAAGGAGGTATGAGGTGTCGGGAGGGAGGAGAGCCGGCCTGAGGGAGAGGTGAGGGGAACTGGGAAGGCGAATTTGGGAAGTGGGGCTGGGAGGGTTGGGCCTCTTGTCCTGGCAGCCAGAGTGTGAGGAAGAGCAGCTGGTGCAGGGTCTCGAATCTGGCACTTGCTGCGTCTTTCCCACCAGAAGCCCCACCCTCCCTGTGGGTGACCTCAGAGTCTCAGGGCCCCTGCCCCTCCCAGGCTCCCTGCCTCGGGATGGGCTCTGTGCTCTCTGCCAGGCCTGCCTCAGGGCCCCCGGCTCCTCCCCCCGCAGGCCGGGCATGCTGTGGCCACTTGTCTTCTAGCTATGGCCGCTCCCTGGTCACAGCTGGCTGCTTCTAACGCAAAGCAAGCGGGTGAATGGGGGCAGGCCCAGGCGGGGCAGCAGCGCAAACGAGGAGCGGCTCTGCTATGACGGGTTCAGATGCTGGGGCTGCTCCTCTTCCTCTTCCTCTCCCCAACCCTGTCGTCCCCCCAAAGGCCCTACTGCTCCTCTCCCTTCTCCTCTAGAACCCAGACAAAGCCTCCTTTCAGAAGACTCCTCTCTTGAGGACTTCGGGCTATGCGCCCTTGGAGTCGGGGAAGACGTGATCCCCACGGGGGAAGCTTGGCAAACTCCTGTCCCTGGGCGTCCAGTGGGCAGGGGGCAAGAAGGGAGCGTGCTGCCGGCACCAGGCCCCTGGCCTGGATGGACCCGGACAGACGAACCATGCCACATGCTGGCCCGTCTCTCGAGGCCAACGAGTTAGCTCACGCCACCGAAGCAAGTGCCCTGGGCCTCCCACCGCCACTGCCCCCACGGCTGGTGCCGGCGGCTCCCCGTCTGCGGCAATCTTTGCGGCCCCGTCCTCCCTCCTGTGACTCCCCCTGGTCTAGGCGGGCAGCAGGCGGCGTCATCTGAACTCCGTGATAACAGTCTCCTCTAGGCTGGCAGGGCCGGGCCGGTGGCCCAGGGGGCGCTCGTGGCTCTGGAGCCCTGCCGGCCCGGCCCCCCACACCCCCTCCCCCAGCTCGGGCACGTTACCTGCTGTGCCAATGAGTTTCTTGGATTTGTTGAAGATCTGATCACCTGGGTTAGGAGGTGGCGCTACGTCCTGGCCCTGCCGCGCCAGCAGAGGGTTGTAATCCTTTCCGTCATAGTTTGCGTCAAAGAATTTCTTAAACCACTGAATAAACTCAAAATTATCTTGGAATTTTCCTTTCACTAATTTCTCTACGGGAATTATCTGAAATAGACCACACAAGCAGAGAACTTTAGCCAGCTGCTGCTGTAGGGCTGCCTTCCTCGGTGAGCGGCCCACTGCTCTCAGGAAAGCCAGCCCCTGGGCTGCAGCATCCTCCACCTTCTCCACAGCCGTGGCCCCGGAGCACGCAGGCAGGCTGGGGCCCGGCCCCGGATCCGGACGCAGCCCCTCCTCCAGGCACAGGGGGCACCCTTGGTGCGGCCTGCCATGTGCATGTGGGGTGGGGGCTGCTGGAACCAGGGGCTGCGGGCCACTGAGGCAGGAGAGTGAGCCCAGAGACTTTTCTTAGGCCCTACAGAGAAGGAACTTAAAAGGAGCGGAAGACTGAGCCTAGTTGCTGAGATGGATCGGGTCCAGAGAGAAGGAAGGGGCAGGAATGTCGTCAGGAAGGGATGTCAAGTGTGGGGTTTTCCACCATGCCTTGAGCTGGGGGAACATTCCCTCTGGCAAGTAGGGGGGTGGAGAGAGGCGCCAGGGCTGGAATGACCCCAGCAGCCCCTGCCGCCCCGGCTGGCGGGCCATCTTCTTCCCCAGGGTCACACAGCTCCTCAGGGCCCCCCGGGGCACAGGCACCTACTTTGTCAACACCCATCTTCTTGAAAGCTGCTTGCAGCACCTTGAAGTTGTGGATGTATTCATGCTCTAGTTTGGCCTGGAACTTCACCTTCCTCAAGTGCACACAGCCGGGGAAGAGCATGTCCATGAACTGGCAGTAGGCTGCCCCTGCGGAGAAGCGAAGTTGCTTGAGGGGCGCGGGCCGCTCCCCTGCCTGGGCTCCTCGCTTCCCCTTCCCCAGGCCCTCTGCTGGCCACTGCCCCCAACTACCCAGCCTCTTCTCCTCGTCCCGGCTTTCCAGGAATGACAGCAGTTACTCGGACCGATGCCGTCACGTACCAGCACCGCACCAAACACTGCGTATACAGCACTCCATCCTACCAGCGGCCCTGTGTGACTGGGCATGGGATCGCCGTCTTATGGACGGGAAAACAGACCTAGTGATTTGCCCGGGGTTGCGCTGCAAGAAGAGCCGAGATTTGGGCCCCGAGTGGCTAGACCTGACCTCGGGCTATTACCCTCCGGCTTCACTGCCTGTCCTAGCTCTTGGTACCCACTGCCCCGCCCGCCCTGCAGCCCTTCCCTGAGCCTCTCCTGCTCTTCACTTTTGACTCTTGCCATTCCACGAGACCCTTACTTCCGTCACCTCCACACACTCTGACTAGTTTAGGGCTCTGCAGCTCTCCTCCTTACTCCCGATTACAGACTACATTGTCTCCTGTGTCCGTCCTGCCTCCCGCCTTCTCGCCCCTTCCCTCCAGCAGGGCCCACTCTCCCCACTCCCAGGCTCCTACCTGAACAGAGCTGTTCTATCTTGGTATAATTGAGGTGCAGGGAGTCATTGACCCATGCAAGCATATCATGGCGACTCAGATTTTCACTGGTCACGGATGTGGAGTACACATTGACGGCCATACCCCAGCTGCAAAGAAAGAAGACAGGCAAGGTCAGCACCCGGGGTCCTCGTGCGGTTCTTTAACTGTAAGGAGAGAAAGAGCCAGATAATCCCTGGGGAAGTAGGAAGCATCTTCCTCTAGACCAGCCTTGCAGTTGTCCCTCCTGGAAAACCCTTCAGTCATTTCCCGCGTGTCTACTACACGCCAGACGTGTGCTCAGGAAGTGGTGACACAGTAAGATGTGCTCTCTGCCTTCAAGGAGTTTACAGACGGGCACATCTTTCCAGAAGGGAGTGACAGGGCAGAAAAAGCAGCAAGCACAAAGTTTAGAGGCGGCACAAAGGTGGGAGTGATCTCTTCTGCTTGACAAGGTCAGCGAAGACTTCAGAGCAGAGCCGCTGGAGTCTGAGAGAGCTAGGAATTTTCCAAACATACCAGGCATGGGGTAGAAGGGTACCGCAGGCCCAAGGACCAGCAAAAACAAAGGCGCGGCTTATTCTGGGACTCTGAGTTGTTCAGCAGGCCTGGGGAGCAGGTTTTTGTGTTGGGGTGTGGTACAGTGAGGCTGGCAGGGACAGACCGCAAAGGGCTTTGTTTAACACGGGGAGTCTGAACTTTCTGTTCAGACAACAGGAAGCCATTCGAGGATTTTACGCAGGCAGTAACCTGACCAGATTTGTGTTTGAGAAAGCTGACTAACCTTTGCCTCTCCTTTGACTTCAAACCCCATATTTCTGTGGCATGTGGCATGTGGCCTGCTGGCTGACCCACAGGCACCTACATTCTGCTTATCTAGAACCTCCCCTCCATACAGGCTTCTGCGCTTGTATTCATTATTCCAGCGAACGTCACCACCAGTCACTCAGTCACGCACGTTAGAAACCTGGGGGTTATCCTCCATAGCCCTAGTCCCCCTCATCCTCATAGCCAGTCAGTCATCAAGTCCTGCAGCTCTGCGGTCTTCCCGGCTCTCCTGCTGCCTTGGGGGTTATGCATGTGCGCTCTCTGGCCAAGGCCAGCAGTCGCCTCCAAAAGGCCACCCAGCCTCCAGTCTCTCCCCTAGCAGTCCCCGACGCTGTTGCAATCAGAATCTATGTAAAAGCAGCCTGAACCACAGCGCGATCCGCAGCAGTCATGAACGAGACACCCATTGGCTGAGTTTGCCTTGCAGACTCGAACTGTTCAGCCCTCGCAGTGTTGGAAACATTTTTGAATTAGTGCCCAATATTTTAATGTTGGGACATTTCACACAAACGACTTGAGGTTTCTGGCTGCTTTGGCAACCCTGGGCCTTTGTTCCTGCACAGCCACCAATGGTGGGAGCTGGGCAGAGGCGCCCCCTTCTGGCCAGCGGGCGTGAGCCCCTTCTTAACCCCCCACCCCCCTCCCCCACCCGCACAGGGAGGCCAGTGTCAGCTGCTGTGTATCACTGACTTGCGCTGTTAAGAGGGAAATATATCTTGTAACTAGGTCTTTATCAAAAGTGGAGAAACAGAAAATAGACAAAAGCACAGCATATTTTGAGAATTGTGAGAGTGCTTATTTCCGGAGTGAAGAATATTTCTCTAGGTTTAATACACAAAGTGTCTCTGTGAAGGAAAACTATGCCCAGACCATGCCCCTGCCCCCTTTAGGCACCTGCCCTTATCATGGGACCCTCCCCACCACGTATCACACTCCTAAATGGGCCCCACCTCTCTAGCCCTATCTCTCACTTTGCTCCCTGAGCTGGGAGCCACCAGCAGCTGCCTACTTACCCTGTCTGGAATGCTGCCCCCCACCCCAAAGTCCACTCATTCTCTGCTCCCATGGTTCTCAAACTGGTCCCTGGAGCAGCAGGGGTGCTGGATGGGCTTCAGCTTGCTAGAAATTCCTTCTTGAGTCCCACCCCAGACCTACTGAGTCAGAATCTGCACCTGACCAAGATGCCCAGAGAGTCTGTGGATGCAAATTGGAGAAGCCGCTTTAGAGAGGAGGCTCAGTTGGCATCCACTAGGCTGTGCTCCCTTGTGCCCCCCACCCCATATATACATAATGGAACCTCATTAGATGCACATTTAAATTCAGTGACGTTTTTGAGAAAAATCGAGAGAGAAACCCTCTT
>NW_022589766.1:4977362-5364052 GCF_004348235.1 Phoca vitulina | reverse complement strand
TGGGAGAGGGAGAAGCAGGCTTCCTGTGGAGCAGGGAGCCCGATGCGGGGCTTGATCCCAGGACCCTGGGACCATGTCCCGAGCCGAAGGCAGACACTTAACGACTGAGCCACCCAGGCGCCCCTTACATGATGGTTTTGAGCCCAGTGCCCTGTATTCTGACCCCTGTTCTAACCACAGGGCTTGTTTAAATGCCTGCCCCCTTGTCTGTAAGAGCCTTGAAGCCAGGAGTGGGGTTTCCAGGCCTGTCACAGGCAAGGTATTCAGCAAATTCTTGAATGATTGAGTGATGGCTCCTCACGGCTTCTCCTCTTTCTGATCCATCTTTCATCACCTTCTGGCCTGGCCCCCTCCCCCCACTCAACCTTAGCCTGGGATGTTGGCATCATGTCCTCCAGGACACTGACCTCCAGGTCTCTGACCCCTGTGCATGGAGACCTGCCCTGCCCCTTTCTGTTCCTGTAGTACCATGAGCATGCTCAGTCACAGCAGGTCAGCTCTCTTGAAATCACTTGTATGTCTGTCCCCTTCACTGAAATGTAAGCTCCTCAATGGCCAGGCTATGTTCCATTCACTTGTGGGTTCCAGATCGATTTTCCATGAACAATAACTGCAGAGACTGGATTTAGGAGAGTGCTTCTGAGTTTCTAGGAAACTCACCTAAAGTGACATCAGAAAGCTAGCGGGAATGGATGGACACCAAAGTTGACAAAGAGGCAGAATGGGTAGGGTCGAGGAAAGTGCACTTTATTTTGATGAGTATTTAGTTAGGGACTGTGAGAAACAAGAAAGATTTGCCCCAGTCGTTAGGGAGTTTATAGCCTTACTGGGAAGACAAACATAAAGGAGAAGAGTATAACCAAATGCCCCCTAAGTGTGGTGAAACAGTAGGTGTGACAGGACGTCAGAAAGGAGAGCATGTAGGGTGAGAGGGAAATGGGCTTGAATGGCCCCCCTAGGAGTGGTCAGACCCTGTGAGGCCTCCAGGGGCCTTGCAGAGCCCTGCTGATCCCAGTGCATAGGGGACAAGCTATTCTGGATACTGGCCTTCCATGAGCTCGGGGGATTATTTCTCCCCGAGGCCTCTGGGGCAGGGTGATTCAGGGGACTGTTGGGGCTGTGGCTCTGCATTCTGCTAGGCCTCACAGGGTCTGGGCTGGTCAGGACAGCTTCTGGGAGGTGAAGGGGGGTGTTAGGTTGGCCCTGCGAGTTCCTAAGCCAGATTAAGGATTTACTGTTGTTGTTTAGTGTATATGAGTTTTAAGGGCTGATTACTGAATAAAAGCAGAGGCATTGGTCCGGGTCAAAATTAGTCCTCCGGGTTTTGACTGAAATCATTTGAGCTTCAAGGGTCTTCCAGCCTGAAGGCAGCCTTCTTGGGGTTCCATGGGACTGAACAGGGGATGGTTCACATTCTTTACTAGAAGAGCACATTAGATTTTCCTGCAGAGATTTTCTAGTAGGCCAGAGTAAAGCCCAAGTGCATATATGTGTGTATAACTATGTATGTATTATATACAACTATATTATATATTATATTATGTATATAACTATAATATACTACATCTACAACTTATTAATATATATTTATATGTAATATATAACATATGTAGTATATTATATACAGTTGACCCTTGAACAATATGGGGTTAGGGGAACTGATCCCCTGCACAGCTGAAAATCTGTGTATAAGTTTTGACTCCCTCAAAAACTTAACTAATAGTCTACTGTTGACCAAAAGCCTTATTGATGATATAAACAGTTGATCAACACATATTTTGTATGTTATATGTATCATATACTGTATTCTTACAATAAAGTAAGCTAGAGAAAAGAAAATGTTATTAAGAAAATCATAAGGAAGAGAAAATACATTTATAGTACCATACTGTATTTCTGGAAAAAAATCTACATATAGGTGGACCTGTGCAGTTCACACCCGTGTTGTTCAAGAGTCAACCGTATGGGGGCGCCTGGGTGGCTCCGTCGTTGGGCGTCTGCCTTCGGCTCAGGTCATGATCCCGGGGTCCTGGGATCGAGCCCCGCATCGGGCTCCCTGCTCGGCGGGAAGCCTGCTTCTCCCTCTCCCACTCCCCCTGCTTGTGTTCCCTCTCTCGCTGTGTCTCTCTCTGTCAAATAAATAAATAAAAAATCTTAAAAAAAAAAAAAGTCACCTGTATATGGTGACACACATACACACATACACACACATACACACATACACACATACACACGCATACACACGCATACACACACACCCACTCCAGGTGGTCCTGGCGCACACCCAGGTGCTAGAACACTGTCCTCATCTGAGGCAGGTGCATACCTGCGACTGAGGCCTGCATTGCAGGAGCATAGGCTGGGATGTTGGCATGTTTTGCTACCTCCCTGGGGGGAAAGTGTTAGCCATCTTCCTCCTTGATGCATAGGAAAAATTTCAGTTTTCCTTCCAGAATACAACTAAAGACCTTGTTATCAGAGCTCCAAGAGTCACCAAGAGCTACACAGGTACTTGAAAAAGCCAAAGTCTTCTGGGTCAGAAATCCCCAGTTCTGTCTGTGCCTCATGATGGGAGGGCATTTTCCACACCTTTCATCAGTCTGAATCTAGGGTCCCCAAAGTGGCAACAGGGCATGTAAGAAGGAAGCTGGAAAAAAAATGTCTCATTTCAGGGCCAACAATCATGTTGTTACCTCCTATGGGGCTTTTGGGAAAGTGGGTGGGGGCGGGATGGAGTGGGGTGGGAGGCTGACACTAAGAACAGAGCCATTATCCCCACTTAGGACTGGCTACTCTCTGCCTTGGTCAGGGGGGTCCATTTTAGCTCAGGAGGACTCACCTAAGGCACCCAGGGGTCTCTGCAAAGATCTTCTGTCACACTTGCTAGAGGGTCACAAAGAAACAGCCTCCTAGTTCCCTTCTCTCTCATCCTGATAGGGAGGGCAGGATTTCATTTTCCTTTCCTAGATTTGGCCCTGTAAGTACAACTAAATTATGGCCAGCAGGTGGCACCCAGGTCCTGAGCAAAGCCTCCTCTAAACATTTTCCCCCATCCCCAAATCCTCCTCTCCCTAGCTCAATTTAGAAAAAGAGAGCCCCAACTTTGATCTGGTCCCCCGAAGAGGAAGCCTGGTTCTGTCAAAAGCTCGTGGTATCAGGCCACGGGGGTGGTCGAATGGAGTGCTTTGTTCTGACCCGGATGTCCTCTAAGAACTGGACCAGCTGGAGTGGCCTGGAACATTGGGTCTAAGATTCTGGACTGAACTACACCAACCTCCCTATGCCTCAAAGCTACACATTAAACTCATCAACTGGTCCCACTTCTGATGACTTTTTGTATTGGGTGTTAACTCAGACCTAGACTCGAACTGGACCGGATTCTGGGGGCAAAGATATATAAAGCGTTTACCCAATCATCTGGCTCTGTGTGGTCCAATTGCCTCCAATTACAGCAGAGAAACGGTCTGAGAAAACTCTTTAAGTTAACACACCTGTTACCAAGGGTTGCTTTCCCTCTTCCGAGAGAATGGTAGGCAACCACACCAGGGGTCAGGCTCTGTTCCAAAAGCTAACATAGCGGGTCTTCCCTGTCCCTATGTTTCTACCATCATCTTTGGCACGTGGTGACTGTCAAGGGAAATGGCCCCTGATTGGGCTGTGCCGCGTCACCCGCCGAGTCAGCTGGAAACCCCATTCTAGGCTCAGACTGAGAATGTGGCCTTGGAAAAAGCCTGCTCTTCAGGACCTTGACTCCGGCTACCAGGTCTGGAGTCATGGGAAAGACAAGTTGAGGAGGTTTAATCTGGTGATTTTGTTAAATCATTTCCTATGCTAGGACCATAAGGTTCAGGGTGCATTTACTGGCGGTGGGAAAGGCGGTTATAGCTCTCATCAGGAGACGTGAAGCTGCTGGCCATTCCGTGGTCTAAGGCCTTGGAAGCGGTCAAGACTAAGTCTCAATCTCCCGTGGTCAGAAGAGTTTCCAGAAACCATCCAATTCCTTCCCAGATACCTAGGACGACATTAGCTCTAGGTATTTATATTCCTAAATCATCAATAAGTCTGTATAACTCTGAAAGCTCACATTGCGATATTTAATAATGGCATCACAAGCCTAAATCTGATTTTGGCTTTTTGTTTTCAAGTCTTCAGTGGGAATCCATCTTCCACAAATGTGTCTTGAAGAGAATTCAGGGGTCCCCAGTTCTTTGGTCCCTAGGAGAACTCCCTGCAGTTCCCAGGACTCTACCCTCTGTCTAGCACAGCTATGAAAGACTAGGTCTTTCAGTTCTGCAGTGGGTACTGGGCAGGCCTTCAGCAGCCTCCAAAAAGGTGTTGCTTTAAGAATACTGATCTCCAGGCAGAACACTTGGATTCAAATCCTGGCTCTAACATTTCCTAGCAGTTTGGCTTTGGGCCTCAGTTTCCTCGTATATAAAAAGGGGGCAGTTCCCACTTCACAGGGCCTTTATGAGGATTAAGTGAACCACATATACCGAGCACTGAGCAGAGCCTAGCACACAGTACATTTTCAGTAAGTGTTATCAGCGTCACTGGGGCAGACAGTGAGAATCCAAGGGCCCTTGTTTGAGAAGGCAGGTGCCCAACACATATCCAGCTTCAGGTCTCCAAGCCCATGGAAGGCCAGTCCAGGAGGGAGACAGACTACAGAACTCTGCCCTTTCTGCCCGGGGACAGCTATCTGGGCTTCCTGAAGCTGGGCCTCTGACCACAATCCCTCCCCAACTCCAGACTTTTCCAACTATTGGGCTTTGTAGATGCAATCCTACCGGCCAGGAGAACTGGAACAGGCGCTGTGGGATCAGAGGACGACTCTGAGGAGTCTGCCAAAACGTTTCCCACTCCTGATGTAGGGCTATGCCCATTGTCACTGGGCTAACCCTTCCTGCCCAGGCCCAGGGGGGCTGAAGTCACCTGTTTGGAAAATCTGCAAAATTGCTACCCCTTTTGCCCTTGGGTCACACATCCAGGTTATTCTGGGGTTGCATGGAGGCAATATGTGCAGGCAGGCATGAAGGGTTTTGTGGGGCTGGAGGGGCCTGCCAGCGGGTCACAAAGCCCTGGCAGGCCCAGCCAATCACCTTCTTCTCACGGTGGGGCAAGGACTGGACTCACAGGGAGGCTCAGCCTCTCAAAGCTGAATTAGTCAAAGGTAGAGAGGGGGCATGTGGAATAGTTCCAGGGCCGGTGGGTAACCAGCACATGCCCACTCAGGCAGATCCAGGCCAGGGATCTGGATGGTGTTGGTTCAGGTAGGGACTGGAGCTTCTCCAGGATTCTGTTCTCACAACAATTTTAGGTCATGTGGCTGTTCTTTAAGGTCCTGAACCCCGCTGAGGTCCCAGCTACTAGGGTCCGGGACCTGTCCTGCTGAACAATGATCTCAGCTCTTAAAGAGGCATTCCCAGGCTAGTCTAGGTAATGCTGCCGTACGCCCCATAGCTGCTGGTCAGCCCCCTTCTCGCTGGCCTGCTCTGGAGGAGCGGGCGGTCTGCTGGCCCATGGGTGGCTAGCCTGAGGACAGACAGGGAGCAGGGCTTCAGCGGCTGCTGGGACGTGTTGAGGAAAGAACATTTGTTTCTGCGGCCCCAGTGCACCTGATGTCTCCTTAATGATCCTTCATGCTTCAAAGCAAGCATTAGGAGAAGGGAAAAGAAATTTCAAAGGTTTTCTTCTTTGGGTTTCTTTTTCCAAGTTACTGCAATGTTGTCTTAATCTCAATCACCAAGTATTTACTGACCACTGACATAAAGTGCTAAACACTTTGTGAGGCACCATGAGGACACGGGATCATTTTAAGACATGGATCTTGTCCTTAAGGAGCCTTTGTTTGAAGAAATAAGAGTAATTCATAAAACCACAAGGGATCCCACAAACCAGAACATATGAAGTGCTTAACAGTGAAAGTACATTTGGCTTTTAAGTGCTCCAAGAGAGTGCAAAGGACGAGTGTGGGCTCAGTTAGATAATTTCTGGGAGAAGGTGGCACCTAACTTGGGCCTTTAAAGATGACAGGATATCAGAAAGCAGTGAAGAGAAAATGGGAAATTAGAGACATGGGAAAGAAGTTTGTTGTTATTTTTATTTTTTAAAATGAGCCAAAGACCAGTGATTGAATTTTAGAGGAATCTTAGGGGATGTGATTAAGAGAGGAGATAGGAGAGGTAGGTGATGTGTCAGGAGCGAAGGGAGGGACTGGTTTCAAGGAGGAGGTTATCTGCCCTGTTTAATGAAGTTACCAGACCTCTGATGGAGAAATGGTCATTAGCTTGTGCAAGAAGAAATGATGAAAGTCTGAGTCATCTTGCTGGAGACTGGAGACAGAAGCTAGACCTGAAGACAGTTATGGAGTCCCAGATCATTTGCCCAAGAGGATGCTGAGCGGGGAAGTCAGGAGTTTGTCATCCAGGGCATTTGTGTCTGCGGCCATGGCAGGTGGAGTAGCAAGCTACTTGCCTGCAAGGTGGGGACACCGTGCTGCTCTTAGTAAAAGCTGGAAGCCGTAAACAAGATTTAACGTAGGCTTATGCTCTTCATCTTCAACATCCCACCCTTCCTCCTTCAGAATCCATATCCTGTTCTTAAGTTCTAGATCTTATCTGTCCAAGGAGACTCACAAGTGCAACCTCATGGTCTTTCTAAAGCTTCTTACAACACTGTGTCATGAATGAAAAGAAAGAATGGGAAAAATGTTAAATATAATAAAGTCTTAACTAAGTTGAACGTTTGGAAAATATTTTAAGTATTCATTTGCCATTGTGTTTAACTGTAGTTAATCAGAACCACTTTGATCTTTAGTTTTGTTGAAAATCTTGTTGAAAAGTACCCTATTAAGGCGGGGTGGAATGCACAAAATTTATTGCTAAGGACTTCCCAGAGCCTCTGATTCACTCACTTGCTTATCGCCATTTATGGAGTGTGTATTCTAGGCACTGAGCCAGGTGCAGGGTCTATAGGAAGGAATGGGACCCGGTCAGGGCCCTCGAGGCGTTCACGGACCAGGGTCGGAGCTCGGCCAGTGAACAAATAACCGAAGGGCTGCACATTACGCTACAACCCCACAGGCAGGAAGGCTTGCTGTTGGAGCCACCCTGCTTCCTGGGCCAGGGACGGCTTTGTAGAGGAAGCATAGTTTGATGTGGGTCTTGAAGGAGAAGGTCATCAAACAGAGCGTTAAGAGGAGAGAAGAATGGACTAGGAAGAGGGAGAGGATTACAAATAGTTCACCCCAGAATGCATGCTGGGAGCAGGAGATGAGGTTAAAAAGGTATACAGAAGCCACACAGCAGGAGCTCTGTAAAGAGGTTAGGGGGTATTTCATCCTGGGGGAAACTCATCAAGGGATTTTTTTTTTTCTTCCTGGATACAATATATTTATAATAATACAAAAATATTTATAACAATACTAGAGTTAAGAAACTGAGCATAATTTCCAAATCAAAATTACAGCAAATGAAGTTACAGTGATTTAGAAGCTGCATTTAAATTTATAATTCTTGAGGCTTTATTTTATATTATCTTTTCTAGTAAAAATTGAAGAAATTCCCAAGTGCTGCTTTGCAGAAATCAGTGCCCTCCAAATTTTTGGAAACTCTTTATTTTGAAATAATTTTAGACTCACAATTGCAAAATAGGACAAAGAATTCCCATGTATCCTCATCCAGCTTCCCCAATAACATCTTACATAACAATTGTGAAGGCCAAGAAGTTGACACTGGTACATTATTAACTAAGCTACAGACATTATTTGGATTTAATCAGTTTTTACATGCACTTTTTTTTTGGGTGTACAGTCTATGAAATTTTATCACATGTGTAGATTCATATAATCACCACCCTACCAGGATGCAGAATTGTTCTATAACCTCGAGGAAACTCCCCTGTGCGCCCCTCTATAGCCACGCCTTGTCCCCAACTCTAAGCCCTGGCAAGCACAGATCTGTTTTCCATTGCTGTAATTTTGTAATTTTGAGAATGCTATTTAAATGGAATCATATAGTAACCTTTTGAGATTAGCTTTTCTCTCACTTAGCATAATGCCTTTGGTTCTATCAAGTTGTTGCACAGCTTAATGATCCTTTTTTGTTGCTGAGTAGTATTCCCAAAACAACGGTGCACATATGGCTATACCAGAGTTTATCCATTCACCCACTGAAGGATATCTGGGTGTTTCCAGTTTTTGGTGATTACAAAAAATCCTATGAGAACTTTCCTCAGTCTTCTCTTGCTTTGTCCATGAAGGTCTGGCTCTGGGAGAGATCTCTCCATGTTTTTCTGTCCTCTGGAACTACAAAGCTAGTTGAGGTTTGTAGTTGGGAGGCCCGGGCATTAGGTTCGGGGGAGAGGCTGAGACAGAGGTGCACAAGCAACTCTTTGGGGACTGACTGTTCCCCAAATTATGGGTTTGTTCAACCTAAACCTAAGTCTGCCCCCGTAGGCCAGATTCTTGCATCTTACATGCATTCACTCTATAACCCAAATTTGTGAACTTATCTTATCATGGCACAATTTTATCATGGATAATATAGAATTATAGCGGTCAATTTGGGGAGCCTTCAATATGAAAATTGAGATGTGCTTTAGAACAAAAAGGGGACAAAGTTTCAAATGTTCCATTGTTTGCAGGATTATTGGGGCTGAATCCATTAAGATTCAGAATGGCCTGTCTAAATTTCTACCCAAACTTGCACAATACCCTCTTAAAACTAAAGAAGGACTAAAATAGTCAAAAGCATAACAGAGAAGGGACTCAGCATACCTTGAACAGTCCTTGTAACACCCTTACCCTTCAGTCAAAAAACCCAGTGGGTGGGGATATAGATATACTCAGGACCTTGGGGCCATAAACAGAATAGTCATTCTCTGACCAGAACTAAATACTCTTTTTAAAATTTTTTTCTTATTTTTGAAAAGATTTTATTTATTTATTTTAGAGAGAGAGACAGCACAAGCAGGAGGGGCAGAGAGAGAGAGAATCTCAAGTAGACTCCACACCAAGTGCAGAGCCCGATAGGGGGCTCGATCCCAGACCTGAGCCGAAGACCTGAGATCATGACCTGAGCCAAAACCAAGAGTTGGATGCTTAACTGACTGTGCCACCGAGGCACCCCTCTTTTTTTTTTTTTAAGATTTATTTATTTATTTATTTGAGAGAAAGAGAGAGCATGGCGGAGGGGGGAGCAGAGGGAGAGGGACAAGCAGACTCCATGCTGAGTGCAGAGCCTGATGCAGGGCTCAATTCCAGGACACTGAGATCATGACCTGAGCCGAAATCAAGAGTGGGATGCTTAACTGACTGAGCCACCCAGGTGTCCCCAGAACAAATACTCTTTTATCTCTAGTGCCTCCCAAGGTTGCATATTTTACAGTTGCAGATACATGTTCTGCTTTCTTAGTGCTCCTTTAGATCCAAAGAGTCAACATTTGTTTGCTTTCTTCTGGGAAAATCAACAAAATATCTGGACTGCTAAGCCCTAAAGATTTCCTGAGACCTCACCTACTTTTCACAAGACCTCAACCACAACCTCAAGGACCTTAAATTTCTGCCTGATTCTTCATGTGGATGACCGTGGGTTGTGCTCTAAAGAGACGTACTCTAAGACCGATTCCAGTGATCTACTGTTTTCTTTCAGTGTTTTCAAAGAGAAGTTATAATGTGGTCAAAGTAAAGTTCATTGCCCAGGACATGATTTATCCCAAGCAGGTAAATCCTATACTTTCGACAGACTGTAGGCCATTCACAACTTTGAACATTTCTAAATCATCGCACTTACAAGTTAACCAAGGCCTCAGTATGCAGACCTCTTTCTTAGGAATCTAAACATGAAGAGGTCTTTTGTGAATTAAATTAGCCCTTTAACATCTTCCCACTCTGGGCTTACCTAATTATCATAAACCTCTCTATCTATTTGTACATGTGAGGTCTGGACAAACCTTTGGTGTTATGACTCAACCTCATGGGAATCATCAGACATCGACAGTCTACGGCAGTGTCCAGTGGCTAGGCTAGTGGATGCTTCTGCACACTTGGTTCTAGGGTCTCCTTTACATCTGACGGTCCGTCATATGGTATACAGTATTTGCAGCTCACTGAAAATACACAACATTTCTCAGTAAGTAGGCTTAGCACCATTGAAATCCTATTACTTTCTCCCTCACATATTTTTCTATTCATTGCGCTAATACTTTGAATCCTGCTATCCTACTTCTAGATGTCATGTTTTCAATGAGCTGATTTTGGCCCAACGGCTTCTGTTCTAGGAAAAAGAGATCGTTAGATCATTCAAGAAGGAGAAAAACTGGGCCTCGATTTAAGAACCAAAACCCTAGCCACTCAAGGGCACTCAGGGTTGCTTTCTTTTCTCCTCAAGCCTTTTCAGTTCATGCTTTACAAGAGGCCTGGAAAGTAGGGCAAATCGTACCGAAGGTGGAACTGACAGACTCTGCTGCAGGCCACGCTGTGGGATGCGAGACAGAGAGAGAGAGAGAGAGGCCCAGGACGACCCCCCCGACTTTCTTGCCACAGCACGGGAAGGATGGAGGAAAGTATAGGGGGAGCAGGTCTGAGGATGGGGGGGAAGACCAGGAGCTCACTTAATATCATACATGGACACTGTGAAGAATATGAAGAATATGTAAGGGTATTAGGAAACGTATTTAATGGGGCATAATATTTCATGTTTAATTAAATCAATCTTCAGTAGTTGGACATTTTTGATATTGAAATAGTGCTAGAATTAATATCTTTGAACATTCGAGTTTTGTCTAAATGTAATACCACCCTGTGGGGAGGGAATTAATTACTATGGCAAAGGGCATGGCATATTTTAAAGCCTAACAGCTTTCCAAAAAGATGATACCTTTTATTTTTCCTCCAGAAGTTTCAGAGCTCATTTCAACACACTCTCACCAATATGGAATGTCAGTATTTTTAAAAATGTGTTGATTTAGGGGCGCCTGGGTGGCTCAGTCATTAAGCGTCTGCCTTCAGCTCAGGTCATGGTATCAGGTCATGATCCCAGGGTCCTGGGATCGAGCCCCACATCGGGGCCTGCTTCTCCCTCTCACACTCCCCCTGCTTGTGCTCCTGCTCTCGCTATCTCTCTTTCTGTCAAATAAATAAAATAAATAAATAAATAAATAAAATCTTTTTAAAAAATGTGTTGATTTAATAAAAAACTTTTTTGTTCTTTTAAAAAACATTGCTTTGATTACTAGTGAAGGAGAACATTTCTACGTTTATTGCCCATATAAATGTATTCGTCTGTGAACTGTTTGGGCTGTAGAGTTTGAGGAACCCACAAGTCATCCATGTGGTCTAAAAAACACCTGGAAATTCTGATCGTAAATTCTCACTATTCACACCTTTACTGAAGGTCTAGGGTCCTGAGATGGATTTATATTGGCCCCAGACATAGTTACTTTTTTGGTAAATGCCTGATATTCCATGTAATTTATTTTGAGCATGAGATACTAGAAAATGTCCTTATAGGAAGGTTTTGAAGATTCACTTAAGGAAATTATAAAATGAAAAAAAAATACTGTTGCTACACTGCACTTATATGCTAAAATGTATTTTGATTTGGAAAAAGTGGAAGTTTGGTAACAATGGAGAAAATGCACATCACCAGGGAACCAAGAGAAAGCTAGACATTACCCAAGATATGTGCCCCTCATATTTTTGCCTAGTGTTTTGGGGAAAGAGGTTAAGAAAGGGAAAATGACTTACGGTTTCCCAAGATTCTGCTGAAAGTACGAGAAATAGAGAATTAAGTGCACACTTTAACTGCACCTCCAAAATAGGCAGCCTTATGGTGTATTTCCTCAGGAATATATTGGCATGTTTAGCCATGTGGTCCGGCAGCATGGTACTCCAAAAAAGACTCTGAAGAACCCAGCTCCAGCCCTGCCTCCCATGATCTTCTGGGCAAAGGCGGCCTCTCTAGGCCTTGGTTTCGTCTTGTGAAACAGAAATGCCCCTTGGACATCACTCACTATGTGAATGGCTCGTGGGCACCCAAAACACAGATGCTCTGAACAGACAATTCAGGGAAGAAGTACAAATGGCTAGCAAGTGTGAAATAGGAAAAATGTTCAACTTTATGAATGATTTTTAAGTAGCTATGTTGCTGGACTGGCACGAAGGTTAAGGCTAACCTAAGTGGGTCACTCACACAGAACCTTTATAGTTAGAGCTATTGGTGAGAGGTGGGTAACGTAATTCTGACAGAATTTTTAAGTCTTTGACATTGAGCCAGGAAGAATGTAATTCGGTAGGGAGAGGAGATTGGAGACTATTACACCGTTAAATACAGTAAGTTGTGAGTGGGATCTATCTTGTGGGCATCTTATGAGGCAGCATTCCACAGTTGGGAAAAGCGAGGGGCCCGGGTAGAGGGCCCCGAGCTGGGCCTCTGGCAGCAGTGACTGGCCAGGCTATCATGATCCTGGCCTTAGCTGGATTTGTAGTAGGCGCTTCATAAATTTTAGTTTCTCTTTCTTTCTTTTTCCTCGTGGTGGTAATAACTGACAGTAGCTCCAAACCGTGCCCTATAAGGAAAGCTCACAGAGAATTTGGGCTCCTTCAGATAGCGCTTCTCACGTTTTAGGTGTCACCTCTCTGGAGGTCAGGGAAAGGTCCTGAAGGGACCACCAAAATAGAATTCTTATCATTTCCTTCCTGGAACCAGAATTCTGGAATTTTCTTTTTTTTTATTTTAGAGGGGTCATGGTATGCTGCTGAGATTTGGCCTATGTCCCTACACTAAGCACAAGGCTTGCTTGGATTCATCATTCACTCATTTGTTCACACATGAATATATGCCTACACACAGGAATATTGAAGCACCTACTTTGTACAGAGAGATGACTGGGCCAGAGGAATTCTTCTCTCATCCATGGATGGCTCCTTGTTTAATGAGTAGGACTGTACATAGTAGCCAACTGCTGACTAGTTAATAACCATTTCAAAGGGTAGTGATGTCTAGGGATAATTTACTCCTTCGATCACCTCCCCAGGAAATTGCGGCATGTCCCAAAAGCAGCTTAATATGATGAAAATAGCCCCTGAATCTACGGATACTGTTTTTTCAGGCTTCTCTCTGTTACAGATTATGAAGTGGGCTGGTGAGGCTACCCTACTTGGGGTACATCAGGTAAGAGTGATGTGTGAGGATATGGGAGGGCAGTTTCAAAAGAGGCCAGATACCAGGTGCACCTCAATTCCAAATAAGCCAGGATGGTGTTGAATTAGGACTAAGATGGGAACAGAGGATGACTTCATGGTGGCAGAGTGAGGTGCATGCTCACCAGAGACCTCACGAGTCCCTGCAGTGCTTGTCAAGATGAGGACCCACACCGGCTGCCTCGGGCCACAGGATGCCCCACAAACCCACGTGTCCAGGCAGCAATGGAGAAGGGTGGAGGGCTGGCCGAAGCTCTCGGGGTCCCCCCTTGGGGTCCCCACGGGCTGCTGGGCACTTCAGAATCTGGTCAGGGCTAGCTCTGGTCAGTTAAATCCACACTTAAATGGTCATAGGATAATAGCTTAATGATGAACAAGCAAACAAAAACCTGTTGTTGAGAGTCCAGGGAAATGTACTCTTTTAGACATGGGTGGCGAGAGTATCATTTAGCAATCTTTCTGGAGTACAATTTGGTTAAAAAAAAAAAAAGATATTAAAAGCCTTTACACTTTGTATATTCTTTGACCTTATTTCTCTTCTAGGAATTTTGTACTAAAGCAGTAATTATGGATATGTGTAAAGCTTTAGATATAAGCATATTTATAATAGTGAGAAAGTGGGAACAACTGAAATGATCAACAATAATGAACAGATCAAGAAATCACAGGACATCTAAACTATGTAGCTGCTTAAGAGAGCGCCTCTGTAGAGGACTAGTAATGATGCCGCTGCTGCTGGCCGACTCAGCACCCACTGTGCGCACCCTCTCCCTTGCTGGTCCCCACCGGAGGGGTCAGAAAAATGAAGTACAAGCTCGGAGCCACCTTGAGACATGAGGTAACACCCAACTGGCTAAGGGGCTGGACTGTCCTTGAAGACGTCCTTGAGCTGTTCCAGCAGCCTGTACCTCCTACTTGCAGACTCCCATCATGTGAGAAAAATGCCCCTATTATTTGTTTAAACCACTGTTAGTTTGGATTGGGGTTTGCTGTCAACTAACACTGCTAGTTGTCCTTTGAGTTTACTTGTATCAAAACACAATCCCAACCGATAAAGACATGGAAGGACGTTTATAATATATCAAGTGAAGGGAAGGTATTATGGAGCAGAAATGTATCAGTAGGCATAGAAGACTAATGTGAGGATACGTGTTCTAAAATATAAGCGTGGTTCTACCTGACAGTAGGGTCATAGGGGATTTTTATTTTCTTCTTCAGGTTTATCTGGACTTTCTAAATTTTTTACAATGAACATGTATAACTTTTGTGACAAGAAAAAACTCAATTAAAAATATTTTTTAAAAACAGGGAGAGAGGGGCGCCTGGGTGGCTCAGTTGGTTAAGCGACTGCCTTCGGCTCAGGTCATGATCCTGGAGTCCCGGGATCGAGTCCCGCATCGGGCTCCCTGCTCAGCAAGGAGCCTGCTTCTCCCTCTGACCCTCCCCCCTCTCATGTGCTCTCTCTCTCTCATTCTCTCTGTCTCAAATAAATAAATAAAATCTTTAAAAAAAAATAAAAATAAAAAAAAATAAAAACAGGGAGAGAAGTATGGAAGAAAGCTGTGGTCAGCCAGCAAGAAGTCCTTTTTTTTTTTTTTTTTAATTTTTTTTTTTTATTTGACAAAGAGAGAGACAGCGAGAGACGGAATAAAAGCAGGGGGAGTGGGAGAGGGAGAAGCAGGCTTCCTGCTGAGCAGGGAGTCCGATGCCGGGCTTGATCCCAGGGTCCTGGAGTCCTGGGGTCCTGAGATGGAGCCCTGAGTCAGGCTCTCTGCTCAGCGGGAGCCTGCTTCTCCCTGTCCCTGCAGCTCCCCCTGCTTGTGTTCTCTGTCAAATAAATAAATAAAATCTTTAGGGAAAAAAAAAAAGAAGCTCTTGACAATAGTTGCCAAAAGAACCACTTAAAGGCTTCTGTGGCTCTTTGTCTGGGTGGTTCAGACTTCTTTGAAGTGGTTCAAGCCCTTCCTTGCTAGTTTGTCTGGTTTTAAAAGGTCTGGCCCCAGCAGCGGGGCACAGCCTCCAGGGATGGCCTCCTGGCCACAAGGGGCTCCGAGCTCTTCCCAGCTCCTCTCTCCTCTCCACTGTGGGCCTTGCTTCCCATCTTTTCCCCTCCGTCGCTCATTTCGTGCTTTCTCATAAGCTTCTTGGCAGGATCAAATGAGATAACCTACCTGGAAGTCTTCATCCATTACAAACTGTAACAAAGGGTAAGGTATTTTCCTTTGTACTTCATATTTATACTTTGCTCTTCCTCCCTCATTTCCCTCCCTGTTTTAAAATCTTTCACTCTTCTCCTTCCTTTTTCCATTCCCCCTCCTGCCTCCTCTGGCCATGGCATACCAGGGGCATGATGGGCCTCCATGGCCCTGGACCTGTGCTTCGGTCACATTCCACATGACCCTGCACTGTTTATCTGTTCACGGGCCTCTTGCCCTTGCCCAAGCAGTGAGCTCCCTGAGCAGCCACCATGCCTTTCGACCCTCAAGAACCTTTCATAATACCCGACTCACAGTACACTCCTGGTGCCTGATACCACGAAGGATAAAGCACAATACTGACGCAGACACACACACTTACGTGTAAAATCAGCCGTCCATATAAATGAGTGGAAATGTGTTACTTGCATCCTAAAAATTAAGGTCTTGTGGAACCTTTATATTTATGAACCAATAACTGAGAATTGGCAGAAAGATTAGGAGGTTGGAAAAACAAATTTTTTTTAAGAGAGGGAGAGAGGTGGGGGGAGTGGCAGAGGGAGAGAGAATCTTAAGCACGCTCCATGCCCAGCGCAGAGCCTGACGCAGGGCTGGATCTCATTACCCTGAGATCATGACCTGAGCAAAATCAAGAGTCAGATGCTTAACTGACTGAGCCACCCAGGCACCCCTGAAAAACGAATTTTTTCTTCCAAACTGCAGTTTAAAACTATTGGGGAATGGGAACATTAGTAATAATAATGTGGAAACAAATGTTTTAACAGTAAAATATTAGAACTAAGTTATATTTTAAATCTGTATTATCCACGAAAAAGCTTTTAAAAAAAGTCTGCGAGGATCTGTGAAATGCTGTATTTAAAGTGCATGACGTTGGAACCTAATCCTGCCTCTCCTACTTTGGCCAAGTTGTCAAATCATTGATTTTTCTCATCCACCTCGTTCCCTTCCATTCTCACTGACCTCATCCTGGTCCAGATTGTTGTCATTCTGTGACCGAACACTATTCCTCCTCTTAGTCTCCTTTCAACTTTGTTGCCTCTCACTGTGCTGCTTTAATCTGACCTCCCCCGTCCCCGCCCCAAGCTCCAGTGGCCCTTATATCTATGCAGATCCTATAGGATAAAGACCAAATGTCTTGGCCTGGTATTCATAATTTCACTCCACACCACCCCCGTTCTTTTCTTTGACTTCTCCATCCTTTAAGCCCTCAGCTTCGGATTGTTGTTCTCCTTCTTCTAGTCTTTCTAATATTGACTCCCTCCCTGCCCTGACTTGTTCCTGAATGCCCTCCTTTTAAGGTAGAACTCCTACCCCACCATTTCCAGGAGTACTGGCTGATGGAGTCAGGATCCCAAACTGTTGTGACCGGCCATGGCAAGAGGCTAAACCACTCAAAAGAAATACACATGAGGTTCTGCACTTGGATCTTAAAAACCAAATGGAAGGAAGAGATGTGGCAGAAGACATAAGGGTTTGCAACGGAGTGTGCAAAGTACAGAAGGCTTTTAGACGGATAGGAGCTTGACATAGTTATCTTTGTGGTAGAGCTGACAGAGGCTGGGGAAGGGGTTACCACTGACTGGGCCCTTGGCATGCACCTGCCCTTCTTGTGCATTTTATTGATCTCATCTGCTCTTCACAATTCGGGGAGGTCTCATTAGCCCCATTTTACAGGCTTTATGTCTATTTCTTTGCAGACTGCCGTTAAAGCAACCCCTGGTTCAATGTCTTCCCATTGCCCCTCATTAAACTCCTTGTGCCTGGCACCTGCCTGCCTTTCCAGCCTCACCTCCCATCACCTCTCCCCCCTCCCACTGCATGCTCCAGCTATAAGACACCATACCAGCGGGGTCAAACTTGGGAGCTTTTTGTTCATACCGTTTTCTTTGGAAATGCCTGCACTTTCTTGCCACTGATCTTCACCTGGAAAATGCCCACCTAATCTCAAGATTCATCTCAAGTGTCACCTCACCTGAAAGGTTTTCCCTGATTCCTACCTCCTTCTACTGGTCTGGGTTAGGTTGGCCTTCTAGGTATTTCTGTAATACTGTGTGGGCATACATCTAGTGCAGACAGTACTTACCATATTTATTTCTTCTACTTCTCTATGAGCTTCCTGGGGGCTGGCATTAAGTCTTTGCATCCTTAACGTCTAGTATGGTGCCCAGCACATGCTATGTTCTCAGATATTAGCAGAACAGAACTGGGGCTCAGAGAGTTTAAGTAACTTGCCCAAAGTAACACAGCTGGTTAGAACTGGTTTGAAGCCAGATAACTGATTATAAAGTCCTTCTAAGGGGTGCCTGGGTTGCTCAGTCGTTAAGCGTCTGCCTTCGGCTCAGGTCGTAATCCCGGGGTCCTGGGATTGAGCCCCACATCGGGCTCCTTGCTCAGTGGGAAGCCTGCTTCTCCCTCTCCCACTCCCTCTGCTTGTGTTCCCTCTCTCACTGTGTCTCTCTCTGTCAAATAAATAAAATCTTAAAAAAAAAAAAAAAGTCCTTCTAGGATGAGGAAGATGACAATATTCCCCCTTGGAATAGTGAATTCAGTTCATGGGTAGCATGCCTTTAGAATAACAAAGTGACTATAATGGTGAATGTAGTGAATATACTCCCACTAGGTCTTGTGAGGATCTGCTGGAGAAACTGGGGTTTAATCTAGAGATGGAAGAAAAACAGTGTGACCCAAGAACTATCTTTAATTACTTGAAGGGCTATGAATGGAAGAGTAAGGATTAGACTTCTTCTCTGTGGTCACAAGGGGTAAAACTGTGATCCAAGTGTTGAAGGTACAGAAGGACAGATTTTGATCCATTGAAGAAAAACTTTCCCAGCAGGGCTAAAGGCAGCAAGCCTATCCCAGGAAGAGGTGAGGTCCCATCATGGCAAGTTTTTAAGCTGGGTGACACCCCGTGGGGATGTTCTAGTAGCGCCAAGAACCAGCCTGAAGGCTGAGTTAGGTGAGCTTTTATTTTTAAGGTGACCTCTTCAGGTCTCTTCCATTAGATGCTGATTCTATTACTCTGTTTTCTTTGCCCTCCCTAGCCCTTGGCAATCCCTTACTACTCTATATTTAGTGAATTTTATGAGTTTACATGGCTCATTTGGTGATTAAGTATATATGTAGTCTGCTGCATAATATTTAAATTACCAATCCTTTATATTGCCATTTAATCTATCCCTAACATATTCCCAAATAGATACATGCCTTGAAGTCAGGGATCACATATCACGTATCATAGGTCTTTGGTCCCACATATCTATACTTGTTCAAAATAGAATAAAAATGTTTTAAATGCTCACTTTGCAACTTGACTTTAATTTGTCTGTTAAAAAGCTTATCTTTTATCTCCTGAAAATTCCCTGGAAAGTAAGAATTAATTCTTCATTAGATACTTTTCCTCCCAGTATTTTGCTATTCCTTTTAAGATCCTAAAAAGGAAACACTGGAGGGGGCAGTCTCTGCTAGTTAAGGAAACTCCCGTCTTTTAATGTCTCATCTGCTTCCTATGGCTGCCCAAGGACCCGAGAGGCAGGAGCTCCTCCTTTTGGACCCACCAGGTTCCAAGAGGACCAAACACACTGATAAGGAAAACAGAAGGAATAGAGGTGAGAAGCAGGCATGATTGGGCCAAGCAAGCTCAAGGTCCAACACATATCACATATCAGTGGTCCCCAACCCGGGAAGGCCCAACAGTGTCTCCAGGGGAGCTTTTCTAACACACACACACACACACACACACACACCCTCTAAAAAAAAGATGCAGGTTTGTGGGAAAGCTCCCCAAGTGGTTGCTCTCCAACCTGTTTGAGAAACACTTTTTTCTCATAACCCTATCATTAAGGAAGAGCTTTCCCTTCCTACCCCATTAATTTTTTCATTTATCTCTTTTGATCAGCATAAACCCAGATTATTTTATTCAGTGGGTTATAATATATTACTATCATTTGTTTTGATGCTCACACTGTCCTGGTCTTGGCCATTGGGAGACCCGTCCCATGTCTTTTTGACACATTCTCAGAATTCTTGAAGTTCCTTACTTTCTGGTGGAATAAGACATTCCAGGCTTAACTTGTACTTTCCCTGCCTTGGTCTGAAAGAAGCCATTTCTCTAAGGATTCCTGGTCCTTTTAGGGAAGAGTGAAAACCACTTTTGAAGACTTAAGCATCATATTAATATTTATGATAAAAGAGGACCACAGCAAGTCAGGAAAGGACAAGAAAGAGCCCCCTCTGTGATTATGACTAATAAGCAGGGGTCAGCAATTACGAGTCTGAGCCCCTCTTTCTTTGTAAGGAAAGTTTCACTGGAACACAGCCATACACATTCACCTATTATTATCTATGGCTGCTTTCATATCACAACAGCAGAGTTGAGTAATTTTGACTGAGACTGTATGGTTGCAAAGTGTAAAATATTTGCTATTTGGCCCTTGCAGAAAATGTCTGCTAACAAGTATTTACATACTATAGACAGGATACCTATCAAGAGGAATAATGAGACTTGGAGACATTGTAAAAAGATTAATATCTCTCTCTATGTCTCTCTAGATGTCACCAGGCAGTACCTTTATCAATACAGAAATAAAATACAAAGTTGGAAAACTGTCATATGGTATGCTGTAGAATCTGGTTGTAAAGGCAATTATAAACATCAGGGTTGGTTATTATGGAATCTAGAAAAAAAATGATGGCTGGAAAGTGAAACTATGTTAGTGCAATTTTAACACTGTCCAATGAAGTAACACTCTGTTTAGCTGACATTGGTATTCTGGTCACTAGGACAGTATGCCTTCTAGTGGAGAGGGGAGAATTAATCAAGCTTGACCATAGTGTGGATGATACATCATTTCTTAACATTTTCCAATTCTACTTGTTCTGATTTCATGTTCACAAAGCAAGCTTTGATTACCTTTCTGATTGTCAAGTCACCATGACAGGAAACAAGTATATCCCTTCCTATATTAAATTTACTTTCTGGTACAAATGTGCCTGAGCAAGTAAGTCAGGGTTTTTTTTTTTTTATTTTTAGGGCTCAGTGACCTTAAGGAGAACTGATCATTAAAGTATCAGATCTAAAGACCTGAGAGGGGCGCCTGGCTGGCTCAGTTGGTGGAGCGTGCGGCTCTTGATCTTGGGAGTATAAGTTTGAGCCCCATGCTGGGTGTAGAGATAACTTAAAAATAAAATCTTTAAAAAAGTACCTGAAAGGCTGGATCCTGAACTGTGTCAGTTCCCTTAGAACATGGCACACAATGAAACAGTCAAATAGCCAGATCATTATTATATTTCTTTCAAAGTGGGCAGATGCAAAAGTATGCTGAAATGTTGGACAGCTCCCACCCACAAAGATTAGGGCTCCAGCCAAATCCTGGGGGTATCCTGGGAGTGTTCCTTAGAGTCAATGTTCCCAATAAATCTCTGTCTTTTGGGAGAAGCACACCTCCTACTCAGAAGAGCATGGTTCTCAAGGTGTCCATTATAGTCCTGGCTTTCCTGCCAGACATGAACTTTAAAAACCTGACCAGTGGCCAGGACCAAGCTGGGCCTACAGTAGTAGGATAAAGGGCAAGAACTGCCCTATCTCCTAAATCCAGCAAACAGAGTTGGTAAGGCAGAGAAGAAAACAGGGGGCTCACCAGGTTGGCCCGCACCAGAGGGCCAAGTCCTCAACTTGGCCATCTCACTAGCCAGGGACTCACACCCACATGCAGTGAGTGATTACAGCAGAATGTATTAACAGGAACTCAGGGTCAGAGGCAGTGTCTCATATTTGTATTTTTAATTCCAAAGCATGGCCTAAAGTAGGTGCTTAATGTTTGCTGAATGACCTGTCTTCTCTTCCCCTCAAACAACCCATTCCCAACTCACAGAATAGGTTAGTATTTTTTAAAAAAATTATCTGAGAACATTACTCAATGAGAATGAGTACAATATGACTTTAAAAATCACATTTTTTGATAAAAAAGGAATTGCTATAGCTTTCAGATGTAAATATAATAAATACAAACATATCTCATTTATTCTTCTCCCTTAACTATAGGAGGAATAAGTTTCTGATTTCCCAAACTATTGAGATTAAACAATTACTCATATCCACTTTCTCATAGGAAGTTGGCACAAAGGGATGGTGGGATGGTGGTGGTAGTGAAGGACAGGGATGGTGGGATGGTGGTAGTGAAGGACAAAGGGATGGTGGGATGGTGGTGGTAGTGAAGGACAGGGAACAAAATGCTCACAGGTGTGGCCTAAGAAGGTCAAGGTTAAAGTCCAGCATGATTTATGAGAGTGAGTTATTTCAATGAGGGAAGGAGGGGGAGGAACACCCACTAATTTTAGTGGAATGGACAAAATACAGATACTTGTTACCTGTTTACATTTGGCCTAATTTAGAGTTTGAGAGTCTGATCTAGAAATGTAAGACAGGGAGTGGATGCCTAGAAGTTGCCAGGGCCTCCCAGAGAGATGGTTTAGGCAATCTCATGATTGCAGGATTTTGGAGGGATAGAGATAGAAAGGAGATACTAAGGACAACGTGTAAAAAATTAACCCATTTCTTTTACGTCTCTAGGTTCTACAGAGTGAATGGGGAGTTTTATTCTGTTTTGAAAAACAGTAGGGGTCACTTTGGAACAAGCAGACATGGATCATAACTATGGAGTAGTGACTTTTAATAAAGTGAATTGCAGTGACCCACAGACCTTTTGTAGCCAATTACCACCTCCAAAGTCCTCTTCTTCCTACCACCACTGTCAAGCTTTTTATATTTATAATGATCAAGGCTGTAGGCAGTATTGGCTCAACGACCACTACCACTTCCTTTTTGCTACTGTCCTTCTACTAGGACGAGACATGCCAACTGATGGATAGGCTGAGCCTCAGCTGCAGACCTGACCGTCCCTGGGGTTGATCAACTAAGCCTCCCCAGACTCTGTTTTAGATCTCTTAAATTCAGTGAGTATGCACTGTGTACCCACTGAGTGTCAGGGACAGTGCTGGGCACTGGTGATAGGCAGATGAACAAGATGAGTCCCCTGCTATCAGGGAGCTCACAGCTGAACTGTGGAGAGAGACACATACAATGATACCTCATATGCAAGAGCTGTAACATCAATCAGTTCTTCCCTGGTAATTGTTTGAGCAATTACTCTCTTAGTAATTACTTCAATTGTTATTGAATTTGAAAAATTACAGAAGTGGTATTGAAATTAAAATAACACAGATGGTTATAAAATTAAAAAGTAGAGTTTCCTGGTATCAGGTATATGTATTCTTCAGACCTTTTAATATACATATTCAAACCATATACACATATTTATTCCATTGTTTAAAGAAAAATATAAAAATATTGTGATTTTTTTGGTCTAAAAATATCATGGTTACCTTTCAATGAAGTGTATAGTGATTCACCTCATTCTCCTTGATGGTTGCTTTTGTATTCTTTTGTCCATTCTTTTGTATTCAGGAACAGTTAATTTCTTTGAAAAGGTTAGGGAAAGTTTTGGACAAAAGGTAATTTGTGATCTGGGCCTTGACGGAGGAGTTGGGAGTTCATTTAGTAGTAAGCAAAGCCAAGAGAAAATGCCTGTGATGGATGAAAGGTGGTTCAGGGAGTGTGGACAGCCTGAGCATGTAAGAGAGGTGTGGAAATACAGTCTCTTTGGGGACCACCAGTGGTCTAGTGAGGACATGTTGTCCCTCAGACTTTGGTGTGCATCAGCATTACCTTGGGAATTTCTTTTTTTTTTTTTTTTTTTTTAAGATTTTACTTATTTATTTGACAGAGAGAGAGACACAGCGAGAGAGGGAACACAAGCAGGGGGAGTGGGAGAGGGAGAAGCAGGCTTTCTGCCGCTCAGCAGGGATCCCTATGCAGCTATGCGGGGCGGCTGGATCCCAGGACCCTGAGATCATGACCTGAGCCGAAGGCAGACACTCAACGAACGACTGAGCCACCCAGGCGCCCCACCTCGGGAATTTCTTAAAACTGCAGCTGCCCCATCCCCTACCTTGAGATTCTGATTCAGTAGGTTAAGTCTTTGCTCTTACCCACTACACTAGACTGCCTTTCCTTCTATGAGTGTGTATTCATCTCATCCTTCATAAGGCAAGGAAGGCAACTGGAGGCCCAGAAAGTCCCCATGGTAGCAGAGTAGAAGATCCTGACATCCCTACATTGTTCCCTCATTTAGCCATCTCATTCTTAGTCTTGGGGCATCCTCTCCTACAACAACTCTTCACTTTGTAGTTTTATATCTTCTTTCATTTGAGAAGTTCAAAGTATTCCCAACGCTAACCTCATGACTGGACAATGGGAACTGGTAATAACCTCATTTTATAGAAGGATAAACAGAGGCACTGGGGGGCTCCTACCATGTTGAGTCAAAACTGAAGCTGAGAACAGAATTCAAGCCTGCCTCTCATTTTGTTCATGATATTATTGTCCTTTCCCTTGAATTATGCAGACTCTGGATCACTTTTCTCATTAATCGAGGCAATACATGGAAAGTATCCTGCACAAAGCCCAGCTCATAGCAGAGAAAAGTCCTTTCTCTCCTTGACCACAACCAAGCAGGGGCTGTTCAGGGGCTCTGGAGCTTAGTGGATGTTTCTTGATGTTCTGCAAAACAGTCATCAGAAATTCCACATAGGCTTTTCTTCTAAGGGTGTCAAGAAAAGCTTTAGAATGCCATCAGACAATGAAAAAGACAAAGATAGTTGCATCTCAAGGCTTCACTTCTGTGTCAATTTGGGAGACAAGGATGCTGCAATTACAGAGCTGTTTATAAAAAAAAAGTTAAGGAGGTGAAGCTGTCTGCCTGGCACACAGCAAGAATGAATAATAAACCTGTGACTTCACAGTACGTGGTGGTGCTGAGCTAGGGCACAGCTCTTCCCTAGGTCCGAGGAGACAGAAAAAGAAGAGCAGGGTTATTCTTCTGCTAAGGAGTGCCAGGGTCACATTTGGCTTTGAATGAAGCCCTGAAAACCAAGATGGACCCCCTCATACCTCAAAAAGGAAAACTCTCTAGAGCAGAGGTTCTCAAATTTTACGGTGCACGAGAATCATCTGACTGGTCTATTACTGATGCAGATTCCTGAGCCCGTCCCCTGAGAGAGACAGATGTGGGCTGGGGATCAGAAGTCTGCATTTTTCGCAGGCTTTCCTCATGAGTCAGTGGCAGGACAACACTAGAGACCACCGTGCTCTAGAGAGCACATGCAAGATTTTTCCATTTACCAGCTCTGAGGCAGCCCTGCTTCTGTCACTGTGAACTATCAGTGGCCTGCCCAGCATTAAGCTGAGTCATGGGAAAGCATGAATTTTTACACCAAAGTTTCCCCTCATCTCCAGAAGCTTCAGTCTTCTTTCTGGTTGGATTCTAGAATGTTGTGATGGAGGAAAGCAACTTTGGAAACAAATACAAAGAAATGGGCTGGCTTCCTATATGGGTACTGAAAAAATTTTCAGTGAAGGGTCACAGTTATTGATGCCCACTTAGCTAATTGGTCCCTTTTGCCAACATTTAAAAAGAAGCTAAATGTACACAGTGTTCCTTATTGAAGATCACGTATACAAATTTAAAAAAAGAGCTAGAGACTGGGACAGATATTACCTCACAGCATCCCAGAATGCTGAGACACTGGAAGTCCTTGTATTAAGGAACCATCCAGGAGGAGCCTCCCTTTCCAACAAGTCAGGATGCTAGTCCCATGAAAGACACTGGTGCCCCATCGCTGTGGCTGCTCAGACCAGTGGGCCGAGAGACACACCATGTAACAATGGCCTTGGTCGTTAGAACCCGGCCTCCAGCTGGCCCACCTGCCCACAAGGTGGGAGTAGGGTTGACCACAGAGAGATGCCCCAGGATGATGGGTTCTTTTTGTCCCCATCCTTGAGTTTTATGCTCTAAACTGGAGCAAGTATCCAACAGGCTGCTGCTTTTTAAAGCGAAATTCATTAATTGGAGTCTCAGACCTCTGTGTTATAAAAAGAGGAGCTGAAGCAGACTTAAGCCGTTAATTATTTGGCAAGGTTCCGAGGCATTCACCATAACTTCTCATCATGTTTTGCAAGCATGCAGGACACCTCTGTCTACTGCCTTGTCCTAGAAATGAGCTTGGGGAGTGATTAGGAACACAAACATTTCTGTCTTAAGAGACTCTTCCCTGGTCTCTTTATTGGTTGTCAAATTTCTTTTAAAAATTCTCCAACATTATATTCAATCATGAAAAACTTTCAAAATAGTCACAAGTGTTTTCTAGTAGATAATTATAATGCTGAGAATTAATTCTCTTCCCCAGTCCCAACTCTATTTCTTTGAAGTTGGCATGCCTTTCATCTGTAAATATGAAAATAAACATTAATAATTAATGCCTTCTTATCCAAATAGGAAGTTTTATTTACTTGTGAGGAAGAAAGTATTCTTTCTCAGAGCTGGAGAGACAGGCAGAAGCAGAATGAAACTCTGCTTTTGACGGTCTTGATGTAGATTCAAACCGCCTCAAGTCATTCCATCCGCCTTCAAGAGTACCTATTATGGATTGCTCTCTCCTGAATTCTTGCCTCTAAATGGAAACATGTTCCAAATGGCGGCTCTTCAGCTTCTGACCAGCAAGCACCCTGCATGAAAGGCTTCTGTCTCTTATGACGGACCCATATATTTCTCACGTGCCCTGTAACTCTCCCATTACAACAAACTTGCCCCATTACCTCTAATCCCAGTACCATGTACACTTCTTGTGACTCATCCTTTGGCTCATCTTCAGGGTGCTGTGTCCCCACAGGCACCAGCTTTATGACTGATGGCTGCATGCAATGCCCGAAAGACCCATTCAGCTTAGTCTATGTGAGAAACCCCAAAGGTGAGTGCTGTAGAAGACCACCCCCAACACACACATCATCACCTTGAAAGCTTAGAGGGAGAACCTCACATTGCCTAGCTCACATCCGTACCCCTTCTTTTTACCACAGCTGACCTCAGCCCTTCTATAATTTCTGCCTAGAAGAACCTGTGGGGGTAATGCATTCCCTGTTTCCTACTTCTGCTCAAAGAAGTTTTCCTTTGATGCTTTCTCACTTGAATGAGTTCATCTAATTTGAACACATGGGGATGTGGTGAACAGACCCACCATTCCTATTCACACCCTTTAGGATTATATAGACTGCGGTAGGCCCTCAAAGATGTCCATGTCTGAATCCCTGGAACCTGGGGAGAGGTTACCTTAAATGGCAAAAGGGCTTTGCAGATGTAATTAAGTTAAGGGTTTTGTGATGGGAAGATTATTTTGGATTATAGGTGGGCCTAATATAATCACAAGGGTCTTTGTAAGAGGGGAGTGGGAAGGGTGGAGAGATGTGACGATGGCAGCGGAGGTCAGAGGGATGCAGGGCCGCAAGCCGAGGAGTGCAGGCAGCTTCTAGAAGCTGGAAAAGACAAGGAAGTGAATTTTCTCCTAGAGCCTCCAGAAGGAACACAGCCTTGCCAGCACCTTGATTTTAGCCCACTATAGTAGTTTCCTATGGCTGCTGTAACAAATTACCCAAACTGAGTGGCTTAACACAACAGAAATGTACTATCTCACTGTTCTGGAGACCAGAAGTCCAAAAGCAAGGTGTCAGCAAGGCTGCACTCCCTCCGAAGGCTCTTAGGGGAAATCTGTTTTTGCCTCTTCTAGTTTCTGGTGACTCTAGGCACTCCTTGGCTTGTGACCACATCACTCCAATCTCTGCCTGTGGTCATACCGTCTCCTTCTCTTCTCTCTCAAAACCTCTTCTGCCTCCCCCTTCAAGGATACATGTGATTGCATTTAGGGCCCACCCAGATAATCCAGGACAAACTCCTCCTCTCCAGATCCTTAATCACACCTTTTGTCATAGAAGGTAATATTCATTCTTTCACCATATAAGGTAACA
The DNA here is from genome assembly GCF_004348235.1 of Phoca vitulina. Taxonomy (NCBI): domain Eukaryota; kingdom Metazoa; phylum Chordata; class Mammalia; order Carnivora; family Phocidae; genus Phoca; species Phoca vitulina. Next base: position 5,336,715 of record NW_022589766.1, on the reverse strand, counting down.
TTCATAGGTTCTGGGGAGTGGGACTTTCGGGGAGCTACCATTCAGCCCACTATGCCCACTGACACGCATTTGGGACTTCCGACCTCCAGAACTGTACAAAAGACTTGAGTTGTTCTAAGCCACTAAGTGCATGGAGACTCATTGTAGCAGCCTTAGGAAGCTGCTCCACAGACCCATCCCACCTGCCCTCACCTGCACTCTCAGCTGTGAGTCCCTCTTTGCTCTCACTCGCGGAGGTTGCTCTGGCTTATGTTGATTGCTTGGTGGTCTTGGCACTGACCTGGGCTGAACTTGAGGTGGTAGAGTGGGTCTCCAGAGCCTACTTCTGCCAGGTTCCCTCTATGAGAATGGCGTCACCTGCTCAGATCCACACTGTCAGAACTCTCCCTGGCTGTGTTTGCACATGAAGAAATGAGATGTACAGAAGAGAATCGAGAACGAGAATATTGTGAAACATGTCATGAACTGGGAGGATGGCCCAGGTGGGATTCTGACTGACTGGGGAAAGGCCAGGATCCTTCCCCAAAGGGAGGAAAAGAGTTTCCACAGCACATGTCTTACCAACCTGTCTCAGGGCTGAAGCACATCTATCTAAATGGTACTAAGCAGCTGATACCCAGGCTGGGAAAGGAAGAATTCAGGACCTAGGGATGTCCCTTCTACTTCTTTCCAGAAGTTTCAGCAAACGTAGGCAGTTCAGCCAGTGATATTGGGCATTTAGACACCTGTAGGTAAGTTGAACTAAGCCAGAGTTTTATTTTGCTCTAAAACAAGTCCTTGCCCCTATATTTCTGTTTCTCCACTAGCACAGTGAGAATGTCTTCCAGGGGAGAGCTCAAAACAAAGTCCCCCAACATGTTATGTCAGTGTCTTGGAAATAGTGCTACCGGGGACAAAGCCAAATGCAATGCTATCTGGAGCAACGGGAAGTGCTTTGCACATGGGTCCTGCATTGGGATTTAAAAATGACTGCTAGAAAAACTGTAAATGGATAGGATTCTAATTTAGTTAAAAACTGGGAGGAAAGGCAACGATACGGTCACTGTAGTAAATAGCGATGACAGCACCAGGTTTTCCAATGGGCGGGGGCTTAGGGCTGGTGGTCTGGTGGGAAGGGGTGCTAGAAGAGGGTCTTAAAGCTGCCTTTGCAGAACCAGCACACCTTTGCATTGGGGTTGTAGGTTTCTTTGGGGTGGCTCTGGGAGAGGGGCAGCGCCTAAGCGACCCTTTGCTACCACTACCATCCGAGTGGTAGAATTATAAATGGCTTTCATGTTTCAATTACTTGTTTCTATCTTTTCCAGTTTTCTGTATATTAAAAATAGTAAGATCCCATGTTTTTTAAAAGAAATAATATGTGTGTAGAAAAAAGTTGGAATATTCAACAAAATAGCAGCGATTCTTTTTGGGGGACAAGATCATGGAAGACGTCTACTTCCTGCTTAGTGTGTTTCTGTAATGCCTTAATTTTTTTTTAAGTAGGCTCCATGCCCAGTGTGGAGCCAAGTGGGGGGCTTGAACTCACGACCCTGAGATCAAGACCTGAGCTGAGATCAAGAGTTGGATGCTCACCTGACTGAGCCACCCAGGTGCCCCCATAACACTTTAATTTTAAGACACTTTTACAGGCAATTTTGACTTACACTTGCTATCCAAAAAAGGGGGTTTTGATATCAGATCTGTACACTCAAGTTATTAGTTAAACATACATTACTCTTAGACATTTCTCTGAAATATGGGCAAGTTAATAGTGATTTTCAAGAATTCTTTTTAATTCATGGGAAAGCTAATGCATGGATACAAGTGAGAATGCATGGATTACTAACTAGGGTGAGAATGGGACAAGCGATCCAAAATTCCCAAGAGTGTCCTTCGGAGAAATAGCTGACGAGCCGGCAGTCCAAGCCCCCAGCCTCCTCTGGGGAAGGGACGGGGGTGAGAGGTTTCTCAGTTGCTTCTCTCAGCTGGCTTCTTGTCTTCAGCAACCCAACTGCGGCTCAGATACCTGGGAAAGCTTCTGCAAGAAGCTGAGAGGCAGCCTCTTTGGAGAGGCAGTTAGAAGGGGCTGCCAATTCCAGAAAACCAAGCTGAACACAATGTACACATTGAGACGTTTCAGCTAACAGTTCTGGGAGCTCTAAGACAGCTAGTTATTCCCTTGTTCCCCCCCCCCCCCCAGAGGTCATCTGCTCCAGACAGCAAGCAACATAATTTCCACAAAACAGGGCGCCTGGGTGGCTCAGTTGGTTAAGCAACTGCCTTCGGCTCAGGTCATGATCCTGGAGTCCCGGGATCGAGTCCCGCATCGGGCTCCCTGCTCGGCGGGGAGTCTGCTTCTCCCTCTGACCCTCCTCCCTCTCATGCTTTCTGTCTCTCATTCTCTCTCTCTCAAATAAATAAATAAAATCTTTAAAAAAAAAAAAATTTCCACAAAACAGCTAGATGCTGGCAGGACCATCTGAGTTCAAAGGATAAGCTTTAAAGATAAAGGGGCAAATTGGACCTTCTTAAATACTCCTCACAGGGCCTGTATTATCATTGGGTTCCTAGTGCCCTCAAGAGTCACAAGTCCTCTTGAGTTATGACCTTTAGCACATCCCCAAAGAGCTCTGGGCAGAGCGGTGCCTGGCTGGGTCTCGCTAATGGAGCCTTCCCGGCCATAAGAAGTTCTCTGGGCTACAATCAGAGGCTTGTTGCATCAGGGAAGGCACAGTGTATCTGCCGTTCGACTGGCAGGCTTCAGAAAGATGCCCCGCGAAGCAGATCAGTTCTCCGGAAGTGTTGGTGGGCAGAGTGGAGGTGCTACAGAGAGAAAAGGCTTTCTGAAGTCTACCCTGGGAACCTGGCGGGCTCCTAAGTCAGGGTCTGGTCACCCACACCCAGGAGAGCCAGAAACGCACCCTTGGGAGAGGCAGTGCTAGACCAGTCAACTTTCTTTTCATGGAAGCACAAATTATGTGGTGGGTTTTGCTCCCTGAATGTCTCCGTCTCTACCTTACTGGAAAGCTGACTCTGCCCAAGTGAGGCCTTATTGAATAGAGTGGTGGTTGTGGTATCTGCTTCCTAGTTCCCTCTGAGAGGAGCTGGTTTGAGCCTTCTCGGTTTCCAGTGCCACTCCCAACCTGGAGAGGAGCAGTCAGAGATCTGCTCTTTCTGGTCCTCTTGTCCATTAGGGATGAATGCGAAGGCTCATTAGTTTATCATTACAGTCACTGTCTACTCACTCCTAGGAACGACTACATAGGACTGAGGGCAATAAAACACACCTCAGAAAGCCACTCATTCAGCGATTATTTGTTGAGCCTCAACTATTTCTGGGTCTGATGTGGATGAGTAAGTCAGTCTTGATCCTTGACTCATGGAACTTGTTGTCTAGTGAAATGGACAAATAGTAATATAATAATCACACAACAATCATACATAATTATAATCACATTAAGTGCTAAGAGGAAAAATACAGAACTAGAGTGTTTTGAAAGCAATGGCTTTCAACCATTTAGTAAAAAAATATATTTTACATTATAATCCAAGAAATATATGTACACATATAGACATGTTTAATAAAACAAAAGTTTCATTAAACAATTCTTATTCTTACTATGAACTCTGCACTCTGACATTTTCTGGTCTATTCATTTACAAAATGCTGGTTACAACCCAATAAATTGATCTCACAACCAATTAAAGTTTGTGATCCACAATTTAAAAAAGCCTGTCAGGGGGGCCCCAGCCTGTAGTGGAGTTGGGGTGGAGGTCATGAGACACTTCCTTGAGGGAATGACACTTAGGCCCAGACACTCGAGGTTAAGGACAGTCAGCCCAAAAAGTCCAGGGAAGAATGTTCTGGGTGAAAGGGAACAGCATATGTAAAGGACCCTCATTTTACACGAAAGGAAAAGGGATCAAGGAGAGATGTGATTTGTTCGTGGTCACATAACTCCGAGCCCAGGTCTCCCAACTCCAGGTTCAAGGCTCTTTCATGGGCTGCAGCCTATCAGTTGTCCTCTTCCTCTTCAGTTAGTAGTTATGGGCCAAGGACTAAGTATTCTCACCTAGGCTGCCTAGGAGAAAAGAGAAAAGAGCAACGGCAGGAGGCTATGTTTACAAAGATTCCATTAAATTCTACATGCAAAACAATGCACGTTAGCTCCTACCCCACCTGGCTTGAGGCCTGCACCGCAAGCTGTTTGTTCCTTCCTGGTAGGGACTGGCAGGGAGCCATACTCCTGCTCAGTGCTGGCTTTAACAAAACATCATTTACAAAATGGCCAGGCAAAATTTAGTCTTAGCTGAAGGCCCCAGAAAGAATGCAGAGCACTGGCCCCCGCTTTTCCATCTCCCCATGCTGACGCCAGCACCTGACTTTCCACGCGTTTCCACCTTGCTCAGCTCCCTGCTATCAGCCCCCGTGACTGCTGTGAAGGGTGAGCTGCGTAAATGGCTCTGTTGTGCAGCCTGGAGGTGATGTGAATCCGGCAAGTGAACGACAGCCCACAGCCATGGGTGTCAGTCAGGGTCAGGGTCAAAGTGGATGATCCAGGAGCACATGAGAAAAAGAGGGGTCAAGAGGGAAGGGCCTCTTTCAAAACAGGCAAGAAGAGAAACAGGGCTGCGCATACAGATACAAAGTTGGTACACTGCGCAAAGCGCGCAGGGAGGGGATTTGTGAGGTGGACAAAGAAGCCACATTCCACTCACAAAACTGTGTTCCTGGCAAGGGGCTGATCTGCCTGAAGGAAGAACCCTCACTGACAGAGGCCGGAGAGGAATGGCTCTGTACGGCACCTGGTCAGAGGGTCGCAAACAGCCAGAACCACAGGACATCACGTTGAAAATGCTGCCAAGCCTAGCGAAGGTCGGCATCCTCCGGTTTGAAAAAGTACTGGTGTGTGGGTGTTTATAGGCTGGTGGCTGGGGGCCGCCCTGCAGTGATGAGCTGTGACCACAGGAGCTCTTGGTTGATAAGCAGAGACACCTGGCAGTTTTAACACTTAGCAAGCCAGACTCTGGGATCCTCCTGCATCTTCATTTCTCCTTCATCAATCTCAGAGTGGTCCAGCCACACTCTGGAGGCACAACTCCTGAGATGTTAAATTAGTTAAAAAAAAAATGTTACTGATGGGGCCCCTGGGGAGAGGGGGGAGCCTCAGTCAGCTAAGCGTCTGACTCTTGGTTTTTGCTCAGGTCATGATCTTAGGGTCGTGGGATCGAGCCCTGCATTGGGCTCCCTGCTCAGTGTGGAGTCTGCTTGAGATTCTCTCTCTCCCTTTTCCTCTGCCCCAACCCCTGCTCGCTCTCTCACTCTCTCGCTCAAATAAATAAACAAGTCTTTTTAAAAAATGTTAGTGGTAATACATGCCCATGTAAAAACACCACAAACATTACACCAAGGTAAATAAGGAAAAGTAAAAGCAGTCTCTTCCAAGTTTTAAAATTAAAATCTTCTTCTGTCAATAACCTCCTTACTACTCCTCCCTCATATTCCAAACCTGCTTTCTGTTCTCACTTGAGCCTGTAATTATTCTGCCCCCTCCTTCTGCTGACAACCAACGCCTCTCTTAGATTTGTAGCGCTTCCCTCCACCTCTGACCTTAGGGCCAGCTGCTTCAATGCCATCTTAAATTCTGCCTCCTCAGAAACCTTGGCCGAACATGCCCCTGCCCTTGCTGTTGCCCACTCACTGCTGCTCCCTGGGGTAGAGGACTTCAGAGACTGAGCCTGTTAGGGATCCCTGGGTCCAAGTCAGCCCTCGGCCCTGAACAAGACTTCTATTCATCTCTCATACGCCCAGGCTCATTTCTTAACAGTGTTTAATTCAGACCTTCAAGACCTCAGCCGTACCTCAGCAAGTGGCGTTGGCTCCATTTCACTGAGGAAAAGGTCTTTTCTTAGCAGGAACGCCAGTCATCTCCCCTGGGCTTCACCCTGCAAGTCATGGGTAGAAAGAGCCACACCCTCTCCTCCTACCAGTCTCAGTGGAAGGGAGCCCTTCCCTCCTCTGCAAGGTTACCCCTTTCCTGGTGTCCCCAAGATCTTCCCCATTTGCTCCCTTTCTCTCTTGCACCCAAATTACTTTTCTCAAATAACTCCTTCTCCCTTCTGCCATTACACGTGTTCAGATCTCTTTATTATCAGCAAGCATTCTAAGTCAATCCCAAACTCTTACTCAAGTTGTAAGCTGGCTGGATCACCATGGAGAACAATGCATAATAAGCCTAGTATAACAACAACAACAACATGGAAGCAACCTAAATATCCACTGATGGATGAATGCATAAAGAAAATGGGGTAACATAGAATGGACTATCGTTCATTCATAAAAAAGAAGGAAACCCTGCCATTTGCAACAACATGGATGGACCTTGAGGGCACGGTGCCAAGTGAAATAAGTCAGACAGAGAAAGACAAAAACTTGTATGTGGAATCTAAAAGCACCAAATTCATGGATACAGAGACAGACTGATGGGTGCCAGAGATGGGGTATGGAGGGTGGGGGAAATGAATGAAGGTCAAAAAGTCAGTCCTGGGGATATAATGCACAGTGCAGTCACTGTAGTTATTTACTGTATGGTATATTTGAAAGTTGTTAAGAGAGCAAATCTTAAAAGTTCTCATCACAACAAAAAACAGTTTGTAACTATGTGTGGTGATGGATGTTAACTAGACTTGTCCTGGTGATCACTTCACAATACATGCAAATATCGAATCACTCTGTTGTACACCAGAAACCACTTCAGTGTTATGAGTCAATTATATCTCAATTAAAAAACCCCTGCAGAAAAAGACCCACAAATACAGAGAGCAACTGGAGGTTGCCAGAGGAAGAGGGGTGGGGGAATGGGCCAAATGGGAAAATCAAAACCAAAACAAAACAAAATCCAGCATTGTTTGTACCCTTTGCCTCTGAATTCCACTTTATGGGATATACTCTGAAGAAATAACCCACAAAAGAAAAATAGTGGCTTGTACAGTGATGTTCAGAGCAGAGATATTTATACTTGCAACTGGCAAAGTGTCGGAAATACCCCAATTGCCCAATAATAGATGGATGGTTCAGCATATTTTGGTATCAATATAATGGAACACCACAGGAGGAATGGGATATTTGTTTTTATTTTATTTTATTTTTATTACTTATTTTTTAACTTTAATTCCAGTGTAGTTAACATACAGTGTTACATTAGTTTCAGGTGTACAATATAGTGAGTGATTCAACACTTCCATGTAATTACTCAGTGCTCATCAAGATAAGTGTACTGGAATGGGATATTTGAAGTGACACATACATGGATTATGTTGATACAGAGAAATCTGCAGATGAAGCACATTTTAATACATACAAGTTATATAAGCAAAAAATACACTCATTAAATTTCTATATGCATTTGCTGATAAAGAAGAGAATTACACTAATAAAAAATTTGATCTTGCTGCTGCTTCGGGTAACTACTTTTCTGCCTTTTCCTGTTGCCGCTCTCTGATGACCATCCACTGCCTCTGTTGTCTCTCTACCCAATTCCGCCCTTTGCACTACCCAATCTGGCTTCCATCTTCAGTGTTTTACTAGACCCCCACCCTCAGCAATCATCATGATTTTCTTCTGGATAGGTCCTTGAGTCTAGTTAAGCCAGTGGCACTGACTCTCTCCTCTTGCCATCTTTCTCTTTTCTCTTCCCTTGCTGCGGAGCCATCCTAACTTCCCCACACCTCTTTGCTTTTTTCCTAATTGTGGACAATTCTTGAAGCCTGTTACCTGGAGCACTGGTCTTGGTGCTCTGTACCCCTGGACAGAGCCCCTTTAGGGCAGCCATCCCTCTGCGCCGCGTGCTCTCACTTCCGTAGCTCCATCCCAGCCTCACCCTCGGCTTCTGGTTCTATGTGATCACTCCGCTGAGAGGCCTCCAACTGTCCCCTCTAGTTCTGCACGTCTGAAATGAAACTTCTCCCCAAACTATCTCTTCAACTACCTAACTTCTGGGTAATGTCACCAATGTTGTCCCAGACTGTCACACCCTCAATCTGGTAAGGGTGACCTGCTTATGGTCCTCATCACATTCACTCCCAGTCATTCCTTGGTGGACACCTTGTCTCTTGAAAAGCCCTCTCTGCTGTCCTGTCTCCTGAAAGCCTGCTTACCTTCAGGGCAAGCTCAGGCTCTGCTTCCTTTGTGAAGTCTTTTCCAGTTACCTCAGTCAGTTCACAATGATTATTTTCCTCTCAGAATCCTTGTTGACTTTAGACTCTACAGTACTAATGACACACAATGCACTGTTCTTTCCATTTCTTTCACCTGAACTCTCTTACTCGTCTGTCCTCTGCTGGACAGGATCTGGCATCAGCCAGCTCAGCCAGCCCCAGGGCATCTCCCTCTCCGAAGCCCTCCCAGTTGTCACAGGCTCAGGGTCACTCCTCCTTCTGGGTTACCAAAGCACCCCTTCCCATCGCTGCTGGAGTTTCCATCCCCTTGTATTATAGTGACTTATATCATTTTTGTCCAACTCTCAGCAGAATGTTAGCCAAGTTCCTTAAGCACAAAGACCACTTCTTACACAACAAAGCACCACAGATGTGTGGCTGACATCTGATGTTGTCAAATATACTGGTCATTCCACACATGCATCTTATCTTCCAAGCCACACTATGATCTCCTCATGGAGACAGGGGTTAAGACTCATTTCTTTTAAATCCCGTGGTGACTAAGAATACAAAACAGAAAGGACCTGGGGAGTACCTGTTGAGGGTATACTTAGAATAAAGCCTTGAGAAGAAAATATGTAAATGTATATGAATAACCTATAAACCTGGAAACTATACTTTCTGGGGAATACAAGTCTTATCAAGTCTCAAAACACTGCACCTTGCTATTTTGGGGCCAGCATAACACATCTCTGTACTTAGCAGTGGTCCTGTCACTTAAAGGTGTTAATAGGATGCCCAAACTGGAAGCTTTCAACTGTGAACTCTACCCATCTAAAATCAGAACGAATCAGAGACTAAATCAGAGTCCCTGATAAGTGGCAATAATCCACAGGGAAGGGGCTCGGGGTGGCGGCTGCCTGCCAAGAGTCTGGTGCTGCACAGAAGTCTGGCTACACAGTGCATATTACACCAGGGCAGATAAGCCTTCAGGGAAACACTCCTCACATGGGAAGAGATATTTAATTTCATCGAGTGGTCCAAGGCCTGCCCCTTTCACATGGCACAACACACGTTAGTCCAACTACGATCTTGCTGACTCAGAGCAGCTAAGATTTCATTTCCTACCAATCAGGAAACCCCACTTAAATGACAAGGTGACCAAGACAACCACACCCTCAAGAGGAGATGAATGCCTCTCTGACAATCACTCTGACCAAGCGGGGAGCGTCTCCAGCTAGCCATACCCAAAGAGTTGTTCACTAATAATCCCAGGAGGCTAGGAAGGCCTCCACCCCATCTGGGACAAATGTTTGGGTAGGCAGAACCATCTGGAAAAAGAGGCAGATTCTGCTCAGCAAACATTTATGGCAGCACTGTGTGACAGGCCGAGCTGTGTGACAGGCCACACGTCCCTCAGCTCTAAAACCTGGATCCCCAGTGCTCCGAGGTAAGCAGACACCACCACTGGTGGAAGACAGGAATCAGTCCTCTGGGCTGGGCCATGGAGGCAGCATACAATGTGTGTGTGGACGGGAAAGATGAGGCGAGAGGACAGCTACTGGGCCACCCCTCCCTTCATAGCTAGGAGCTCCATGGACCTGGTGTAGTGAAGAGGGAACTGCCCAGGCTGTCCCTGCAGACGGCTTCTGCCCATCAGGTGGCTACTGGCAGGCATCCAACCTTCTCTATCCTTGGAGGAAGAACGACCTCTGAGCTGATGGCTGAACAGAATATGGCCAAAGGCAAAGGCAAAGGGAGGAAGGAGCCTGCAGCAGGCTTGAGCACAGTCTTTCAAAAAGAGTTCAGATAGGTATACAACCGCCAAAACATGAGAGCAAGCCTCAGATAAGGTCCCCAAGACACGGGGGAACTGGGAATCCAGAGAATCTGAATAGACATGGGGGAAGAAAGCCCACCCAAAACAGAGCCCTGTTATACAGGGTTTTACTGAAACCTTCTGATAAATTTAAACAGCAAAAGGTAAGAGGCAAAGAAAACTATCTTAAGATACTTTCTTTTCATAAATTTTTTTTACATCTCATTTGAGTCAAGAGAGATTACTTCTCTGGATGATGGACTTGGGCATTTCTAGGCCATGTTTTTAAGTCACACACCCACACAATAGTACTCCATGTTCTCTTTCAAAGAAGAAATAAAGTAGTATCTAAAGAAACACCTTTGAGATGTGTTTTTCATTAATCTTGACAATGGTGAAACAAAATAATAATAAATAAATTAAATATCTTGTGATTTTCTTAGAGATTACTCTACTATATGGAATCTATAAAGCACTGGTTTAAAAGTTTTATAATAGGGGTGCCTGGGTGGCTCAGTGGGTTAAGCGTCTGCCTTTGGCTCAGGTCATGATCCTGGGGTCCTGGCATGGAGCCCCGAGTACAGCCCCACCCCCCATCGAGCTCCCTGCTCCTAGGGGACCCTGCTTGCCTGCTTCTCCCCTTCCCTCTGCCCCCCAACCCTGCCGCTCATGCTCAATCTCTCTCTCCAATAAATAAAAATCTTAAAAAAAGGTTTTATAATAAAAGTTATAATTGCTTAACACAGAAAAGTTTGGAAAATAGTGAAAAGCACTACCAAAACAACCTGTTCATTTATATCCCATTACTTCAAGATTATCAGGTATGGTTGGCAAATGCTCTGCTAGTACTTTTTCACATTTTTATTTATAAAAATGGTATCATTCTCAACATACTATTTTGCATCTGTTTTTCACTTATTATATCAAAAGTTTCTGGTATCAACAAATATTCTAAAAGATTTTTAATGTATGTTCAGTTTATGTGTGTGTGTGTGCACGCACGCGCACTGGTGTAGTATTTTATCTGGGTAAACCTGACCAAGCCCTAATTGTTGACCCTTTAGTTGTTTTAGCTGTTAGATATTATTTATAATGTTACATTAATAAAAATCCTTCTACAGTATTTTTATAAACACCTTGATTTTCTAAATATTCTTAGAATCATAATTTCTGATTTAAGGATGTATGTTCTTTTTTTTAAATTTTATTTTATTATGTTATGTTAATCACCATACATTACATCATTAGTTTTTGATGTAGTGTTCCATGATTCGTTGTTTGCGTATAACACCCAGTGCTCCATTCAAGGATGTATGTCCTTTTAAGGCTTTTGATAAACATTGTCAAAATTACTGGTCAGATTTGAAGCAATGCTTCTTGCTCAGTTATTTTAAACATCACACAGTGGTATGTATCTCCCATATACAGGAAATAGTTTCAGGAAAAAAAATAATTTTACTTGGAATTGAAATATTTTAATAGGTCAAGTCCTATTTACTTCAGGCAAATAAAGCACTCAGAGCTCAAAACGCTAATGTTATGTCATGCCTGTTTAGCAAAGTTGGTAGGACATGATGCTAGTGAGAAAGATACAGGGCTTAGGCTAGTATTGGCTGGTCAACTCAACACAGAGGAAAAAACATCCTTGTCAACAGAATGCCTCACCAACCTTGGCCAACTGTCACAAATTTGTACTCTTGGCCAGAGGGAAGATTAGGTGATGGAATGTGGATTACTCAGCATTAACCCATCCTCACTCCTGGTTAGCAAGCCAAAGCACATGTCCAAATGATTGTTGTGTCTTCTTTCTGTAATAAATAGGACACCTGGCTAGGAAACACAACTGACCAACTTATGGGAAGATTAAAGCTCAATGATATGTAATTATTTTGTCAAAGATCATCTGTTTCCTAGGAGGAGCAGTTCCTGAATGAGCTGGGGGCTCTATCGGCTAGGTCTGATCGAAAACAGACCTAGTGCTAATGCTACACAGTGCGTCAGCACTTTAGCTGGAGGTCCTTTAAACTTCAAGCCTTCTTTTATTTTTTATTTATTTATTTGACAGAGAGAGTGAGCACAAGCAGGGGGAGCAGCAGGCAGAGGGAGAGGGAGAAGCAGGCTCCTTGCCGAGGAGGGAGCCTGATGCAGGGCTCGATCCCAGGACCCTGGGATGACCCGAAAGGAAGGCCCATGCCTAACCGACTGAGCCACCCAGGTGCCCCTAAACTTCAAGCCTTCTTGATGTAAAGTAAGGGGCGTGGATTTTTCATAAAGGTCATCTGGTCAGATGGCATTTCATCAACAGTTGAAAATTAAATTAGCATATTGGAATAGTAATGATGACTTCAACTGGACAAGAGGAGGGACTATTCTTTTTTTTTTTTTAAGGTTTGTTTGTTTTTTTTTAAGATTTTATTTATTTATTTGACAGAGAGAGAGATAGCGAGAGCAGGAACACAAGCAGGGGGAGTGGGAGAGGGAGAAGCAGGCTTCCCGCCGAGCAGGGAGCCCGATGTGGGACTCGATCCCAGGACCCTGGGATCATGACCTGAGCCGAAGGCAGACGCTTAACGACTGAGCCACCCAGGCACCTGGGAAGGGACTATTCTTAAGAAGGGAAGGAAAACAGGAGAAAGAGGTGGTAGGTAGCAGGTCAATGAAGCATCTTGGGCTGCCAGGGAAGTAGCCACTTTGGAGTTTCCTGCCCTCACTTAGGACTGACTTGGTGCAAACTGGCTTGGCCTGCCTGAGGGAAGCAGTCTAACCCTATCTGCCTCATGTATTGAAGGTTTCAAGTAAAGGCAAAGCCTTCTTTTTTTTTTTTTTTTTTTAAGATTTTATTTATTTATTTGACAGAGAAAGACATAGCGAGAGAGGGAACACAAGCAGGGGGAGTGGGAGAGGGAGAAGCAGGCTTCCCGCCGAGCAGGGGGCTCGATCCCAGGACCCTGGGATCACGACCTGAGCTGTAGGCAGACACTCGCTTAATGACTGAGCCACCCAGGTGCCCCAAGGCAAAGCTTCTTTTGTATCAAAATGTACTCACTGAAAAACAGCCACTGCTAACTCTATTGGTCTGCATGAAGTTACAAAAACATACATGCTGCTTATAACAATTCACATATAGAAGCATATAAAGTAAAAGTTCTCCTTTGAATCTCCCTTTCTCTCCTCCACACCCAAATTCTACTTCCAAGAGGTAAAACCTACTGTGTTTAATCTTTTCAGTCTTTAGATGCCTATACCTTGGTATTTTCTTCCCAAATGAAATTTATACGAATTTAAGTTCATTTGTGTTCCACCTGAATGGCTTGCCTGGCTCCTTAATTACTGGGTAGTCTCTGCCTTTGACCCCATCTGGAAATGTTGCCATCCCAAACAACCTCCCTTTACTTCTCTTCACTAGAAAGGAGGCTTCCCTGCTAAGATGGAAAGCTCCTTTGCCTGGCCCTCCAGATTTCCTGGACAGATGCAGAAGCTGACCCAAGCAAAGTCACAGAGGAGAGCTACACCTCTAACAGAAGAGAAAGTGAATGAAGGCCATGGGAGCTTTAGTCACAAGGGAGAGCTCAGCAGCTTTTTCATTTCCAATTAAGCTCGCTCCCCAGACTGGCCTCCCCAACTGGAGGACTAACCGCCCCCATGACATACACAAACACACCAAGTCTGTGCTCTCCTGGGCAAGTGCTCCTGCCCTGCTAGTCTTTCAGATAACCAGGTCAGCTGAATACATGGATACAAAGGGGCATTTCATATACTCCTATTCTGGCAGTTGGAATAACACTGTAAGTGCCAGGTCTTCACGGGACAAATCTTCTCTCTGGGCGTGTCAAACACCAGGAGAGTGCTGCTGGGTGGTGGGGGCTACTGAAATGAGGGTCCAAGATGGACTTAAGACATGATACAAATTTTTGAGTATTTTTTTTAATTCTATACCCTTGCAACAGGAAATCGTGATTGTTACGTCTTGTTAAGCAGGCGTGCTACATACTTTCTTTCATTTCACCCTCATGACCACCCTGCAAAACAGACAGTTATCATCCCAGGCTTTCAGGGGAGCAATGGGCACGCAGAGGTTCCACAGCCCCCCAAGGCCACATGGCCAGGAGGTGATAGGACCAGCATTTGAACTCAGGTCTGTCTGCTTGCAGAGGCCAGACTGCCTCACTTTCTCCAGGAGAAAGGTTAGAAATCTCCCTGGGGCTTCCGGGAACTATAGAAGGTTCCAGGCTGGCAGCTGGAAGATAATCCAGTTTACCGCTCCTCTTGGCCCCTCCCGGCCCCCTGCACCCTGCCTCTTGGGATGCAGGGGCCTCACAAATGCCAAGTTGAGAGGCCTACAAGCCGCCACCTTCACGTTTGCTTTAGAGTAGATGATGCAAAGTTTGGAAAGGAAAACCTTCCTAGAGTCAGAGTGTGTGAGGCAAAATTATTATTTTTAAGGTAGCAAGAATATTCAGTTAGACAGTGTGACACTAGATTTTACCTAGCTCTGCAACATCTCTGACAATAAAACAAGTCCTTGTCTACAGGACTAATTACAGACTACTAAATTATTTTTATTAAAATCCTCTGGAATACTAAACACGAGGGATGAGACAATGTAGTATTGTGGACTAGTTCTAGAAATCTGGGTGCTAATCCTGACTCAGCCACTAATAACCACCAACATTCATTTGTACGGTGTACACAGTTTGCAAAGTGTTTTCACACACTTTTTACATTAGCTGGGTGACTTTAGGCAAATCACTTAACTATTGGTGTCTCATGTTAGAAGCTGGAAATGAGAACATTGAGCTATATCATCCGAAGTCCCCTCTACTTCTAACATTGTACAGGGGTTGGGCGTGTACTTTAGGATCTTTACAAATGTATCTGTAAACAAATCAGGGCAAATGCATTCTGCTTGAGAAAAATAATATTTTCTGTTCAGCCTCTGAAAGATGTTACCCCAGCCAAATTCATGTATAGCTCATAAGACATTTGCTGCCAGTTAGTTGGCTCAGCTTCTGGAAGGTACCATAATAAGGCCTTGGGTTGGATTCCCACATAGGAACTTTCCTCTGTTCAGTAGCCAACTACTGTGCCTAATGACAGTCAATTGTCTTACACACATAACCCCGTAAAGTGGGCTAGCTTGGAGGAAGGACTTGGAAGAAATCCGTCCTCACAACGCATGCACTCTCAGGATGGTAGGTCAGGAATGCCATCATCACATACCCAGAAATATTATAAATATCACCCTTCCTCAGTTCTAAAACACACAAATCCCTCCTTCAAGTCTTGCCACTTCCTGGCTACTTTACTCTTCCCGAAATTAGATGTGCCTTAGAATCAACACATATATTTTGATCTGGTTGTGTTAAATTGTTTTACTAAAAACCGTTGGTAAATTGCTGGTGTGTCTTAGAATCAAAGGGATATAATGCTACAAAACCACCACATAGATTACATAGATTTAGGTCTAACTTCATTCAAATTGTGTCCCTCTCCCTGATCTTAACAATTACATTCAGTAACAACTGGATAGGCAACATGCGAGACACAGGCATTAGTCTGTTTCCCAATAGTAGCCATTTAAAAAGCATTCCATCATTGTCTCATAAAACACTGGTACGGATTTCAAAGGCAAATTAACCCATATAAAAACTACTGTGATGCTCTGAAAATGTTCAGTCCCAGAGCAAACTGGAAAGGGAACATTTTACTCACACCCTCCTCATCTATCTAGCCTTGACACATTTTCTTGCTTCTTAATTCACAACCCTCCACCCCAGTACTATTGCTGATTCCCAAAATACACTCAGCCCAGGAGGA
This sequence comes from Phoca vitulina, assembly GCF_004348235.1. Taxonomy (NCBI): domain Eukaryota; kingdom Metazoa; phylum Chordata; class Mammalia; order Carnivora; family Phocidae; genus Phoca; species Phoca vitulina. The sequence goes on along the minus strand of NW_022589766.1, from coordinate 5,320,943 downwards.
GCAGCTCTCCGGCACAGCTGTCTGCTCGGGCCCTGCCCGGGTATTTCGGTGAGCTATGCAACACAGAGGACCACACAGAAGGAATGTAACTCTCAGGCCCCACAGCTCCCATCGCCCCGCAGGCAGGTGCATCCCGCCAAACCCCAGACTGGCATTCGAAACAGAAGAAACTGCATTGCTGCATGGGGGCTGTAGTTTTCCTGAACTTCATCTCTATGTTTAAAACTAGGGCGACAGCCGTCTTTGCTACTGTAAACTAATCTGATGGGCATGGGGGTGGGGAGTGGCTCTGAGGAGGCTGCCAATAGGCCATGATTGAGCAAAGTCAAGGAGCAAAATCATTATTTCTCACTGTTTGCAATCCCCAAAACTGCAAATTAGTGGGTCCTTCGCCATGTTTTTTAGAAGTAAACTATCTACTCCTTTGGCAGCCTGGAGTAAAAAATGCAAAGCCTCTTGTAGGGTTTAACTGCCTGATATTTACACATATTTGCTAACAGTACACTGGAATCTGGAAGCCAAAAAAAAAAAAAAAAAAGAAGAATCAAAGGAAATTGGCAGTGAGGTACATGCACAGTAGTTAGGAGCGCTCGAGTTGAGGCACGTTTATTAAGAAAGCTTCTGGCCGCGGGCACCAATTCTGACTTGAGCTCAATTTCTGCTGGAAAAAGAAAACAGTCTGGGATCCTCCAAGATCAGGGAATGCAGGGTGGGCAGGTGGATTGGTAGCAAACATAACCCCGGGAATTGTCCACATATGCCGGAACCCCTATGGGGTGACAGCCCCCACAAAGACTCCCAGCTGCAGGAGGCAGGGGGTACAGGCCGCAGACCTATACCCCAGAGAAATCCTGGTTCTTCTCCTTCCTCTTCACTCTGCACATGTTAAAACTCACTGTCACCCAGTTGGTTGCTGCATGGACTTTACAGGTATCAGAGATGAAGTCCTGCCACAGCCCCTCAACAAACAGTAAGCACTTGCTATGGGTGATATCAGGCCTCACATTATACCGGGGTTGTACTGCAAAGTAAGTAAGTAAGTAAGTAAATAAATAAATAAATGCATACTAAAGAGTACTGCAAGATGCTTCTTCACAACACACCGGAAGCGCAGGAACTTCAGCTCCCCAACGCAACCTTCCCCCGCCCCCCACTCCCTCTAGTCCCTCTCCGTAGCACCTGCCAAGGCAACAGCCCAGCCCACTAGAAGGCCACCGTGCACCAGCGGGTGTTCACTAAACAGTAGCTGATCATCACGGGGCTGAGTCCTTCTCAGCAAAATCTATTCTGAAAGCCCCAGGAGCTCTTAGCAGTCAGTCAGAACTGTCCAGACCTGCTTCCCCACACCAGTCAGGGCAGGAGTGTGTGGGTAAGAAACCTGAGGCCCCAAGGTTTGGGCAGGCAGAATGTTCCCCCCTCCCCCAAGTCTCCCCTCGCCCTCTCCCTTGTCACTCTTTTTCTGGCATATCACTGGGGAAAACCAGAGAGGCCGGAGGTGTCAGGCCCAAGAGGAGTAAGGAGAAGCGACAAGGGCGGACCGGAGGCAGTTGGGGGCGATGCGGGGGGATCAGTCCGGGGTGGAGGTGCGGTGGCGCCACATCTAGTGGGGAAGGAGCCCCCAAGGTGGGTCCGGAGGGAGGGCAAGGAGGGGGAGTGGCTCGAAGGCCTGACGGCCGCCGCGGGAACCCCAGGAGAGAGGGACGGAGGGAGAGAGGCGGCGGGGGTGAGGCGCGGTTGGGGGGCGGGGGCGCGGGTGGGGAGGCGAGGGGGGCAGCCCGGTTCCCCTCCCCCAGCCCGGGCCCGGGCCTCCCGCTGACTCAGCCCCACGGCGTCGGTCGCCTCGGCCCGGACTCACAGTGCGCGAGGCTGCTCCGGCGGAGGCGGCGGGGCGGGGGACAGGCGGCGGGGGCGCTGCGGCTGAGGCTGCGGCTCCGGCCGGCGGCTCCGGGGCGAAGGGTCCTAGCAGAGGCCGCCGCGGTCTCCGGCTCAACGCACAGGGACTGCGGGGGAAGAGAGCACTGCGCAGGCGCGATGCGGCCACCGCTGTCAGTCCGAGCGGGGCGGGGCCAGGGCACCCGCCGTCTCCAAGGCAACTGGGCGGCGAGGGAAGGACAGCCCCAACCTCCACCTTGTCTTAGCGACGGCGGCGGGGGGCGGCGGGGGGCGACGAGACAGTCCCTCTACATTGCCATAGCAACAAGGAGAAGAAACCGCCTCATAAATTTATGGTGGTACCGAGGGAACGCTCTTACCTTGTCACCATGGCAACTGGGAACAGCCCCTTCCTTTTTCCTTAGCAACAGGGTAACAATTCCTCCACCCTGTCTAACTAATCACAGAAGGAACAACCATTTACACCTGATTCCGTAGTAGCCAGATGACGGATTCCTATCTGCCTCACGGCTACTGCAAAGGAAAAACTGGAGCATATTTCTTCTCTTTCAGCAACACGAGAGAAATAAGGCTGAGTATCTCCTCGCGGTTTATGGTTTTTAATCACAGCCCGTTACTCTAACCTCCAAATTCAATTTTTTTCCTACCTGTGTTAAACATACCTTTTCATCTCCTACCAGGTCTATACCTTTAACCCTAAATTGAGCTAACAAAATCGTCTATACACATATCACTTGGGTTTTTATCAACCGTATTGTCTCTCTCCCACTGCATTTGTAAGCAATTCTTGTTTCTTCATCTTGCCCATTAGCTGGTTGACATTCTACCTCCTCATAACTAGTTCCCTCCCCGATGTGTTGTTCACTGGTGTTCCCAAATTCCCTATACCAAGTCTGCTTTTATGGATCTCCCCAGTTCTTCTAGATCCCTCTTCTCCCTGTTCACACCAACTGTCCTTGTCCTTCAATGCTCTACCCAGGGCTCCACTATGCTCACCCCCTTTGTGATTTCATCAGCTTGGTTCTCTTCCCGCAGATGGTTTCTGGCTCTCCCTCCCTCAGCCCTCACTCCCACAGATGTCTGAGGTCACCTCTGTACCCACCTTGAACATACATATCTCTTTTATTACACACATCCTACAGTATCGTCTTTAGTTTACATGTCTGTCTCCCCAATCAGACTATATGCCCCTTGTGAACAGGAATTCTCTTATTCATCAGCTCCCTCAGCATTTAGCACAGAATGTGACCCAGTAGAGTTCCAGTAAGTGTTTATGTAATTGAATCAAGTGAGGAGAAAGATTTTCTTCAGGGACGTCTGGGTGGCTCAATCGTTAAGCGTCTGCCTTCGGCTCAGGTCATGATCCCAGGGTCCTGGGATTGAGCCCCGCATCGGGCTCCCTGCTCCGCGGGAGGCCTGCTTCTCCCTCTCCCACTCCCCCTGCTTGTGCTCCCTCTCTTGCTGTCTCTCTCTCTGTCAAATAAATAAATAAAATCTTAAAAAAAAAAAAAAAAGATTTTCTTCAAAGATTCTTCAAGATTTTCTTTGACCCCAAAGAAATGGGTGAAGGGAGTCAAAAGGTAAAAAGGTAAATAGAAAAAAAGAAAAAAGATTTTCGTTCTTCCTCACTTTCTCTGACCGAGCTGCCTCCGAGTCTGTCAGCATTTTCCCTATGATCTTTATACATATTTAATCTTTAATACTACTGCCACTATTATAACGCTCTCACTCCCTTAACTCTCCATCTTAATGCCAAAATTCTAGTCATCTATTATCTGAGACTCTGGCGTTCTGTATTTCCTGAATCCTCGCTTCTAGTTAGTCTCCCTTCTACACATCCCAAATGTACCCACTAGAGTAAATTTCCTCACTGGGTACTGACCTCCTCTGTGACTCCTGTCACCCTCTATAATCAGTGTAAGCTCTTCACACCTTACCATTCCGTCATCTGCTGACCCAGCTTGGACTGAGCCCTCTAGGTGAACATCACTGGATTCTGCTGGGTTTGTTGGCACACAGGAGATGCTGCATTCTCTTTGAATGACTCAGAAGTAAGAATTCATTCTGTTCCTAATCTCCCTGTTTAGCTCCTAGAGATCCCATCCCAGGACTGTTGGTGCCAAAGGACTCTGACTGAACCCACTGTCTTGGGGGAGAAGGAGGAGGCAGCCCATCACAAATAGAGTAAGAAAACAGCGTGCTGAGTCAAGACCCTCTCCTCCTATCCAAGGTAACTCTCAGAAAGGAGAGGACTCCTTGTAGAGGATAATTCCCAGGACAAATCAAGGGGTTAGGAGAGTGAAAACCCAGCCTATATCTTTTCCTAGCCATAGAGTTGGAGAACGGAATCTCCTCCTAACTGTATCCTCAGCGCGTCTGGATGCTATAAAGACAAGGGGAAAATTTCAGATTCAGTTTATTTTGCTTCCCCATTCTGAAGTTCCAGCTCAGCTCCATGGTTGTAGGTGTAGACCTGGGTGGTGTAGACTGCCCTGAGTAATCCTGAGAAGAGACTGTGTCCTTGTAGCTCCATCTATTGGCCGCGCATGGGATAGAGGCCCACTTCACAAAGAGTTCCTGCATCCCCTTCACCCAGACTCTCCCTGTTAACATTTTACCGTGTGCCAGTTATCTATTGCTACAAAGCAAACCACTGCAACTTCGTGGTTTAAAACAATAACCATTTCATCATCTCCATTTCTGTGGGATGGGGATTCAAAAAGAGCTCAGCTGGGTGGTTCTGGCTGAGGGTTTCTCCTGTGAGTGCAGTCAGATGGTGGCAGGAGCTTAAACAGCAGGGGGCCGGCTAGACAACCCGCTCTCATCCTGCAGTCTCAGAGCCAGCTTTCAGGGCAGTTGGACTACTTACATGGTAGCTGAAGTTTTCAAGGATGAGTATGATAGTGAATAAGTGAAATCATGCATGGCTTTTTATAACCTAGCCTCAGACATCACTTTTGACATATCCTTTTGTTTGGAAAAAATCACAAAAGGCAATTTAAGATCAAGGAGAGGGAGCATAGACCCCACCTCTTAATGGGAGGGATGTCCAAGTCATATAATAAGAGCATATGGATGGGAGAGACTGTTGAAGTCATCTTTGGAAATGACAATCTGCCACACCCTACCGTCTGATGACAACAGTCCACATCCCGTTCAATGCAGAATATATTCATCCCCTCCCCCAAGACCCCAAGGCTCATTCCATGACAGCACCAGCTTGAAATCCAGGATCCCATCACTTAAATCCCCGTGTGGGTATGGCTGCTCAGGTCCAGTTCCTTGGGTGTAGCTCATTGAGTATCAATCGTCTTGATCTGAAGAACTTGCAAAGTAAGGAAACACATCACGTGCCTCATATAACCCCAGCAAACACTAGCAGCACAGGCATGGGGTTATTGCTATGGCCATTATCATCTCAAAAAGGAGAAAAGCAGAAGGCAAACACATCAGTTACAGTTCATAGCAATTCTGAAGAGCAGCCGGGCACATGTTGCCAGTTCCTGGTTTGGGGCTCAGACCCACTCCCCCATTTACTTACATTAGCATCGCCAGGGATCTTTTTCTCCCAGTGGGTTATAATCCTGTCCTATAATTATTTGTTTTGACACACAATTTGTCACAGATTTGGCCAGCGGAAGAAATTCCAAGTTGGTTCTTGTGCCCTTTGGATTTGTTTTCATCATTCTTTGAACATTTCCTTGCTTTCTGACACAAGATGTTCCAGGCTCATCTTGTACCTTTCCTGCCCCGCCCCGCCCCCCCCGCCGGAATTGGCCGTTCACCAGGGAACCATGGGTCCTCCTGATTTTTTGTTGTTTCTTTTTCCATTTTCCCTTGCTCCCTAAATCTGCTCTTGGACACTGATGATTCCCATCTCATTTTTCTCTCTCCTTCTTCTATACATACTCCCTGAGTGGTCTCATCTATTCCTGTGACTCCTGGGGCTGTATCTCCAACCCAAGCAGCTCTCCCAGCTCTCAATATTCATGATTCATTTGAAACTTGCTGAAAGTGGAACAGGCTCTCAAATAGGACTGATTCCCACACATAGGAAACCCTTGACGTGGTTTTAAAATTTACAACTGTGTAAAGTAATATGTAAATTTGCTGAGGGATGAATTCTAATCACATGACCTGAGCAGTTGAGTCCTTATCTAGGGAGTGACTCTAGCCCTCTACCCTGGGGGCGTTGCATAAGCACTGGGGCTGATACTTCCTGGCTATGGTTTTTCTTGTCTATTGTTGTGATGGTTAAATGAGATAATGTATGAAAAATGCCTAGCAGTGCTGCACACACAATAAATACCCAAATAAATGGTAACTATGAGTAATAAGCAAACTTTCACGAGGGTCAGGAGGTCACTTGATTTCCCCATCAGTTATAGCCTATTAAATTATATGGAAGCCAATATGCAAATGTAGAATTTGCAAAGGTCTTAAGACAAACCTCCTGTGAACATTACTGATGTATTGTATCCAAAATGAACAGCAACTCTAGACCAGTGGCTTGGATTGCAAGATGTTACCCTGCTTTTTGTGGAAAATGCCCACCATGACGATCAGGTGGGTAATTAAGGCTGGGATTCACTGGATTATTTCGCAATAAACAACTGAAGCCCAGAGAGGTTAATGAACTTGGCTAAGATCACACAGCTAGTGAACATTAGAAGCATGGTTTGAACCTAAAGCCAAAACCAAAACCCGAACTTCTTCCATTATGACGTTGCTTCCTACACTTTCTGTACTATAATTATTTGTCAATATGTCTTTTCCCCAAACTAATCTGTAAATGCAAGAACCACACTTGCTTCCTTTTTGTAGTATTTAACACATGCCTGGCACGTATTCCACAAGCATGCATGTTGTAGAAGGCGGAAAATGGTGAGTAAACCTAAACTAGAGTTGCCAGATAAATAAATGCAAGATGCCTAGTTAAATTTGAATTTCAGTTAAACAACAAATACTTTTTTAGTATAAGTATGCCACACACACTACTTGAGACACATCTACATGAAGGAAAACCTAAAAATTATTTGTTATCTGAAACTCAAATTTAATCGAACATCCTGTATTTTTATTTGCTAAATCTGGCAACCTTAACCTAAACCGTGAGATTGGCCCCAGGGGTTCTCCTGGGAGAAGTGCCGCTCTGACCCCTCACTCACACTCAAGACTGACCTGATCCCCAGCTACTCTGGGGGCTGGAACTGAGGCCATGGTAACCTGCATGTGTCTGCCTTTCCGGGGGTCTTACCTGCTCTAGGTTAGGTCGGCGTGGCACCTTTAAGAGGAAAAAGCAGCCACTGATGAGCTTAAAGCGCCACCTGGGGGGCCCTTATGGGTACTACTACGGTGGTCAGGGGCCATCCCATTGACTCAGGATTTTAGGGAGCCGGTAAAAGCCAAACAAGGCAGAGACAGGGTAGAAAGAGGCCAGGCTAGCAGTGGAGAGGGGCAGGTGAAGATATCGCTTCCTGGCATTTTCAGCTTACAGCTGCTGCTCTGGCTGCCTAGGAACTGAAGGCACTTGCCCTCCAAAGGAGGTCATTGCTTAGAGATTCACTTTCCCACCACCCTTTGCCTTTTCGGCTGTTCCTTGCTCCTCCCCAGGCTGGAAGTCTTTGGCTTGTGAGGATCGTAACCTCCATTCTTGAGGCTTGGTGCCACGTTTTAAGATGAGGGTAAGCGGAGTGTAGAAACTGCCTTGGGAGAACAGCCGAGGGAAGGGGAGCTGTTTGCTTAGCAGTGGTTCTCAGCACGCCTGAAAACTTGTTAGAAATGCACACTCTCAGGCCCCATACCAGACCTACTGAGTCAGAAACTGTGGGTTGGGGGTGGGGGTGGGGGGTTGGTGAAGCCTGGCAAGCTGTGTTTAAATAAAGCTTCCAGAACTCTTAGAGATAAGATGCGTTGAATGAGATGGTTGTTTGTTCTGTGTACCCCCAGAGGGAAGAGCTAGGGGAAAGGGGCACAAGTTGCAGAGAGACAGAAATCTTTTCTTTTCTTTTTTTTAGATTTTTATTTATTTAGTTGACAGACACAGCGAGAGAGGGAACACAAGCAGGGGGAGTGGGAGAGGAGCAGGGAACCCGATGCGGGGCTCGATCCCAGGACCCTGGGACCATGACCTGAGCCGAAGGCAGACGCTTAACGACTGAGCCACCCAGGCGCCGCAAGGCAAAGACTTTAATAGAAAGTTGGTAGTTGACCCAGTGACCTCCACTCCTTTTGTTGGTAAGAGGATCATTTATAACTCTTATAGCTGTTTTAAAATACTGTTTCAGGGGCGCCTGGGTGGCTCAGTCGTTAAGCGTCTGCCTTCGGCTCGGGTCATGATCCCGGGGTCCTGGGATCGAGCCCCACATCGGGCTCCCCGCTCTGCGGGAAGCCTGTTTCTCCCTCTCCCACTCCCCCTGCTTGTGTTCCCTCTCTCGCTGTGCCTCTCTCTGTCAAATAAATAAAATCTTAAAAAAAAATAAAATAAAAATAAAGTACTGTTTCAAATTTGGGAATTCAGGATTAACTGCCTCATAAATTCAAAAGGTATTTAAAACATACTATATAATGTTTCAGCTGGGAAATTCAATGAGTTCGTTTTTTTTAAATGTAATTTTGCTTTCCCCCCCCGAGGTGATAATCTACAATGTGAAATGAGGGATTTTGGATATGGCATAACTGATTTCAACATGAATTTGAATTTCTGCTCTAAAATGAAAGAGCTAAAGCATTTTTGTAAATATGATGTAAGACACGGGGTTTGACAGTAGTGAAAGATATTGAGACTGAAATGTGCTACAACTGGAAGAATGTGTCTTTTATCAATTCATTCACTAAAACTCATATAATCCAAAATTATATAAATCCATAGAAAAGTTTCAACTTAACTTCCTGTGTAGCATTAAAAGAATAATATATGTTGGGGCGCCTGGGTGGCTCAGTCGGTTAAGCATCTGACTCCTGATTTTGGCCCAGGTCATGATCTCAAAGGTCATGAGTTCAAGCCCTGCATCAGGCTCCCCGCTCAGTGGGGAATCTGCTTGATTCTCTCTCTCCTCTCCCTCTGACCCCCCACTTCTAAAAAAAAATAATAATAATAATACATGTTTCCCCAACATTAGCTTATTAACTTTATCTGCTTGGTGTCCTAGAATTTCTAACGGGATTTTGGAAATTTGAATTCAAGTAGCATTAAGGTAATAGATACCTTGTATTTATGCAAAAGTATTTCCAAAGACTTCATGAAATTGGGGTTATATAGTGAAAATAAAAATAGTGTGTGTGTGCATGCGTGCATCTGTGCGTATGTAGATGTCTACATTTTGACACACGAGTCAAGAGTTCAGGTAAAACCTCAAGAGCCTGTGTTTCATGTGAATATTTCTTGTTAATCATGGGCCATTCTATGACACCAGGATCTTCTTGATCTCCCATAGTCAAATTAAAGACTTTGCAGCGGTTACGGAATAAAAAAGAAGTCATAGCTAGGAGAATCATTTAGCAAATGCCTACAAAATTTAGTACAATACATAGTATGCCATATGTGTTTAGTTGCTACGAAAGTTGCATTTTTAAAAAAAGATTTACTTATTTATGTATGTGACAGAGAGAGAGAGAGAGAGCACAAGCAGGGGGAATGGCAGGTAGAGGCAGAGGGAGAAGCAGGCTCCCCGCTGAGCAAGGAGCGGCCATGGGGCTTGGATCCCAGGACCCCGGGGCCACGACCCGAGCCGATGGCAGACGCCTAGCCAACTGAACCACCCAGGCGCCCCTAAAGTATGGGTTTTAGTGAATGAGAATGTATCAATATTGGTTCATTAATTGTAACAAAAGTGCCACATGAATGTAAAATGTTAATAATAGGGAAAGCTGCGTGGAGGGTGTGCAGGAACTCTCTGTACTATCTTTTCAATTTTTCTGTAAATCAAAAACTGTTCTAAAAAAAATAAAGCCTATTTTTAAAAGAAAGCTCTACAAGGCCAGAATTTGTTAAGTTAAAATTTAAAGAAACCTTGGGGGCGCCTGGGTGGCTCAGCTGGTTGGGCGACTGCCTTCGGCTCAGGTCATGATCCTGGAGTCCCAGGATCGAGTCCCGCATCGGGCTCCCTGCTCAGCAGGGAGTCTGCTTCTCCCTCTGACTCTCCCCCTCTCATGTACTCTCTCTCTCTCATTCTCTCTCTCAAATAAATAAATAAAATCTTTAAAAAAAAAAAATTTAAAGAAACCTTAAAATACAAAGGATCTAATGTAGTCAAAAAAATGTAAAAGGAAGCAGAATTCATTTGGCTGGAACTTACATGTAAATCTTGTGCTAATAACTATTTGGTTGGTGTAGATGGGCCGGGTAGTGGTAAAGTGAAAATCTGGTACATCACTTTGGAAATCTGAACCACTTGAGTGGAGTGAGGAAGCAGGCCTCCCTCACATCCTCTTAGGTGCCAGGACTCCCAGCCAAAGCCCAGTGGGAACTTAGACTTGGCACAAGGATAGAATTGAGAAAAGAAAGACTTTAACAAACCCAAACCATAGTATTAACAATTTTGTGTTGAGAGAATCTGCACGTTAGGTATTTTGTGTACTTGTAAAAAAATTAGGGCCTGGTAGAGTGAGCGCCCCATAACTAATTTAAAATGTGTACCTTAAGATTTAGAACTTCGAGATGGAATCTAAGTTTATGTTTGGCACCGAAATAGCTAATGAACCTCTAAGTTCACTATATTTATGGATTTCATTGGTTAGACTAGCAGTAATTATTTAGCACTTAGGAAAGATTCTTAAAAAGGAAGTAGAATTTCAAATGTAGTTAGAAATGTTGTAAATGTTGTAAAGTGTCCAATTAAGTGGATCAATGGGATCAAAGTCCCCTTAAAAGTAAATGATAAAAGTTGATAGACTGACCATTTTTTTTTTTTAAAGATTTTGTTTATTTATTTGACAGAGAGAGACACAGCAAGAGAGGGAACACAAGCAGGGGGAGCAAGAAAGGGAGAAGCAGGCTTCCCGCGGAGCAGGGAGCCCGATGCGGGGCTCGATCCCAGGACCCTGGGATCATGACCTGAGCCGAAGGCAGACGCTTAACGACTGAGCCACCCAGGCGCCCCTAGACTGACCATTTTTAATGGAACAGTAAATTTATAAGCTAAACTGAAAAGCTTAGGGAAGTGCCCTTGACCTTCACCGCTCTGCTGTATCCACAGCCATTGAGACCTCATGAAACCTCCTGGAGCTGTGAAGACTCAGGGCTTGTCACAGGACACCCTTGTCCCCACTCCCTGCAGAAGGACCCATTTTCCCCACCTCCCGCGATGCCCTGCCCCTCATCTTTCAGTGGTGGATAACTCTTTAACTCCTGGACAGGCATATGAATGGCCTGACGAATAAATAGGCATGCATGAGGTGGCTATAGGATTTACTGCCCAAAGCACGACATATATGAAAGGGGGCATGATTCATAATTATTCTGGAGTAATAGACTTAACCCAGAACTATCCTGGGACAACCAGGACAAGATCCCTGCAGGTATAAATGTGTGGTTCATAAATATACCAGGGAAAGAAATGAAGAAGTCTGCTTCCATTTTAAGATGGTATCAAGTCTCAACAGAATGTTAGATCCTTTCGTTTTAGTGGGAAAGCACTAAAACCCTTTCAAATATGTTATCAACAACACTGTCAAATAATATTTTATTAACCTAGCACTATAAGGTCTCCCCTCCCTGTGTATCACGAGGTTTCTTCTTTAGACCTGGGGTGTTATGAGACTCTCCCATCTCCACCAACTACAAGGCAATTCTTAGTGTTGGGTTATACTTTTGTAAAAAAGTCCTCCTGGGGGCACCTGGGTGGCTCAGTCAGTTAAGCGTCTGCCTTTGGCTCAGGTCCTGATCCCAGGGTCCTGGGATCGAGCCCCACATCAGGATCCCTGCTCAGCAGGGAGCCTGCTTCTCCATCTCCCTCTACCGCTCCCCCTGCTTGTGCTTCGCTCTCTTGCTCTCTCTTTCAAATAAATAAATAAAATCTAAAAAAAAAAAAAAGTCCTCCTGTAATTCTGAGTAAAGAGACTGAGGGTGAAAGTTGCCCAGCCCATGGCTGGTGAGGTTTCCCTGAATGCAGATAATCCTATAAATGATCTTAGTAGACTGCCTTATTTTAAAGTCTGTGGTTTTTTATTTTCCCTCAACTACATGCACACAAAGGCCTGCTGTGTCTTTCTGGGTGTCTTATTCTTTTTCTCTATCAATCACCCCATACGGTACACATGGCCTGGCAAACATATGGCCACATTATTTTTCATCCAAACGCTTGAAGCCATGTATTTTTGGCAGTTAATCAAATTCTGGTGTGTTCTCACGTTATGGGAAATCAGGCTAACACAGACACTTTGGCCCAGTCCCATCCCAGGGACTCGGCATCCTTCACAAGCCAGGTAATACTGGCTCAGAAACCCCACTGGAGCTAGTACATACGGCTCATTTCATAATAGCCAACTACTTTGCCCCAAATGCAGCACCTGGGGTATTACTTTTGGTCGTGGTCTTATTTGCAGAGTTGTTTATTTGGTGAAAGCTGGGAAAATTCCCTTGCCACCACCGATTTCGTACACTGCCTAAAATTCCCTCATTAGGGTTTTATCTTCAGGGGCTAAGAAATAAGTACAAGTGACCCTATAGTAATGGAAGCAACAGTTTCACTCTTCAGTGTGGGAGTTTGATCCAGTAATCCCTTCCAACAGCTGGCTGAGATCTAGAGAGAAGGCAGAGGAGTCTTGGTGCAGGTGGAAGGGGTTGGAGGGTACAGTAGACCAATCCAAAGGCGGGGCGGTTCTGGAGAACCAGAGAGTAGCCTGGAGGTCCTTCAAAGACACACTGGCCTTGGGACAGCCCTCTGTCCTGTGATCTTATGAGGCCACAGCTCCATCGGCCAAGAGTTCCACTGTGTGAAGAGGGGGCTATGGGTTTCCAAAATGGTAGCCAAGAATAGGCAACAACGGGTAAGTGGGGAAAGCCTAGTTTCCCCGCCTTTTGTATGTAATGCTTTCCCCCAGTTATCCCTGTTTCGGTTAACTCAGCAACCTTGTCCTGGGAATCTGGCACCAAAAGCCTTGGTTTTGTTCCCACCAGGAGGACTGGGCACTGAGGCTCTCACCTTTCAGCTGTTTTTCCCTGCAGACTCTGCTCAGGCCTCCCGGTGAGAGGCTACCTGACACCCAATACGAGTGAAGAACCAAAGCTGAGTTTTCTTAGCAACTGAGGTCTGCCCCTGCCACTGGGGAGGAGGTCCCCTGCCGAACTCTCTCTTCTTTGGAAGAAACACAACGGAGACCAAGTGAGAAGTAGCTACAATTTAATACAAACCTGCACCAGAACACAATGTGTCGGGCTGTTTTGTCTTTGCCTCAAACAGGTGGCCAGAGCACAGGACCATGTGTCGTCTTGGGGTTGACACAATCTTAGCACCATGACGTTTACAGAGGAGTGAGAAGTCACTTGGGTGCTGGAGGCTCCATCCCGACCCCAGGCTGTGCCTGCCGCCCGGGGCAGCTGGAGGGGGTTGGGGTTTTCGCGTGCTTCTGTGGTTTCTGGGTCAGTATTGGAAAAGCCCTCATCACGGCATTGGCTTGACAGACCTACTGTGGACTCCTAGCACTACACACACGCACACGCACACACGGTAGCACAATTTTCTGGTCACTTAATCCCACAAACCTAGAGAGCAGCTAAGGCAAGAACAACAGTATTTATTCAGCAAGTACAAGACCAGTTTGAGAGCTGCATTCAGGGCAACCAGAGACCCTTGTCATTCCAACCAGGAGCAGTGGGGCTGCTGATGGAGCTGGCTGGAGCTCTGCACAGGGGCAAGGAGTGGGGGGGGGGGGGGGGGGGGGGGGGTGGGGCTGACCGTTCCTTTGGTCCCTTGAACCTCCTTCTGATTTTCATCTAGAAGCTCCTGGGCAAGGGCGGGGTCTGTGAAAGGATCGGGGGGTATGTGTGTGTGGAGGGGGGGGTAAGATGAAGTGGAAGGCCTACTGTGGACCACTCCAAGATGTGGTCTCCCAGAGCCATCCCATGGACCATGCATCTCTCGGGCGGAGGCACTCAGAGAAGGTAAAGCTTTCTTAGCCCAAGCAGGGATGCTGTGCCCTCCGGCTGCCACCACTGCTCGGCTCTTTGGCATCTGCCCAAGGCCCACGACCCAGCAACGGGCTGGGATAAACAGGATGATGTGCGTTGTACCGAGGGGTCCGTGTCATGGTCTCCTAGGCCCAGATCTCTACCTACTGTCCCCGTGGCTGCCACCCCCCATGAGTGCCTTTGTTGCCTCTGCTCCCTGGGGTACCGTCTCTGTCCTTTCAGTTCCTAAGTGAGGAAGATGAGCAAGAAGGGAGGATGTGGAGGCAACTCAAGTCATAGGGCAAGCCCCCCAACATTTAACTAGTGCTGGCTCAGAGAGTGAATAGGCGTTAGCTGGTTTATGAGAAAGATCTATCTACCTGTGCAAAACAAAGCAGAATGCCTACCACGGGAGTAAGTCTTCTGGATGGTTCAATTCTCAGGTGGGATCTACAAGAGACGTCCCCCCACTCTTCCTTTCCACAACTAGGGTAGACGAGCCAAGCTCTTAAGGGTCGTCATGGACACTCGTGGGGTCAGAAGGCCTAAACTTTCTGGGCCTCATCTGTGAAATGGGGAGAATAACATATGCTCTGCAGTCGGGCGGAGCAATCGAGAGCTCGTATATGGAAGTGCTTTGAAAGCATGTAAAGCACTGAAGAAATGTGCAGGGTAGGACCACCAGCCCAAGAGCCCCAGGGCAAGCGCGGGGTGCGCAAAGCGAATGTGCAACATGAAATCACTTCCCTGCCCGGAGGGCAAGGCTTAAGAAGGGCAGGCAGCTGGGATGCCTCCCGGCTCACTCAGGGTGGATGATCACCCAGCCTCTAGCGTTTCCTTGGAAACCTCCCGGGGCATCCGAGGCAGGGAGAGCCCAACTGGACGTGGGAGGAGACGGAGGCCACGAGCAGGGAAAGGGGAGGTGTTGACCCCAGGAGGCCACAGCACCTGTGCGGCAAGGTGGGTTTTCCGGCCTGGTGCTGCTGGCCTGGCCTCCTTCCCCGGCCTCTAGCCTGCTCACTCCCGAGTCCTGCTCCCCCTCTCTCAGCAGGCGTGAGGCCTCTTGCCAATCACACGGGAGGAGTGGCTGGGCCTCTGTCCAGTGGGGGGAGTTTACAGGAAGCTGGGTGTTTGGGGGTGTTAGTGCTGGGAGGGGCGACTCTGCTTCCCGGAGGTCCCCAGGGCTGGCATACTGGGCCCCCCACCCAGAATGTAGACAACTACCCCAGGATTGGTGGGGGGGCGGGAGGAGGGCGTGGGACAGGGCCACGGCAGCCTGGAAGACTCTGGGTGGGGAGAAGAAGGGCCCGTGAGCCCGGCACCTCGCCCCGCTCCTCGTCTGTGCCCTAGGCTGTCTGGTCGGCGTCGAGTGCAGCGTCTCTTAAGGTCCACATCTACTCCTGTTTCTATGCTATGCTAGTGACACGAAGCACCGTTATTCTTCACAGGATGCACAAACAAGTCAAACCAAACCACTGCGCAAACCAAACGTGCAAAACAAAATCATGTACACGCGCCTGGCACCAGCCCCGTGCCCCGCCCAGCGAGCCCCTCGGGGCCTGTGACTCCCAGAGGCTGGGGTGGGAGGAGGAAGAAGCTGGCAAAGGGTGCAGAGTGTCCCCACCACACGCACACGGGAGCCAGCGTTGAGTCAGGAGGAACGGGACACCCTGGGCATGGCTGGGGAGCCAACAGCTGTCTGACTTGGGAAAAGTGACCACAGGGCCTCCTGCGGGGGAGGGGGTCCTTTTCCTCCAACACCCACCTGCTAAAGTGCTCCGGACAGCTGGTGGGTCGGCCAGGGGGCAGGGCACTAAAGGCCAGCACGTGGAGGGGGGGTGAGAGGAGGGGCTGGGCTGGGCTCTATGCAGTGGGCTCGGTGCATAGTGTGGCTTTCCTGGGCCCCCAAAAAAGCCTGCCGGGGCCAAGGCAGGAAAGGACTGCAGCGGGAGGAACACATCTCAAAGTGCCTGTTAGGGTTGGCTCGAAGCACAGTGAATCACGGGTCAGACATGGGGAGGGCTCCCCGGGTCCCGTGGCCCCCTCAGGTGGTGTGCCGCCCGGCCCAGCCTCTCCCGCCCCCTGCAGCCGTGGCCGGAGGGTGTGCGGGCTGGTGGCAGCGGTGCGTCCTCACTTGGGGGGCTGGTCAGTGCCTTTACCAAATGCCGCTTGACCTGCCTCCGGGGGGAGCGAGGATCCGAGCCGAAGCTCGCTTTGGAACGTGGTCGTCGATTTGAGAACCTGCAGGGAAGGAAGCAGAGGGTGAGCTCGGCGGCTCTCGCCCGGGTTATAAGCGCACAGCCACCATCTAGCGGGGGAGGCTGGTAAGCCCTCTGTGGGTATGCTCTAACCGAAGCCTCACAGCTCCAGCCCATTTTCCAGATGAGCACACCGAGGCTCAGGGAAGTTAAGTGGCTCGCCCAGGGTTACAGTGTGTATAAGTGGTAGCGCCTGGATTTGAACCCGGGTCTTTCTGATTCAGGGCCTCTGCCACCTTCGCTCCCAAGCCTGGGAATGTGGGCTTTTGTGGTGCACACAGACCACGAATCAGCCCGTCAGCATGTGGACCTTTGTACACACGCCCCGGTGAGTACAACAGGGAGAAGGCTGGGCACTCCATTGTTCTGGAAAACCAAAGAACCACACCCCAAGGGCCCAGCGTCTTGAAATCCCAAGACTTAGAAAAAAGAGGCTTGGTGTCCCAGGGAGTGAGTGGGACATTCTTCAGTCCAGCCCATCCAGAACAGACAAGGCTGGGTGGAAGGAAGGTGGGAGGACGCCTGATATTTGCTGAGTCTGAGAGACGTCGTGCCCTGAGATGTGGCAGAAGCCAACGGCCGGTGCACCCACAGCTCTGAGCGCCTTGAGGCTTCTCCGGGGGTGGCTGACGCCTGAAGGGCGGAATGCACTCCACACCACGGATTCCTGTGACTCCCAGCACCCGTGTCTTGTCACTGTGGCCCTCAGGGTGGGGGAACAGTTATCATGGCAATGAGACTGGCTCTGAGGATGGAGAGGACCCCCACCCTAACCGCAAGGTCCTCAAAACAGGAAGCATGTGTCCTTTGACCTGAGCTGCCCCCAGCACATAGTGGGGCACAGAGGAAGCTCGGGGGGCAGCCCTGCTCCCTTGGTACTCCTCGGCCTCTCGTATTAGGACAGCTTGTATGTACAGTAAATGCCACGCCCTGTGTGGAAGGATCTGGATCTTGCTCCTTTCACTGTTCAGGCCCCAGTGTGGCCCTTGCAGAGCGATGCCAGGCCTCCACCTGGTCTGGTTCCGAAGGCCACTCAGCGAGTTCAGGGAGACTTGGCCCTGCCCTCTTCAAGCGGGGGTCCCAGCATCCGTCAGAGCTGCCTGCAGGACCAGGCCACCTTATATAGCCTTGCTCGTTCTCCGGGAGGGCTACCGTTTTTGTGGCAATGACCCCCACCTTTCACTACTGCAGAGTGCCTGGGATAAATAAAGTCCCAGAGCACAGACACACCCCATGTATCATCTATGGTATCACATGCATTACAATTGTTGGCAAAAAAGAAGGTGCTGGAGGGGCAAACATGGGGCTGGGGTGAGAGAGGAAAGGGAATAAGGGAAACACCTCTTTCAGAGGCTGGTGAGGAGCAGGGATGGGGACGGAGAGACCGCAGTGGGGGTCCAGTCCCACGTAGCACAGAGGGTTAACCCTTCTGAGCTCTGATCATCCCCAGGGCACCCACTGTGTGCAGAGCCCTCAAGATGTTTCAAGGGGAAAAAAAAAAGTATCTGGACTTAGAAGCCATGGGGAGAGGAGCACCAGACAAGCTGTGGCCTCTTGGAGTGGCTGGTGCCCCGTGACCTGGAGAGCCCTCCCGCCCCTCCTAATGTTGCTGTGTCTCTACTGTGGGACCCGGCACTCATCTCTAGACATGCGGGGGCCGGGGCAGGGGAGAAGATGGAGAGGAAACGCTGCGGAAGTCCCTCAGCTCCTGCTACCCCACTGCGGGAGAGACGCAGGTCCCGGGCGGAGTGGCCCCTGCTCTTACCAGAGAGGCTGAAGCTGGACTCATGAAGGTCCCTCATGCCCCCGTGTCGGGTAACGGGCCGGGTGGGGGTGTCTGCGAGTGGCGTGCCCATCTCCTTTTTCCCAGGATGCACAACGATGGCTACATCCCCCAGGTAGGGCGTACGGTCCACTCCCCTAACCTTTAAGGTCTAGTGAAGGACGGAGAAGGAGAAAACGGGAAAAGAGGACACTGTCAGAGCCCAGACACCATCGCCACCAGAGCCTCCTCCATGGCTGACAGGAGGTTGGATGCCGCCACTCTGCTCAGGACCCAAATGACTGGATGCGACAAAAGTTCCTTACATCTGGAGCTCAGGGAGTGGAGGATTCTCTTACCTCCTAAACAGTGTGTGTGAGCGCAGGCATGCACGCTTGCATACGGGGGCCCCTGTGGGCTCCCCCTCAATATTGGTAGAATCCTTTCCAAGGTAGCGGGCAGATTTCTGGGGTATTCCCCTCACCTGGAGCAATGCTATCCCCTCTCTTGCCAGGCTCCCAAGAGGCCATGCCTTTTACTGTGACCTGACAACTCTATGGGGACAGAAGCAAAATAGAGCTGATTTGGAGATGAGAATCCCCCCGACCCCCATGGCAATACTAATGAGTTTTGTACTCACAAAGGCAGTAAAGTTAAGAGCCTATGTTCTGCATCCAGTATGGGTTCCAATCCCAGCTCTGCGACCTTATGCAAGTTATCTAATCTCTCTGTGTCTGTTTCCTTATTTGTCAAATTAGGATGAAGATAGTACCTATTAGTATTACATATAGAATTGTTACGAGATCAAATGGATTAATATACATAAAGCTCTCAGAACAGCTCTGGCACGTGGCAAGTGACATAAAGGACCAGCAGCCCTAATTACGGCAGAGGTCACTTACGTGTGCTTGTTCACGTTAGAAGGTGCTACCGTGAGGAGGACAGAGTGAGTTGGAGTGGGCACACAGGGTCTGAAGCAGCAGTGTAGATGATCTACACCCCAGGCACTCGTCAGGGACAGAACCTCAACCTCCTTGCTGCTTGCTGCTTACTGAAAATCTTGTTGAAACAATACATACGGGGAATTTCTTGAAGGAGCTTCCGCCTACATACATATTCCTTTATATTCTCCCACAACAGAGCCATAGTTTAGCTCAACCCTCAGAACGTCAAGCCTGGTCTGAACTGTTTCGGCCTTTACGGGGCTGCACTTTGCCATCCCGGCTTTGGAGGCCGGGGTCCCAGGCGGGGGGGTGGGGTTCGTAGAAGCACGGGCTGGCTGAATCCTGAGCGGGTGACCCTGGCAGGCCACACCCCGGCTGCTGGCAGCCCCCTCACTACTGGCTGCACACCGAACCCTCCACCGAGATGCTTTCTTCCCCGAGGCCCATGCTCTTTAGGGGCCGATCATTCATCATTTTTGGAAAATGAGATTTTTTTGTTAGTTTCCTTTTTCTGCATACGTGCATTCTTTTACAGAAAGGCTGTGACAACAGGCAATAGAACAAGCCTTTGCTTGGGAACCTTACATTGTCATTGTAATAAATGCTTCAGATACAGAGACCCTGGGTTGAATTTCCATCAGTCCTGGAAGCTGGTGCTCCTCCACCTCGGCTGGCCTGAGGAGCCCACACGTTGTGAATTGGTATCCATCTCATGCGTTTATGAGGCTGCCTTTTAGAGGGGCTTACAGTACTTTCTGTGACCCTTGTTGATCCTATTTCCTGACTAAAATATCTTTTTTTGGAAAGACCACAGAACTGTCATCAGATATTCTTTTTTTTTTTTCAAATTGCAATATAATTTATGTACCACGAAACTTGCCATTTTAAAGTATATAATTCAGGGGTCCCTGGGTGGCTTAGTCAGTTAAGTGTCCGACTCTTGATTTCTGCTCAGGTCATGATCTCGGGTCGTGAGATCAAGCCCCATGTCGGGCTCTGTGCTCAGCACCGAGTCTGCTTAAGATTCTCTCCCTCTCCCTCTGGCACCCCCCGCCACTCGCACTCTCTCTCTCTCTTCCTCAAAAAAAAAAAAAAAAATTAATGGAGTATACAATTCAGTGATGTTTCAGAGGTGTGTATATTCACAACATTGGGCCACTCCCACAACCTTCTCATTCCCAAACATTTTCATCACCCCAAAAGCAATCCCACACCCATTCCCCAGCACCCAGCCCTGAGTAACCACTGATGGATTTTCTGTCTACGGATTTCCTTCTTCTGGACATTTCCTATAAATGGGATCATAAAATATGTGGTCTTTTGTGACTAGATTCTTTCACTTAGCGTCAGGTTTTTGAGGCTCACGTATATGGTGTGTAGTATCTGTCAGCACTCCATTTCCTTTTCTGGCTCAATAATATTCTACCCTATGGATATACCTCATTCTGTTTATCCATTCAACAGCTGATGGACATTTGAGTTGTATCCACTTCTTGCCCTCTACAAATAATGCTGCTATGAACATTACGTAAAGCTTTTGTGTAGATACATATTTTGATTTCCCTTGAGGCTATACCCAAGAGTAGAGCTCATTTGGTAACTCTAATATCTAACTTTTGGGGAACTGCCAAACTGTCTTCCAAAGTGGCTGCACCATTTCGCATTCCCGCCAGCAATGAATAAGGGTCCCAGTTTCTCCACATCCTAACCGGCACATGTTATTTTCCAGTTTCCTTTTTAAAATGACAGCCACCCTTTGTCAGACATTCTGGTGTATGAATGCCTCCCTCTTCGGGCTCTTGTCGGTACGCCTTCCAGAGGCTGGCTGAGGCCTCTGCCACCGTCCACATCCGAGGAGCACACTGGAGATGGGACTATTCACCTCCCAACAGACCCTGAGCTTGCTTTTGGATTGAACACTGTGATAACTGAAGTCATGGTTTTGTTTTGTTTTGTTTTCATGTAACCCAAGTCTGCTCCCCCACAGCAGATCTGGCTTTGGATTTCTTCCTTTGTTAGCCTTGGGCAGAGAAGGATCAATCGTCATCCTGAGAGCTCTGGGCCCTCACACATGGAAAAAGCCAGCAGGATTGATCTTCTGGTGTTCATATGCCCTATTTACTCTGATGCTCTAGATGCTTGCTTCTCAAATATCAGTCTTACACACCCTTACTTCATCGAGACTGGGAAGGAACCAGGCAATGGTGGAACCTTGAAGGCCCCACAAGCCAGCGAATCAAGAGGAACTCAGCGGTCACAGACACGCTCACGTTTGCCTCCCGTGCCTTTGGGAACCCGGAACTCCCAGTTTGCCCGATCACTTAAAATTCTATCTGGAAATCAGGGGCGCCTGGCTGGCTCAGTCAGAGGAGCATGTGACTCTTGATCTCGGGGATGGGAGTTTGAGCCCCACGTGGGGTGTAGAGATGACTTAAATAACTAATACTTAAAAAAAACTTCTATCTGATAATCAAAGATGGGGAATGGAAACTGGCACTATCCTGCTCTGGCGTTTCCCTTGTCCCGTCACACACACCCCTCCCAGCCCAGGAGGCCTGGACCATAGTTTGTGAAAGAAAGCTGTAGTTTTTGTGAATGCACTTGTACAGAGGGGCTCTATTGAGGACGACACTCGGGTGGAACGAAGTCTTGGTGAGGGCCCCGAAAAGTGCAGGAAGGCCTACTTGCCTCCCATCCCACCCGGTGGAACCTTCCTTCCGGAGCTGGGGCTTCACAGGCCAGCCAGAGTAGTGGGTGTTCAGAGAACAGCTGGGAGGGCACAGGCTGAAGCAGCTGCTCCTGAAAGCCTTTGGGTGGTTCCAGGAAGGAATGAGAAGGGGAACAAGGAGGGGAGGTCTGAGGCACCGAATAAAGAAGCTTGGCTTTGGCATAAAGGACTAGAGAACCAAGAGACTAAGAAAGTCTGGCTGAAGATGAGAGGTCATATGATCATTTTATGGCAAGTGTGCCAAGCCCCAGGCAGCTCTTAAAAGCCCTATTCCTGAGATACTATTGAGCAGACTTCTAGAGCTCAGTCATATGGCAGCTGAGTCTATTTTCAGTCAGGGTCCTTTATATCTCTGGTCCCTGTTGGAAGCCAGAGCTGATGATGAGTGGAGAGCACGGGGCCTGGGAGTAGGAAGCTGATGCTGGCCTGGGACAGTGACCACAATATGGGGGGTGGGGTGGGGGCAGGGAGGTCACCTGGAAGGGTCCAGAAAAGGCGCCCCTACCAGCTGCTACTTAGGGCCTCTGGCTGAAAAACACACAGACCATTTTACTGGGCCTCACCCCTGCACAGACAAGCGGCTGACAGACAAGGCTGAGCTGAGCAGTTTACCAGAAATCTGCACTGAACTTTCTTCAGAACACACAGTGAGCACCTGCTGTGTACAGAGGACTGGGATGTACTGGGCAAAAGGAACAGAAGAACAGAACACCGGGGAAGCTGGGTGAGGAAATTAAAAAAAAAAAAAAAAAAAAAGATCAACATCTCTTAAGTGTGCCATGATTCCAACCACGGCATCCCAGAGCCTAGGCAGGAGAGCTGCTGGGCCCTCGGTCGTGCTAGAAGAATGCTCGCCCTATCTAGACAGGAGCCTTCTGAAGCCACACTAATGCTGCCTTAGGCCACAGGAAGGGGAGAGGAAACAGCATGATGCTTTCAGCTCTCAGGGTGTCAGAGCTGTTCTCTCCTGATGATCTGCGACCTCTGCCCAGAGGCCAGGCCTGCAGTCCCCAGCACCTGGCGTTGTCAGCAAGAACTCGGGCCAGATTCTCCAGGCCAGCTCTCAAAGATAAGGCTGGACAATCAATCCCCAAGCAATGAAGGTACAGCCAGTCTTCCTTTGGGTAACTGTGTCTACTCGGAGGACAGAACCCCTGGGGATGAGGAGAAGCCCAAAACTTTAGTGAACAGGGTGCTTATGGAATCCAAGGACTGGGTGGGACCCCTGAGATATGAACTGTTCCAGACCTGGCCTGACCATTAGCAGTGCTGGGGGAGGGGGGGGTCCAAACCTGGCAAATCCCACCCACCTTACTACAGTCACAAGGGAGGGGGAGGGTTCAGGGAAAGAGCAACTCCAGGGCAAATATGGTAACCCAGGCCAAGCCAGGAATTCCACTGGAGGATGGGCAAGAATCTTCGCAGAGACTAGATGCTGGGGACATCTGTGAGCAGCCTTTAGTATTCCCTTAGCTCCAGGGGAATTAGTGACTGTTCCCACTACGTTTTACTTTGTTATAGGTACCCCTTTCTGCTCTTTCAATTGTTCCTAAAGTGACCATTCCAGGCAATAGGATTCAGTGGGAGAAGAGAGTGAGACCATCTTTGAGATTTAATACAGTCATTATAGAATCCCCAACAGGGGGCCTCAACCTCTTCCCATACCCTTCTTCTCCATCCCTCATCTTACCTTTTCTCTCTGGACTAGCTTCTTGTAGACAGTGTCCGGGAAGGACCTCAGGGGATAGAACTTGCCAGTGCCCTCAGCACACATGAAGACACCATTCTCGTACACGACTCGCCCCCGGCTGATGGTGACCAGCGGGACGCCATGGCAGCGCATGTTCTCGTACAGGTTGAAGTCTCCTCCCTGCACCTGGGTGCTGGATGAAATGGTCCTGCGGGAGAAGCAGTGGTGGGATAGAAAGCTCTGAGAAGAGGTAAAGATGTCTCAGCTCAGTGGAATGGGGGGATGCTCAGTGGGATGGGGTGATGCTCAGTAGAATGGGGTGATGCTCAAAGTGGGAAGGGAGGATGCTCAGTGGGAAGGGGAAATGCTCAGTGGGAAGGGGTGATGTTCAGTGGGATGAGGAGATGTTCAGTAGGAAGGGGAGATGCTCAGTGGGATGGGGAGATGCTCAGTGGAATGGGGTGATGCTCAGTGGGAAGGGGTGATGCTCAGTGGGAAGGGGTGATGCTCAGTAGGAAGGGGGGATGCTCAGTAGGAAGGTGGATGCTCAGTGGGAAGGGTGATGCTCAGTTGGAAAGGGTGATGCTCAGTAGGAAGGGGGGATGCTCAGTAGGAAGGTGGATGCTCAGTGGAATGGGGTGATGCTCAGTGGGAAGGGGTGATGCTCAGTTGGAAAGGGTGATGCTCAGTAGGAAGGGGGGATGCTCAGTAGGAAGGTGGATGCTCAGTGGAAAGGGTGATGCTCAGTTGGAAAGGGTGATGCTCAGTAGGAAGGGGGGATGCTCAGTGGGATGGGGGGGATGCTCAGTGGGAAGGAATGATCCCCCAAAGCTGGTTGTTGCAGGTTGAATTGTATTACCCCCCAAAATTATATACTGAAGTCCTCATCCCCAGTCTCTGAATGTGCCTACATTTAGAGATAGGGCTTTTAAAGAGCTAATTAAAGTAAAATGAGGTCATATGGGTGGACCCTAATCCAATCTGACTGATGTCTTTATAAGAAGAGGAAATTCAGACACCAGACATGGACACTCATAAAGGAAAGACCATATGAAGACAGAGGGGAAAGACAGCCATTTACAACCCAAGGGGAGAGGCCTCAGATGAAACCAACCCTCCTGAACCCTGCAGACACCTTGATCTTGGACTTCTAGCCTCCAGAACTGTGAGAAAATAAATTTCTGGTGTGTAAACTCCCCCAGTCTGAGGTAGGGTTAGGGCAGCCCCAGGAAATTAATCAACTGGGCTGAACTCTAGTGTTGTTTGTGTGTGTGGGGGCGGGGGGGGCTTTTTTTTTTTTTTAGATTTATTTATTTATTTTTGAGAGAGAAAGAGAGAGGATGAGCAGAGGGGCAGAGGGAGAGGGAGAGAGAATCTCAAGCAGACTCCGTGCTGAGCATGGAGCCCAATGCGGGGCTCAGACTCACGACCCTGAGATCACGACCTGAGCCGAAACCGAGTCCGACGTTTAACCAACTGCGCCAGCCAGGTGCCCCCAAACTCTAGGGGTTTTTCTGCCACTAGCGATCAATGACAGCCACACCTCTACAGCAGCAGGGACCAGCCCCAGGCATCAGGATGCAGAACACAGCTTCTTGAATGCTCCTACGGAGAAGACAGCGTGGGTATCCTGGCATCAGGGCGGGTGGTGGTACACAGTCCTGGCTTTCTTTTCAATTCAACTTTGTATTTTCAAAATTCCATTCAATGTTTGCCTATCTTGTCACTTCTAGCTTGTGCACCTGGAAAAGTGCCTGGGAAGAGTGGCACTTAAAAATCTGTTGAGTGATTGAATGAAATTTAATATGAAAAAACGGTTTCCATCTCCCCTGCCCGAATCTCTGAGTAAAAACCATGTTCTGCATCCTGTGGCATGGTGACTACTGAGACACTCCATATATTCACTCAGCTCGTGGCCATTAATGTTGCGGCTGTCGAGCGCTGTGCACTCAGGAGTTCCCAACACCCTCTAGGAGGGAAGCAGGGGGCGGGTGGGAGAGCCTGGAGTGTCAGGGTATCCGGCCAGTTCAACTGCTTCTTAGCTCTGTGATGTGGGGAGCCCTCTACTCTCTGGTCTTAGCTTCTTCAATAGGAAAATGGAAATGAAAACTCCAGCATGAGTGTTTCTTGGGGCTGCATGGAAATCAAATGCGCTCACTGATGTGAAGCCGCTTTGAAATACTGTAAAGAGCTGTGCGCACGGAGATGCACTGTAGCGGGTTCGGGATTGGTTAAGCATCTGACTCTTGATTTTGGCTCAGGCATGATCTCAGGGTTGTGAGATCGAGCCCTGCATCGGGCTCTGCACTGCATGTGGAGCCTACTTAGGATTCTCTCTCTCCTTCTCCCTCTGCCCCTCCCCACTTGCTCTCTCTCTCTCTCTCTCTCTCAAAAAAAAGACTGTCTTGTTCATTGCTGCATTCCTAGTGTCCAGACCACGGCAGGTCCTCAGGGTCAGACTTCGCTATGCTAAACGCAGGGCAAAGACAATAAGCTTGTGGAGTTTTGTAATATAAGTTCCTTAAAACCCCATGTCCCTCTCATCCTGGAAGCTAGCAGCAGGCTTTACTTGGTGGCTTCTGGATCCCACACCACCACGTCGGCATCGGCTCCAGGGATGATGCGGCCTTTGCGGGGATACAGGTTGAGAATCTTTGCTGCATTGGAGCTGGTCACGGCCACAAAACGGTTCTCATCCATCTTTCCTCCAACCTGAAACATTGCAGGAGTGTCAAGTCAACCAAACCCTGCGTGTGCCTCAAACCCCTGGTCACCCTTGCCTCGGGCCTGTGGCCTTTTAGTTGGTCAGGTCAGTGGTGCCTAGAAGGACAATGACGTGGGCACCATGTCTAACAAGCCAACCTGGTTGGCTTGGTCCCCAGCCCTTGCTCACTCCTTACTCCTTCATCCAGCAACAATGGTGAGTGGGCCCTTTGCAAAAGGCTGTCTACCCAGTGGAAATCTACCTCCTGTTTGTACAACCAGCTCTTCTCATATGCTCACTACGGATGGGTCGGTAGCCTCCCTTCATCCACAAAGGGACATATATTCTGTTCTCTTCAAAAACATCTTCCTGCCTCACCCAGCAGGGAGAGAACCATGGACTCCCTTCAAGGAGGATTCCTCAGCCACTCCTGTGCCCCCCTGAGCTGGTGGCTTAGTCTTGAGGACTTCAGATCTCCTTAGGCTCATACTTTGACCAAAAATACTTATTCTTCATGGGGAGAACAGGTGGTATTCAAATGAAGTCCTAGTCCCTATCTTTTTTGAAAAGCAATTAGACAAAATATATAAAGAGCCTTAAAAATGTCCATATCCTTTGGCTCAGAAATCTGCTTCTAGAAATCTATCCTAAGGAAATAATTAGAAATGCTGACAGTACATATACTCATGAACAAAGAAATTCTCTGCAGCATTATTTGTAAGTGCAAAATTTTGAAACAGCTCAAAGTTCCAAACATCAGGGAAGGATGAACAAATGTGGTACTTCCATTGGAGGAAATGTTATTTAGCTAATCAAAAAGATGTTTTAAAAGAATTTTTACTGATATAGGCAAACACTCAAGATAGACTGTTATATGAAAAAAAAAGATGAACCCAGTTATTAAAATAACATGTAGCACATACATAGAACTAGAAAGAAATATATCAAAATATTAATCATTTAATTTCTCAGAATGGAATTATGGGGATTTTTCCCCCTAATACTTTTCTGTATTTTCCAAATTTCTGTAATAGGCCATACTACCTTTTTGTTTGTGGGGGCATGGGGGTGGGGGTGTTGGGGCGGGGAAGACCTTTTTGGTTTTGTTTTTGAGTGAAACAAGGAGCCATTGATGCAGCCCTCCAAAGAGTGAAAACTTGCTAGGACTTGAGCAGGGAGGGGTCCCTGGAACATACCACTCCTCTCTCCCAGATGACGCTCATGCGGTCCTGCACACCACTCACTCCATGCGGGATCTTGGTGAAGTCCTCCTTGCCCATAGCTTTCTGCTTCGTAGTGAAAGGCCGGTGATCTGATGCCACAATGTTCAGAGTATCACTGGATAGAGAGAAGGATGTGACCAGTAAGGGAGGGAGGCCAGGGTCCCAGAGGGTGGGACAGATGCAGGAGAAAAGCCTTCCCTTGGGACCCAGGCAAAGCTGACCTCTGAAGTATGATCTCTAACAAGTTACCTTTTTTTTTTTTTATAAGATTTTATTTATTTGACAGAGAGAGAGAGAGACAGCGAGAGAGGGAACACAAACAGGGGGGGTGGGAGAGGGAGAAGCAGGCTTCCCGAGGAGCAGGGAGCCCGATGCGGGGCTCGATCCCAGGACCCTGGGATCATGACCTGAACCGAAGGCAGATGCTTAATGACTGAGCCACCCAGGCGCCCCTCTAACAAGTTACTTAATCTGTGTGAACCTCAGTTGACTCATATGCAGAATGGGAATACGGGCTGAGTGTGACACCACCTGTCAACGTCACAGGAGACACTGATAGGAGCCTTTGGGACGTCAACTTTTAAGAGTGAAGACCGCGGCCAGAGAAAGACTGAACTTAGCATTTTGCTCGTGTGAGGTGGTTGCACTGCCACACGCCCAGATGCCAACTTCCTCTCATCTCCTTCCTCAACCCCCACCAGTTCCCGCTGGCGACAAGCATGTGCTGGGCAAAACATTCACAGGTTCAGTGTTAAGCTTTGCTAAATAACTTGCAGCTGGAGCTTTCTTGGATGTGGGGGCTCCAATGGCGCAGAATTGGGGAAAGGAGGTACAAGACGGAAGAGAAGTCTGCCTTCATAACCCAGCCATGATGTGCAAGTCAACCAGTTCACCACGCCTGCCCTCCGTGAGCATCAGACGGTTACTGAGGCTGGCCTCCATGCAAGGCTGCGGGTGGCTATGGCGCGGTGGGGCTCTCTGGGGGTTCTGGGCTCGCTAGAAACTCAGGACGGTGAGAACATGTGCACGAGGCGGCAGACTCTGCCAAATGAGGGCAGCAGAGAGCCGGGCCACGTTCAGAGATCTCTGTAGGCCGAGGGCTCAGAGATGGTGTGGGGCGGAGGAGGAAGGGTGCCCACGTTGCCCAGGCTGGGGCAACCTCAGGAAGAAACACTGTTGGAGGGCAGGCAGGTCCAGGCTGGAGCATGGGGGTCATGTGGGAGAGGGGGACAACTGCTGGGACCGCACAGCAGGAGCCCTGAGAATCTAATTTGTAGGAGGCGAAAAAGCCTTGGGAGTGCCCGTGGGCTGTGATGGCTGCTCGAGTCAGAAGGGGACTCTGGGAGAAGGCATTCACTGGCTTGGTGACCATATTTGTAAGGCCCTCAGATGATTCGGGGTCAGGCTGCATGTTGGGCTGTCTCTAGCGGGGGCCTGGCAGGGCTCATCAGTCACAGCTGTTGCCAAATGACTAATGTCCTTGGCCAGATCCACAGTGAGATGACTTGTTCTTCCTGAGGCATGGGCTGGTGTCTTCCTTAGCCAAAGCTGCTGCTCTGGACCTTCTCAGAGACTGCGGGAGGGACTCTCCACACAGCAGACGGTTTGTTCTAGGGTGTCTCAGGGCTGCCCATGTTCCCTGGGCCTGCCGAACCCAACAGAGTTTCACCTTCTTCTCAGGGGTCTTCCAGACGCCCAGGCAGGGATCAGATGAGAAGAGGTGCCTGTCAGAGTCACCAGCGGAGGGTTAGGGACCTCAACTCCCATTCTTCAACCAGGTCTTACTGAGCACCCACCTTCAAAAAAGATTCCCACACAAGTAGGTGCCCTTGGGGCAAGTGTGAATAATGTGGTCACATTCCAGAAGGTTTTTGTTTTTTTTTTTAAAGATTTCTTATTTATTTATTTGAGAGAGAGCGAGAGCATGAGCAGGGGTTGGGGGAGGAGCGGCAGAAGGAGAGGGAGGATGATGCAGGGCTGTAACCCAGGACCCTGGGATCATGACCTGAGCCGAAGGCAGATGCTTAACTGACTGAGCCACCCAGGTGCCCCCTCCAAAGGGGCTTTTGAGGTCACCTAGTGCTGCCCTGAATCTAGGAGATAGGACACACCAACCATACTCTGAAGTTTCAGGGGCTCCTGGGTGGCTTAGTCGTTAGGCGTCTGCCTTCGGCTCGGGTCCTGATCCCAGGGTCCTGGGATCGAACCCTGCATCGGGCTCCTTGTTCAGCTGGGAGTCTGCTTCTCCCTCTCCCACTCCCTCTGCTTATGTTCCCTCTCTCACTGTGCCTCTCTCTGTCAAATAAATAAAATCTTTAAAAAAAAAAAAACAAACTTTCAAACATGACTGGCTTTGTGAAGTCCTTTAAAATTTTACATATTCAAATGAAAAAACTTCTGGCCCCTTTAAGAAATCAGATTTTACACAGAGAATGAACTGATGGTTGCCAGAAGGGAGGGGGGTGGCGGGATGGGCACAATGCATGAAGGGTAGGGGCGGTATGGGCTTCCAGTTCTGGAATGAGTAAGTCACCAGGAAGGAAGGCCCAGCACGGGACACCTAGTCAGTGGTACTGTGATGGTGGGGTGCATGGTGACAGGTCATAGCTACACTGTGAGCCCAGCGGAAGCCCCAGAGCTGTCGGATCACTGCTGTACTCCCGAAACTAATGTCGCATCCTGTGTCAACTGTACTTCAATAAAAAAAGGAAAAAGAAATTAGCTTTTAAATAAAAGATAAATCCTCCCATCCACAGATTATGCTTTTTACACTGACATATAAGAAATCATATCCTAAAGTAGATCACGATGAAGCAGCACAGATTCTCTTATAGGAATATGATCATTGGTGTCTGGGTTTTCAATCAGGTATTTTGTATAATATCATTTATCACCAACAGTGCGCCCTAAAGACAAAAAGAAAGTAACCATAAATTCCTGTCAATCACGAGAATGTTAAAACAATGCTCCAAATTCTATAAAATTGCACATTTTTATAATATGCACTGATTTAAAAAGGGATTGAAACTATTCTCATAATAGTTCACATGAAATTACAATTCGACTTGAGCGAATTTATTTACATAATTTAGATTAAAAATAGGCTAGACATAAAAACTTAAATTATTCAATTAATAATACTCTTCTTCCCCCAGCCTAGTTGAATTTGGGTGGGTGGGGGCACTTACCACCTTTCTGTTCTTTCAGTTAAATTGCCTATGGCAAGCAGGTATTTCAAAAGATTCTTTGACCTTGGAACTGAGCCCAAAGTATTACAGTGGGCTCATGATACATGTTTGTTTTTGTTGTGTTGATAATGATGAAAAGGAGGCTGGTTTTTCCCAATGAAAAGCTTTTTTTTTTTTTTTAAAGTAGGCTCTACGGGCTTGAACTCATGACTTTGAGATCAAGAGTCTGACGCTTAACTGACTGAACCACCCAGGCGCCCCTGAAAAGCATCTTTAAAAGTAAGAGCTGATCTGGCATTTCTCCTCTCAGCCGTCTTCAGTTGGGGCTGGCCACTTCCCTCAATTATCCCCACCATCACCCTAGAAGAGAAGAGGCCTATCACCACCCCCAGGTGTATAAAAGCAGAGGACAGGCAGGGAGACTGAGGTGTTGTAGAATGGAGAGTCCTGTTGTCTTTCCTACCTCCTTCTTTTCATGGTTTGAGTGGGCTTCCCTACTCTCTCTCCTAGCAGTCAAGGAGGGCACATTTCAACAGGTTCACCCACAGAGAGCAGAGGTGATCGCAGTGGGCCTTTGCCTGGGAGGTGGGTTGGTGGACCTGCCCCGAGCCTCTGGGTGAGGAGAGCCATTGGGATGGGGACAGCCTGCCCTCCCACTGTGGAGAGTGGCAAAGCTGGGTGAGCTTTTGCTGGGCCCCAGACACTGCAGAAGGTGGCCAGGCTTGAGCTGCCTTCCAGGGTCCTTGTTTGCAGGGACACCGCTAGCTCTGGAAGCTAGGAAGATGCAGGAGGAAGAGGTCAAGCTGGACCCCATCTCCCAGAGCAGGGGATTATGTGAGGGAGGCACAAGAGAGCCCACACTGGGCATGTGCCCTGCCCAGAGAGGGCCCCAAAGGCCAGCCACTTTCTGCCTGAGAAGCAGGAGTACAGGCTGGTGCTTGGGTGTGGAGAAGAATCCCCCAGCCCGGAAGTGGGCGTGGGGAAGGGAGGAGATGGACATTTAAACTAGACTGGACGTTAGTAACCAAAAGGGAGAGAAAGCAATGGATTCTACCCAAAATGTTACTAAAGGAAAGAAAGAAGCTGCAAACAAAAGCTTTTCATGTTTGTTTCCCTCTGAATTCAACCTGTTGGTTAAACTTTTGCCTTTAGATTTGGATCACATGGGAAAAAGTAGTGTTAGAAAAAAAGAAGCTGGAGAAAAGGAGATCTGGAAGGGGAGGATGAGGGGAAAGAGGGAGAGAGGGCAGAAGGCAGAGGGAAAAGAGGAAAGAAAGGAGGGAGACACATGTGGGGAGATACATTGTTGCAAAACAATGAGAGCAGGGAGAGGTGAAGAACAAAGAGACAGAAAGGCCCACATACATTCTAGGACACGTCAGAGGCCACATCCCACAGCCCTGCAGTGGTCTTCAGCGTAAAAAGCAATGTCCCTTGAAATTCTGAATCACCACTGTTCACGCTTTTCTATAGGCTGCTCTCGCCTCTTACACTTCAGAAGCTCTCACTCCAAATCGAGTGGTCAGGGAAGCCCCATAGGATGGCAGTTATCTGATGGGCCCTGGAGAGGGTCACCAGGGCCAAGTCATCCCACGGGCACAATGAAATTAACTCTAGGTCAGATTTGGGGCCGCTAGGACATCACGGTGAAGATGCATAAATTCCCGGGAAGGCGCCTATCACGAGTTAATGCTGTGCTCTGGGGCCACAGTGTTCGGCTGAAGCGCCTTACTTGGCCAGCAGGCTCATGAGGTAGGTTGAGGTGTTGGTGTCCAGTCTCAGCGGAGGCACCGTGACGTAGGCGGCCGCGTGGGACCAGTCCTGGTGGTAGTAGTGTAAGCCGGTCAGCGTGGCATGCGCCGTGGTGGTCTCGGCCAGAACGACCTTCCCTGCAAGGAGAGAGGTCAGACCATGAGTAGGAAGCCAACCGACCTGAGAGACCATTGGTCTGAATGGTCCTCGGTGAAGGAGCTGAAGTCAGAGAGGAAGGGACTTGCCCGAGCTCACGAGGGTGTTTGAGAGCACAGCTGGGGTCAAGGCCAGAGTGCTGCATCTCGCCAGGCTGGCTCCAGGCAAGAAGAACAGAAGGGCAGGGGCGCCGAGGAGGGGCAGCGCCGCACTTGGAGGAGCGCGGCTTGGCTGGAGCTCAGGGGCCGCGGGGCGCTGCTGGGAGGAAGGAGGGGCAATAGCGCAGGTGAGACAGGCCAGGGGCTCCCAGGAGGGGAGAGGCGGGAGGGGGCGGGAGGGGGCGGGATCTCGCAGGCCATCCGGCCAGAAGGCTGGGAGCCCTTGCTCTGATTTATAGCCCCAGGTCTGTGATCGTGCCTTGGTTTCTCCTGTTAGCAGGCCCTCGCTGGCACCCTGAGCCGGCTGAGACCACAAGCACAGATAAAAACCTCCAGGCGCTGCCGGGTGCTCGGCAATAGCAGAAACACAGGCGCCCCGGGGCTCGTACTCAGGGTGCCGGGGGGGGGGGGGGGGCTGTGAGGGAAGTTGGGCTCAGATGCTGTTATTCCTCCAGGGACTTCCAAAGCATCCCCTGAAATGTCCATTGGAACTGGTCCAGGATTTTATGTCGGTTACCAAGGCAACCGCTAGTAAAACCCAAGAGGCCAAAAAGATAGCAATTAATGAGTTGCCTGAAAACTTGGAAAATTTGACCAGACCCAGGAGAGGTGACAGACACTTCCGTAAAGCTGTTAGGCAGACAGATGTGCAGAGGAAAACAGTGGTTCTAACTCACTGGACCCAGGCTAGAGCAGAGTGCTTCTAAGGGTGACAGGAGAGAACAGGGCATACACTGGGCCCCTGGGCTGGCGGGCCCCGTAGGGCTGCAATCCCACCCCACATGCCCATGTCCATTCCAGCCCCAGGACTCACCTTGCATCTTAGCAGCTGCGATAACCTCACCGGCCGAGATGCTGGACACGTTGACCAGGTAGATCGGGCAGTGGGTCTAAATAAGGAAACCCAGCGGGAAGGAGAGCGCATCAACGCCATGAACCTGCCAAGCACGAGCACAGCCCCAGCCAAACCAATGCGGCCGCAGCACCTCCCCCTGTATCTCTCAGCCCCACTCTCAGGGGGAGGGTCTTCCACCGGGAATGCAGGGCTGGCGGCCAGAGCACGGACTGCGTGAAGCAGGGAGGAGGCAGGCAGCACCCAGCCCCAGAGTCAGTGGGAATGTCAGGGCAAGAGGTCAGCCGAAATCAAGATGATTTATAACTTAAAACAAGGGACTGTTTTCTGTTCACGGGTGTGAGGACCTAGAGACAGTCGTGGATTATACTCCGTATCTAAAATGACAAAGCCTGCTGTATGAGGGCTGCTTTATCAGTAGACAGAATGCACCCTGGACAAGAAACAAAATACAGGAGGTTCAGGGTTCAGAGTCCATGTCAGACAGGACTGGTCTTGCAAATGGACACCTGGATTGTAGTATCGATGAGCTTCTCCTCTGCTGAGCTGGACGACAAAGGTCCATGTCTTCGCTTCTCTGGGCATATGTTTGAGCTAAAAAATAGGAAGCTGGACTTGTGTTGTTCAGATCTGTCCTTACTCTGGGGTAAGTTTCCATCAGGGAGTAATTGATATCGTAACTCTCATTACGCCAGTAAAACAATGTCCCTGTCCATTGTAAATTGCTAACGGGAAACTTTTCCCAAATGTTATTCTGATGCCTTCTCTGCTTATCAAAATGAGAGGACAGAGAGCTTAGGAACTGGCCCGACAGGTCATATGCTTGGCACAACTTTACTGTCTGATTCTGAGATCTGCTGGACCTCCAACCTCTGTGTTTTCCCTGGTGTTCCTAACACCACCCCTCAGGCTTACACCCTTGGAGGGAGTCCGTGTCTTTCCAGAGGAGAGGTTCTGGAGCATTAGTGCCCACTAGAATCAGGGGTGGGCTATTGAAAACAGATGGCTGGGCATCATGCCCCGTTTCTGATTCAATAGGTCTGCATGGGCCCGAGAATCTGCATTTCTAAACTCCCAACAAATGCTGATGCTGCCGGTCCAGTTACCACACTTAGAAAACCAGTGTTCTAGACGCGACGGTTCAGATTCTCTGAGCAAATTAAACTCTTTACTGATCGTTTAGAAGGAGAAATAACCTTGGTCTAGGGCTCTGCTGTTTATAAACTGCCGTTCCTGTTCTGCCCCCTTTGAGACTCACAACCATCCCGTGAGAAGTGATATTACCACTCCAATTTTAGGTAACAAAATAGTATAGCAGAGTGGTTGAGTGACTTGCATACACCTGAGAGCTTGTATTTGGTAAAGGCCTCACATCCCTTCCTCGGTTCCCATCACCACACTGCATCTGCACCCCCAGATCCTGAGCGATACCAAGGAAAACTTCTAAGTGGTCCAGAGGTGGAGGTTTAAGCAAACATCTACCGAATTCCTCTACAGGAAGCAGAGTTCAGTTGCAGGGAGGTTCTGTGGTCCCTGAACCCACCTGCCTCCCATGGGAGCCATTTCCACCTGAGCAGTGAAGCCAGACTCAGCAAGCTCAAGGGGGTGGAATAGAGAGCTGGCAGGAAGGACCTAGGCACCAGGTCTGTGGGAATAACAACATTCACCCAGCCAACGGTTCTGGGTTCCTGCGAGTCAGGCATGGTGCTGGCAGCCAGGGCAGAATGGGACTCCGCCGTGTAGACTGAAGAGTCTGGCTTCTGATCCCAGAGTCAAGAATGGGTTGAGGGCAAGTCGGGGTCTACTTACCCTGTTTGCAATGGTGATAACTCGGTGAGTGGCTTCAGCTTCCAACTGTTAGAAACAAAGTACCGGAAGAAAACAAGCTTCACCATCTCTCCCAAGCAAGCCCACATCTGCTCAAGAGCCCACTTTGTAGAAAGTTCTGGAATATCCAACACAGAGCTGGAAGGGTCCACTGTACCCACAGGGGCTGCATCCCAAGAGCACCAAGCTCCAACCACTCTGCTCCCCCTGAGGCAATCGGAGAACTTAGCACCAGGCATATCCTCGCTGGATGCTACTCAGGCCTTAAGTAAAAGGCAACAAAACAAAAGCAAACGGAAACCTAGATTCCCATCTCTCCGTGTTTTCTGGTGTCTTCTCTCCACAGCCACCTCAGCACGGTAGCAAAGGAACGAGGCTCACTAATACCAAACTGGAAATTAACCCAGACCAGGGTTTCTGAACCTTGGCACTGTGGACGTTCTGAGTCAGGTAATTCTTCATGGTGGGGGCTGTCTGGGCACCGTAGGATCCAGAAGCAGCATCCCTCACCTCTACCCACTAGAGGCCAGCAGTGCCACCCCCAGGTGGGAGAACCGAAAACATCGCTAGGTGTTGCCAAAGGTCCTCCGGAGAGCAAAATCTCCCCTGGCGTGGAGCCTTTAACCACTAGACCATGACAGTGATGACTCATGCTATTAATATCCTACAGTCAAAGCCTTGCTCTTGCCCTCCTATAACTGAGCGAAGCCCAGTCCTGTGCTCACCCGCCCACTCCCGTTCTCACAGACACCCAGGGCCTTGTCTGTCTGATGGCAGCGCCCTCACATCCTGTCTCTGGCTCCTCGTCCCTCAGGGACATGCAGCCACCACCCTGCACTGAAGGCTTTGAAGAAATGGAAAATAGCTTTTTCCTCACGAATGGTGGAGGATGTCTGAATAGGGTCACAGGACAAGAAGTGCAATGTGGTCCCTCTGGAGAATTCTCCAGCAGGGAGGGGGACTATCGGGGATGTGTGTGGACGCCCTGCAGCACTGAGCAAGGATAAAACCACAGGTTAGAAGGACGGCAGGGCTTTTCATTACCAGCGCCGTGGGTCATGGGGTAGTAAGGGGCAGAGAGCACAGACATGGGTGTGCCTCTGGTTTCTGGTGGGAAGGGTCCAAAGTTTTCCTCAGGTGCTCAAAGGGATTTCAGAAAACGCTGAATCACTGGCTTATAGTCTAGAATTTCTTCTAACACCTGAAGGCCCTTTCACTCTGTCTCCCCCCCACCCCCCCGCCCCCCATTCAATTTTGGGGAAAGCAATTCCCGCTGTCCTCACGTTGTCTCCCTCGGATCCCTGAAATCAGAATCAAATCGGGTGGGTCTGGTTTCCCCCATACAGTCTTTCCCAAAGAAGCTTAAGGCCATGTCAACCTCAGCAGGGAGGAGGGTGTTCTCTGAAAAGCTTCAGATGAGAATTTCACCCATGGAGAAAGCGATAATACACAACTTATATTTACTGATGTCTCTTCTATCCTAAAGATTCTATGAATCCATAGGAAAGAAGCTGACAAGAGGCACAGAAAGTTTTCCTCACCTCCTCTGGGCGGCTGATCTCGATTCCTTCTGGGCCTGTGATACCCAAATCTAGCGCCTCCTTGGCACCCTGAATAAAAGACAGAAAACTGAGAGAACCATACAGATACAAGAAAATCAGAAACCCCAGGGACACTAAAATATGCCGGACGTAGCCCATTCCAATAGGCTTGCTACTTTTCTCACTTCTGTAGTATTCATCTTCCAAAGAGGGCAGAATCAGTACAGGGCTCCCTTGCAGTAAGTCTCTCTTGAGTTTCACTTCATAAGGATTGAACATATTTTTTCCTCTTAAAATTACAGTTCTGTAATTAGCCAACAGGCTTGGGACATCCAAGACAATTGGTCTGAAAGTCAGAATTGCCCCCACTGAAAGTCTAGTCAAATCTCTAGCTTCCAGCAACACCTAGATTAACCCTTCCCAAGTACCCTATTTCATTTCCAGGCGTGAAAAGGGGCTCATCTACCAGTGAGGAGATTGTTAATAATATCTCAGCTCTTCTGGGGGTTGGGCGGGGGGTAACAGGAAAGCAGAGAGCTGACTCTGATTTATCCTGATGCCAAATCTCATTAAAAATATTTTTAGAGGTGCTCCAAATTCTTTTGCTATAATGGAATTTAAATATCCTATCATTAGAACTAAGACATCATTATCTAAGACTCAGATACCATTCTGGACTGTAAAGAGATTTTTGTTTCATAGACAGCAGAAAAGTTTGGATTTTCTGACTAAGATTTGTCATTTGGGGTGTCAACATCTCACACTTTCTTTTATAACTTATTTTCTCTGAACAAAATTGTGGGATGGGTGATGGGGGGGTCAGGAATCCCCCTAAGAACTGTTTGTATTGGCGCCCAGCCTCCCCCCTTCCCAATATTCTCTATTGCCTTGCCTCGGCCACGAGCTCCCCATTCTCAGCATGGACTCGGGGGATCGCTCCAATGTCCTTGCAAGCGTGTAACACTTGGTACAGCTCACTGTCCCGAAGCATGTACAAGTCTTTGTAGGTCATGAACATCTGGAACGAGTTGACACCCTTCTCCCTTACCAGTGTCTCCATTTCTGCTTTCACCTGGAGAGCAAAATGCAAAGGCAATGCCTCGTGAGTACAGATGTTCAAGAGGCGGGCTGGCGGATGCTGGCCCAGGATGGAGGGGATGTGGGCCAGTCGGCGGAGTGACTGTATGACCACCCGCCACCTCGCAGTATCTCATTTTCCTCCCACAGGCAGCTGTATGGTTACATGAGCAAATGGACGCAGAACTACTTGGTAAGTTGTCAGGAGTGACACAAATATAGCCTATATTGTTACTGTCCAGGCACGTTTCTG
Organism: Phoca vitulina; assembly: GCF_004348235.1. Classification (NCBI taxonomy): domain Eukaryota; kingdom Metazoa; phylum Chordata; class Mammalia; order Carnivora; family Phocidae; genus Phoca; species Phoca vitulina. Next base: position 5,282,827 of record NW_022589766.1, on the reverse strand, counting down.
CTATCCCAGAGGCTTGTCTTATGTTTCTGACTCCAAGGCAGCCTTCTTGGTGAATGCACTAACAGCTTTTACTCCCACGGCTTGTGCCCCCTGCCCCCATAATGGAAGTGGCGTTACAAAGAAGGCACAATCATGCTAAAAATCCAGAGACTGGGGGCGCCTGGATGGCTCAGTCAGTGGAGCATGCAACTCTTGATCTTGGGGTTGTGGGTTCGAGCCCCAGGTTGGGCATGAAGATTACCTAAAAATAAAATCTAAAAAAAAAAAAAATCCTGAGACCCTGGGAAAAATCTAATTTAGGAATATGAATAAAGCTATGTGAATAAGAAGATTCATTCCAACATTATTAGGATGTAAATTGGAAACTGGGATGAGAAAATGGAAGCAACATTGGTCTGACAATAGGAAAATAACTTGAAGTTTATCTCCATGAAGACCATGCAGCCAAATAAAAAATGCTCCCACTTAAGTGAAAGAGTTACTATGTAAAAAGCACCTGTGAAAAACAGACTGGAAGGAAATAAGCTAAAACAATAGTGGTTGTGTTGGGGGGTGACCAGATGATGGGCTTCTTTTCTGTTTTTAAAATCTATAGTTAGAAAGAAATTTTTTGATAATAACAAAAAAGAATCTGAAATTCTAGAGGCATGGAAGTCCCCACAACCTCCAGGGACCTAGGGATGGCTGGCCTGGCCTCAGTGTGGCTGAGAATCGGAATGGACGCTCTATTCCAGGCCAACTCGAGGGGGAGGGAATAGAGAAGCTTGGGGTAGGGTCGTCCACCCAGGAGGGTGTCCAAATAAACAAAACCCCCACTTGTGGTAGGGGCTGGCTGACATTCAGGGTGGTCTGCGCCTTTTCCCAATACCAGGAGGGAGGTCTTCATGGTGTGAGGCTTGGGGGGCTCTGAGGCCTTTCCTAAGGACCAGGTCGGAAATAACGGAGGAGACTGGGTGAGCCCCACACTCACAGCTAAAACCCAAGGGCAGAAGTACACGAGGCTTTTAATTACCATCTGAGAAGGGAGTCAGGCCCTTCAGGCCAGGTTCCACAGCTGAAGGATTTTGTAAAATGTATTAATGCTTGTTTTTTTTTTTTTAAAGATTTTATTTATTTATTTGACAGAGAGACACAGCGAGAGAGGGAACACAAGCAGGGGGAGTGGGAGAGGGAGAAGCAGGCTCTCCGCTGAGCAGGGAGCCCGATGTGGGGCTCGATCCCAAGACCCTGGGATCATGACCCGAGCCGAAGGCAGACGCTTAATGACTGAGCCGCCCAGGCGCCCCTTGTTTTGTTTTTTTAAAGTAGACTCCATGACCAATGTGGAGTTTGAACTCACGGCCTTGAGATCAAGAGCCGCATGCTCTACCAACGGAGCCAGCCCGGCGGCTCAGTGCTCACTTCTTTTTATGATTCTAGGGCACCCACACAAGAACCGGCACATGGTGATTAATACAGAATTGAGGAAAGAACGAACACCCAGCCTGCTTCCCTGGGGTAATAAGCAGTAAAACTCCAGAAATGAAGCAAAATCTAAACGCCTGTCTATCTGTTTTTAGGAGGAGCCAGGAGGTGGGAATCGGGCATGGCCCTGGGGCCTGGGGCAGTGGGAGGACAGGAAAGCCAGAAGTGAAGGCCACAAAGGCTGAAGTGAGAAATGGCTCCGTGGGAGGCAGCCTCAGCCATGTGCCAGGAGCAGCCTCCAGGCTCTCAGAGTGGGGGCTGGGCCCCCAGAGGGAAGAAGGGGCCCTGTCCATTTGTTCCAGGCAGCACTGAGCCAGGATAGCACCCTCTGTTCTGTTCTGAGCCCTCAGGGCCATGCTGTCCCGTCCAGCATGAAAACGACACAACCCTTGGAGCCTGACTCTTGCCCACTACTCAGCAGCAGCCCCCTTAGGCGCCGCTGCCATCGAGAGATGCTGCTGTGACCTGAGCAAGGATTCAGAGCTCCCTACACCTCTGTCTTAGGCCTTCTGCGTCTGATGGAAAACTGGCCCTTTAAATCAAGAACAAGCCTTCTCACCCCCTTGTGGAATCCTGTGTTTTTTTTTCTTTTGGCATTTGGGGGGGGCTAGGATGGTGGGGGGGTCCCACACCTGTGGGAGAGCACCCCAACCTAGCCGGCTCCGACCAGACTGCCCCTCTGCCTCAGAGAGCTTTCATTCTTCTTTTGGGATTCCAGCCAGCACTGTTACCTTGGGTGCCCACCAGGTGATCCCCACGTGCAGGGCGTAGTCACAGCAGACCTTGGGGTCGGCCAGACCCCGGCACTTCTCGTAGGCGTCCACCAGGGAGGTCTCCTTATCAGGCAGGACGTGGCCGATGACCATGGTGGTTCCTCCGACTAGCGCCGCCTGCAGGGACAGGAAGAGCAGTCTTGTCACATCCCTTCCCACACCGGAGTCGCCGATGCAGGGAGACACGGGGGGCCAACCACAGACCCTATCAAGCAAGAGGCTGTGAGTCCCCAGTGCAGCAACGCTTGGGAAACTGTAAGGAGCTGGACATGCAGGACCCAGTGTGTAACCTTCACCCCCACTGTGGATCCAGCACACAAACCTGCTTCTTCCTTGTCTCGGGGTGTGGCTTGGTGCTTTGGAAAAACCACTTCGTGTGTTACTGGAGCCTGAGGCCAGCCTCTCCTTCCCAAAGAGCAGACTGCCCCCACCCCCAATGATTCTGGCCAACTGGAGTACGTAGATGACGCAACCAAATGCTCAATGTAATGTGTCTATTTATAATATTTATTTAGTCACCCAGACGTATTTAAATCCTAACGAAGCAAATGTTAATTTGGATATATCATTTTGTTTTATTCTCTCGTATTTCACGAAACAATTTTATTTACTTATTTAAAATATTTTTTATTTATTTGATAGAGAGCACAAGCTTCGGGGAGGGGCAGAGGGAGAAGCAGGCTCCCCACTGAGCAGGGAGCCCGATGCGGGGCTTGATCCCAGGACTCCCAGGACCCCGGGATCATGACCTGAGCTGAAGGCAGACGCTTAACCGACTGAGCCACCCAGGCGCCCCTTCATGAAACAATTTTATTCAAAGTTTTCATATGCACCTTCCACATGGGTGTTTTTGTCTTCAGTTTTTCCAAGCACATTAAGTTCATTTCCATTTATCTTGTTTGAGATAGAGCACTTTTTAGGTCCCTGTATGATTTATCAATGAAAAATTATCCTATTCACAATCTCCACAAGATACCACTTCAAGAGAAATCTTTAAAAAGCCTACTTGTAATAAAAAAAAAAAGCATACCTCCAGGAATAATTACCAAATCTGTATTAAAGATCCACCTCCCCCACACATACTTTTTTTTAAACCAGTTTGGTTGGGTGACCTGCACAAGCTTCCAGAACTAGCATTGACTAAAGGCTGTTCCAGGCTAATGTGTTGTTCCCAAACAAAACTTCATCAAAATAGAATAATTAAGAGAGGGCTCCACTACTCTGTGAGTGCTCTGATAGAAGTTGACTCTCTTTTTCCAATGAGTAAAAGTTTGGACAAAACCTGTTCTTCAACTTGGGCCAAAATTTGAGTCCCCACTCGCCACCTCCCAGCTGGATAACCTCAGCCACATTACTTAACCCGTCTGACATGCTTTACCTATAATAGCTACTATAATAGCTACTTAACCTCTCTAAGCTTTACCTAAATTAGCTTCCTTGCTGGATAGCTGGGAAAGTCAAGTGAAACATCTCGAATAAAATGGACGGAGTGAAGTCTGTCCTAATGTGTGTTTAATTATCCAGACTTTGGCTGTTTATCTCCGTTTTCTGTAGGGGAGAAAAACAGGACAATGAAATTGTCTTGATGATTTCATGCTCCTCTAGTCAGTCAAATCCTTGATCACAAATCAGAAATATTGCTGGGGAATGGGGAACTGAAAAAAAATTCAGTTCTGTGGCCAAACAACAATTAAAATGAAAACTCTTGCAACACAGATTTTCCACGCTGACCCTGACTTGGCCAGGGAGAAAACTCTCCATGTTGTCAAGATGTCAGGGGTCCCACTTCTTGCATGGCTTAAAACAACCAACAGAGGGCGGCAGTTCTGCGGTACACAAAGGGGGAACCGGGATGGGGGTGAGGGGGCAGGGAAATGAGAGAAGGGGAAGAGCAGCAGATTGTAGCTTTACTAGTTGGCTTCTATTTGTGATCCGGCTGGATCTGCCAGGCTGATTCATCCTTGCAGCAGGTGGTTGTACTCTATCCTGCCCTGAAATGCATTTCTTGCCTTTACACGTGGACATGGGGTGTGTCGGATATTGGGAATTTATACACTAAATTGTTTTATTTATTTTATACACTTGTTTTATTGGTTCTAGATTGTTTTCCTTTGCACTCCCCTCAGTATGTGTGGCCTTGGATAGAAAAAGGGGGACCTGGAAACAGCATAGTATGATAAGAGAGCCAAGACTTTTCTTAAGATCTGTGGGTCCCAGAGCAAGAGTAGAAAAGGAGGTCCATGTGATGAATCTCTAAAATGGTTAAAAGTTACAGATCAAGCTGTTACACAGAATACATTCTATCCTCCTACTACTCTGACAAGTATATGGCTGAGAAGGCCAGGCCTGAATTTAGAACTCTTGGGAGTCCTTGTAGCTCTGAGCTACATTGCAGGGGATGTTGGCCTTCAGCCTTTGCACCTGCCCCCAGCTCACACCCCTGACCCTGGGGTTCATCCTGCAGCCTGCGGGTCTAAGATCTGCTCACTCCCTGCAAAATGCTGCCCTTGGACCCAGGCGTGCACACACTGGTAGTCTGGCCCCCAAGAGGACGGATTCAAGCTTGCATAGGTCCTGGAAGTGCTCAGGACCGTTCGTTAGGGAATTCCAGGGATCCTGAGTCTAGAAGAGGACAATGGGCTCTGGGCAGACATGGCCCCTCTTGCCTGAGTCTAAGGACAGTAACTGAAGAGTTCTGGTAGGTGTCCCAGGACGGTGGTGCTGACTTTCCCACTTACTGGCTGAAATCCCACTTACTGTGTGCCCGCTCTGCACCTCACCTCCTGGGGGCCCAGAGATGATCTAGTGGCAATGGATGTGAGAGCACCTGCAAGCTGGGAAGGGGCACATAAATATCTGGAATAATTATTTCTGCTATAACCTCCGGCCTCAAAACAAGAGTTTAACAGGATCAGCAAATACTCCCCCAGCTGCAGGCTCAGGAATCCAGACCAGATGCTGGATGTACAAGGATGTTCGAGCACTTGTTTCCTGTCAGGCAAGATATACAGAGCTGGCTTTGAAAATATGTACAGTTCCAACCCACGGGACGAATGCCGACAAGCTCTGTCTTCCTGGGAGTGTGATATCACAGATGTGACAGACCTTTTTACTGTCATCCCACACAAAACAGCCTTTAGAAATCAACAGAGAGCACGACCCAATCCTGTTCCTGAGGCTTTCAAAGGGATTATGTTTACGAACACGGGGCTGTGTGACTGCTGAACGTTCCTGGTTTTATGCAAAAATGGTGTTGGTTGAGCAAGCTGTGGACGATGTTTAATGGAAGTCAACAGAAATGATGTTCATGGAGTCTAAGTCATAACATGGAAAAAGGGTGATACTATAATGAGCGAAAAAGGCAGAATTCAATATGTGTACCCAAGATGCTGAGAAGTATGTTTAAACACACAGGCACCCACACAAGGAAAAACATAGGAGGAAATAGACCAAAACATTAACAAGGACTGTTTTGAGTGATGAGAGTCTGAGTTATTTATTTTTTTCTAGTTTTCTGAAATCTATTTAATAGACTACATTACTTTATTTATAATATCCTTTTTAAACATAAATTTAGAGGAGGCTAAATATTTAACATTTAGTGAACCATGTGAGGCGCCTGGGTGGCTCAGTCGGTTAGGCGTCTGACTCTTGGTTTCAGCTCAGGTCATGATCTCAGGGTCCTGGGATCAAGCCCCATGGGGCTTCCCGCTCAGCAGGGAGTCTGCTTCAGATTCTCTCTCTTCTTCTCCCGCTGCCCCTCCCCGCTCCCCCCATCCCACGTACTTGCACTCTCTCTCTCAAATAAATAAATCCTTAAAAAAATTTAGTTAACCATGCTTATGTGTTCAAAATACTTTCTTTTAAAGTTATGAAACAATTCAAACATACAGTAAAAGTATAGAAAATAGGGGTGCCTGGGTGGCTCAGTCGTTAAGCGTCTGCCTTCGGCTCAGGTCATGATCCTGGGGTCCTGGGATCGAGCCCCGCATCGGGCTCCCTGCTCAGCGGGGAGCCTGCTTCTCCTTCTCCCACTCCCCCTGCTTGTGTTCCTGCTGTCGCTGTGTCTCTCTCTGTCAAATAAAGTCTTTAAAAAAAAAAAGTATAGAAAATAATACAACACATAGGCATGAGCCCACCACTAGTCAAACATAACAGATTTAATACTTTCTGCTGTTTTTTTAAAAAACATTAAAGAAAATGGAATACAAGCAATCCAAACAAAGCCCTCCATCCTGTTCTCCATCCCTCTCCCCTGAGGTTGATATAAATTGCTCCCATCTATGTTCTTATGCTTTGACTATGTTTGTTTTGTGAATTTAAAAAATTTACACAAATGGTATTGGATTGTCCATACCTTTTTGCAACTTGCTTTTTAAAAAAACTCAACATCTTTTTTTTTTTTTTTTAAGATTTTATTTATTTATTTGACAGACAGGGAGAGAGGGAACACAAGCAGGGGGAGTGGGAGAGGGAGAAGCAGGCTTCCCGCTGAGCAGAGAGCCCCCCGTGGGGCTCGACCCCAGGACCCTGAGATCATGACCTGTGCCGAAGGCAGACGCCTAACGACTGAGCCAGCCAGGCGCCCCAAAACTCAACATCTTTAAGATCTATTTCATTCACTTTAATTAACTGTATGAATACTCCTCCACGTAGATACTCAATTCCGAGTTCATGGACGTTTACCACCACACATGGTGCGTGAGTATTCCCGCTCACACACGAACAGTCCCCCACGTTCAGGGTATAGGGTAACCAGGAGGCGGCTGTGTAGCTTCGCGGCGCATGCGCACTTCCAATTTTACCGGCCTGGCCCAGGGAACAGCCGATTTACCGGGTTCTCCCGGAGCCTCGTGGCTGACCACAGCTGCCCATTTACCAACACAGGTCCTTAAGTTTTTACCTAAACTGCTGTCCAGCCAAGCACCCCCCACTGAGTATGTGGCATTTGTTTTTATTGTGAATGTGGGACTTCACATCTCTCACTATTAAGTTAATATGGATATTGGGACCATTTGTTTAACCAACAGACTCAGCATCGTGATACACATTTGGCAGGAGATGAAACATAACTTGAGTATTTCAAAGGGTTACTGTTATTTGTTTTTGACATTTGTGATATTCTGCTGGGTAAATCTGGAATTACTTGACGTTCAGTAATGCTCACCTCCATTTGTTTCCTAATAAAACCCAATATACTTAATGGTAATCCATTTTATGACCCACTTTCCAGGCACACACTTGGCCAGAACTTGTACTGAAACTCAACTTAAACCTGATAGAAAGCTCGCCTTTATGCTTCAGAAGTTCATCAGATTTTTATCTTCCAATTCCACACCACTTCCTGCCCCGCAACCCTTCTCCCAAAGAAGAAGCTTGTTCCAAGGCTGAACCAATAGGTCAAGGCACAAACTTTGTGCTCTGCTGTTGAGAAGGCAGTTGGGCCAGAGCTAATCCGAGGGGTTTTTCACTGGGGAAGGGGGAGGGGCTTCCTGGAGTGTATAGAACGCTCTATACTTCGCATAGAAAAGGGGATTTGTTTTCGGGGAGGTGACTGGAATCAGAAAAGCAGGATCTGCTTTTGCCTAGACCTATAGATCAAGGGCAACTCAGTCTTTAAAGAGGGACTGCTCCAGCATGGAGAGTCAAATAAGTATTTGGATGTGTTTTGTTGACTAGTGAACACGATGCAAACATTTCTACATTGACTGAAGCAGCTGAAAAAGGCAGCACTGGTTCAGCTAGATCTGTCTCTCATGGAAGTGCTGAACCAGTTCTTTTTCTTTGCACATTAAAATGATCTTCTATCTTTTATTCACAATCTCCCAAAGTACAAGAGAAAAAAAATCACTAGCTCGGTGGTTTCTCTCTTGCTCTGAGTAACTTCCTTCACCATCAGGGATCTGTCAGCTGCTTATGGGCCCTCTGGAAAGCCAGCACTTAAGCACCACCATGTCTTCGGACTTGAGAAGCTCTCCAAAAGAAGGACCTGAGCATTTCATCAAGTGAGATGACACATGCATGGTGCTTAGAACCATGCCTGGCACTCAGTCCGTATCTTTCGTGGCCTGAGGGGTCCCACTGTGCCTTGCATGTAGAGAGGCTCTCTGCTTGGTATTTAATGTTTTGCTGTCATCATCTTAAAATTCTTCATAATTTTTGAACAAGGAGTACCACATTTGTATTAGCTACACTTGCCTGATCGAGGGTGATCCGGCTCTTACAGGTTTACACTGAGCTTCACCAACTCAGCCAGCTCACATTGGGGGACTCGGGACACCGACTCTTTCTCTGACAATTCCCTTCCAGGCCTCTAGAGTACTGACCACTGCTCCAGTCTCTTTTGCAGTTGCCCCCACCCCTTTCTATCAAATGCCTCTTTTCTCTGAAAAAACAAAACCAAAACCAAAAAACCCCCTAGCTTTTCTGCAGGGCATCCGATTGATGTGTGATCAGTTCCCTGGGGCTACCCTTTCTGTCCCTGTGGCTGCAGACAGCTCTCAAGCCTTCTCTTGACCTGTAATTTACAGCCTGCGGAGCTCATCCTGCAGCTGACTGGTTTTCTCTAAATTGTACATTTGCAATTAATTGCACTCCCAAAGTTCCTTTCACTTTCCACTCCCGCCTTCTGTGTCCACAGCCTCTCCCACACCATCTGGGGGGGCCTGGTCCCACGTCTGACCTTGCAATGCTCTTACTCTAAGCATTACCCTATCTAAAACTCACATTTCATTCTTTGAATTTTCTGCAGAGGAAACAGGCAACCTTCAATCCACAATATATTTTGGGAAAAGGACATTTTCCCCACACTTACCCTGGCTGCCATGTACAGGCATATTAAGAGGCAAAACAGGGGCACCTGGGTGGCTCAGTCATTAAGCGTCTGCCTTCGGCTCAGGTCATGATCCCCGGGTCCTGGGATCGAGCCCCGCATCGGGCTCCCTGCTCGGCAGGAAGCCTGCTTCTCCCTCTCCCACTCCCCCTGTTTGTGTTCCTTCTCTCGCTATCTCTGTCAAATAAATAAATAAATAAAATCTTTAAAAAAAAAAAAAGGCAAAATAGTATAAGGACAAGAATTGGACTTTAAGGCAGGCAGATCCAGGTTTAAATCCTAGTCCCATCACTTACTTGTAAGAACTTGGGCAAGTTGTTTATCTCTGAGCTCCATTTCCTCATTTGTAAAATGAAGATAATATATATCCATGGGGTTACTCTAATTAGATGAGAAAATGTATGTAAAACACTTAGCACAGTGCCTGCACATAGTAGGAGCCTAATAAATAGTGTTTATGGCCAGTAAGTATATAATTTGTAGGTAGCATTAATACATACACTACGTGCCCTCTTGGACACGTATCAGATGCTCCAGAAGAAGCAAGAAATGTGGTTGGCAAACAGGACAAGAAAAAAGTTCATTTGTAATAGAGATGATTTCGAAGTACAGTGAGAGTACAAGGCATCAAAAGTAACATTCCTCTTGGGGTGCCTGGGTGGCTCAGTCAGTCTGTCTTCGGCTCAGGTCATGATCCTGGGGTCCTGGTCGTGATCCTGGGGTCCTGGGCGGGCTTCCTGCTCAGCGGGGAGTCTGCTTTTCCCTCTCCCTCCTTTTGCCCCTCCCGCTGCTCATGCTCTCTCTCAAATAAATAAATAAAATCTTAAAAAAAAAAAAAAAAGTAGTATTTTTTTTGGTGGCAGCATCAAGTGCAAAAGGCCAAAGGAAGGGAAGGCTATACTGGGTAGGCAGGCTAAGAGCTGGAAGGTGGGCATGATAGTGTGGGCAAAGTCGGGGGCACAGCCGGAGGACAGACAGTAGACCTGTTTGGTTTGGGCCGAGGCAGGTCTAGTTAGGACCAGACTGTGAGGACCCTGCTGAACCTGGATTCCATCGGGTCAGCAAAGTTTAGCAACTTGTGTCCTGAGGAGGCGGTGGTCCTGAGGGCGCTGAGGGAGTGCGGGGTTTATAGGAGGATGCTGCCACACCCCCAGCCCTGGACAGGTCTGTAGTCACGGCAGGCTGCGGGGCAGAGGAAGAAGATGAAGTCTGACTGCCGATACTCTGACCATGGAGTGCCCGCTGCAGTGTCATGGCCCTGAATTTGGGGACGGGAATGGAAGGGACAAACGTGAAAGCTGTTTTCCGGAAGAAGCGGTAACAGCCAGGTTTGATGCTAGAAGGGGAGGTGATGTAAATGATGAGGGAGGTTTCATGCTTGTGTGGCTGAAAAAACAGTATGAGGAGAGGGAAGGGAGTTTTTGTTCGTCTTAAGACAGAGCCCACTGAGGGACATCCAAGTGGAGATGAACATCACTAATGATAACCAACACCCCCTGAGCACGTGCTCTGTGCCCCTTTAACTCTAACAATGACCCTGTGAAAGAGGTACATTACTGTCCCCATTGCTCCGATGAGGAAACTGAGGGTTGATCCTCGTATCTATTAGGCTGGGAGGGACCCCTCTTCCCATCCACTCAAGAGCGGTAGGGAATCGAGAAAGGAGGAGATGATCAGAGGGTGCCCGGACCCTTGGTCCCAGACCTCTTAGCAAAACAGGAAATGGAGTCAAATTCCCAGGGGCAAGGTTTGGAAAAACTAGAGGAGTGTGGCGCTGAGCCAACACTCCTGCGGGAGTTGCATGCAGAATCAACTAGAGAGGGCTGGAATCAACATGCCATCATGAGGGGCCAGGGAAGCCGGCAGCAGGGGCAGAGGAAGCAGCCCGGGAGAGCTGAGGGAGTGGGGAGCCCGGGGGGGTGGGGCAGGGCTGGCCCACAAAAGGGTCCGGGCAGAGATCCAGCACAGCAATAAAGGGGGAGGCATCTCAGGGCTGGCCCAGGGTTTGGTTGGGGCTTAGGGTGACATTTGCATTTTTATGCTTGTTAGCAGTGTGTGGAGGCGGGCTCTCCGGTGAGAGAAGCCCGAACTCTGGAGCCTGGCAGACCTGGATCCGACTTCTGGCTGTATCGCTGAGTCCTGTGGTCTTGGGCGAGCGAGCTCCAGCTTGAGAGGATGGGGGTGCCATTCCTGGAAGGTGGGATCCCTGGGAGGGGAGCAGGGTTGTGGTGGACGGCTGCATCTGGGGGAGGCACACAGGGGTGCCCAGGCTGTAGCTATGACCGTGGGAGTCATCGCTAACAGGTCACCCAGGGGGACAAGGTGAGTCGGAGGAGGTGATGTGGGATAGGGCTCTGAGAGGCAGCACGTGGGACAGGATTAAGATGGAGATAAGACCAGGAAGAACACTGGGAAGAAGAGCCAAGAAGAGCCAAGGTCTAGGAGTTAGACCAGTCTGGCACGGCGTTATGGAAGCCGAGCAAACCCTCCTACCGAGGCACGAAACTCCCTGGCTCAACGGCTTCAAGAGGAGGGGAACTACCCTAGAGGTTAAGTTGCCTCCCCCCGGAGGCCTAAGCGCCCCCTCCCCAGGAGTGAACAAACCAGGGCAGTTTTGGGGTCTCAGGGACAGTGAACAAACGCATCTGCTCCTGAAGCCCTGACATCAGCTCAACAGGTAGACTCCGGGCACACACACCGCCCCCAGCAGCAGCACTGCAGACAAGGCAGAGAAAGGTCTGAGACTCCGTGCCAAATCGTCACCTCCCCTCCTCCCGTCAGCCCAACGGCCCTGGGCCCTGCTGCTCTGCTGCTCGGAGCAGCTGGGTCACGCCCAGGTCAGGAGGCTGGCAAGAGCTCTCCTCCTCCTTCCCTTCTGTCTCAAATTCCTAAGTACAAAGGGGTGCTAGCCGACTCTCTGGGGGGCTGCTCACTCGGCGGTGCTGGCGGCTGAACCTCTCATTTCAGAGGACCCCGCAGGGAAGGATGATGGTTCCTGAGCTCTGGGGTTCTCATCCCTGGAGGCGCCCAAGGCTGCAGAGAGTCACCCCTACTCCAGGGGCTTTGGATGAAACTACACCCAGAGAGAATCTCCTGGAGGGCTGCGCCCCAGCCCAAGGACCTGGTCCCTCTCTCCCTCGATGCACGGAGTGCTCCAGGAGTGGGTCAGCTGCACAGCAGAGTCCTCCCCTCATCAACCACGACCACCACGTGGGACAGCGGTTTGCCTACCTCGGTGTCTTAGAGCTGGGCCAAGACTGGGGGCTAGATATTTTTACTCCAAATCCCATTCTCTTCTGTAATGCTACGAACACATCTGATACCTATGAAATAGTAACTAAGCCCAGAACCTCAGAGCCTGGGGTGATCTCGCCCCGCTTCAGGGCTCCTAGAGGGAATACTTAAAATAGTCAACTGATAAGGAAGTATATACATCAGCCCTAACATTCTCTTGCTTCTGGAACGAGGAATACATGAATACCAACTGGAGAGGGAATGTTAAAGCATGCGTGAGACGATGCACATTTTCACGGTTAAGACATTTCCTTTAAACCCTGGAATGAATTGTGTTAATTCCCAGGCATGGCAGATGGGCGCGTTGCAGGGACTGAGAAGCAGCTTGCTCCGGAGCAAGTGACATCACTGACACTGAAAACAGCAGGTCGCTGTGGCAGTTAACCCCCGGGGCTGCACGCACTTTCAGGAGAGGGGTTCACACTGACGGATGGCCTACTACGTGCAGTGTTCTTTTTTTTTTAAAGATTTTATTTATTTTTATTTGACAGAGAGAGACACAGCGAGAGAGGGAACACAAGCAGGGACAGTGGGAGAGGGAGAAGCAGGCTTCCCGCCGAGCAGGGAGCCCGATGCGGGGCTCGATCCCAGGACCCTGGGATCATGACCTGAGCCGAAGGCAGACGCTTAACAACTGAGCCGCCCAGGCATCCCTACGTGCAGTGTTCTTAACATTTCTTATCCTGTGTGATCCTCAAAATGAGTCTGTCTGTGATTGAGAGCAAGGATTCAAACAGATATATGTGTCCATAGCAGCATTATTCCTAACAGCCAAAAGGTGGAAGCAACCCAAGGGTCCGGTGATGCACAGATAGATAAACACATTGTGGTATATATGAATGTTATCCAGCCTTAAAAATGAAGGAAATTCTGAGCCATGTTATAATGTAGTTGAAACTTGAGAACATTATGCTCAATGAAATAAGCCAGTCACAAATGAACCAAATACTGTAAGAATCCACATAGATGAGGTACCTAGGGTAGTCAAGTTCACAGTGACAAAAAGTGGAATGGTGGCTGCCTGGGGCTGGGGGCGGGAATGGGGAAGTCATATTTAATGGGTACTGAGTTTCAGCTAGTTAAGATAAAAAAATTCTGGAGATGGGGCGCCTGGGTGGCTCAGTCGTTAAGCATCTGCCTTCGGCTCAGGTCATGGTCCCAGGGTCCTGGGATCAAGTCCCGCATCCGGCTCCCTGCTCAGCGGGAAGCCTGCTTCTCCCTCTCCCACTCCCCCTGCTTGTGTTCCCTCTCTCACTGTGTCTCTCTCTGTCAAATAAATAAACAAAATCTTTAAAAAAAAAAATTCTGGAGATGGATTTTTTTTAAAGATTTTATTTGAGACAGAGAGAGAGAGAATGAGCAGGGGGAAGGGCAGAGGGAGAGGGAGAAGTACACTTCTGGCTGAGTACAGAGCCTGACGCAGGACTCAATCCTAGGACCCCAGGATCATGACCTGAGCTGAAGGCAGACGCTTAACCGACTGAGTCACCCAGGCGCCCGCCCCTGGAGATGGACTACTGCAGCGACATTGTGTATGTACTTAATGTCACTGACCTGTACACTTAAAAATGGCTAAAATGGTAAATGTTATGTTCTATTTTAGCACATTAAATTTTTAAAAAAATGATTCTATAGGGTAGACGTTACTCTTCTCCTTTGATAGATAAGAAAATGGACTCAGATGAAATCACACAGCCAGACTGAATGAGGGTCCATCTGCTTCTAGAGCCCCCACGTTTCCTTTATAGTATATGCTGCCCCTTCTAGAGCTCAGGATAGTCCTGGCCTGACTGAGGGGCTCCGTGTTTCCAAGATTCCTCTGTGACACGACAGAGAAAAGCCCAAGTGAAATTGGACCTAACTGCAGTTTAGAAACAGAGGGGTAGGTGTGGCTAGAGCTTGAATTACAGGGCTAAATCTGAGAATTGTGCCAACATCCAAAATTGTGAAATGAGGAGCTCCGGGCTCCTCTCTAACCCAGAATGATTATCTTCACTGCCGAGCATCCAATTTAAATTCATTGTGTTTAATACAAAGCCACAGCACAGAGCAGGCTATCTCCCGACATGCAGTTGCCATGGAGACTGGAGATGATCCTCAAAGGGAGTTATGTGGCGGAGAGAAAGTGGCTGCCAGCTTCTAAGAAGCCAAGGGGCCTGGGGAAACCATTCTAAAATAGAGCCGCACAGAGGGGCCCTTTGTCATCCTCCTCCTTAGCAAAGCCCCTTCTAATCCCCAAGTGGGAAAGTTAACAGGCAAGCAGGGCACGACTGTCTTTATTAAAAGCCCAGGCTGCCCACGGATGCCAGAGAAGAGGGATTTATCAACCATCCAGAAATACACCACATGTAACCCAACTTGCTCTCCTGCCCCGGTCTACCCTGACGTCGGCGAGTCCGCGTGTTTGTCCCAAAGCTAAGTGATAACAATATCATCAACAAAACTGCCGAGGGAGGTGGCCCTGGGGCCTCCCTGGATACAAGGCGCCCAGGAATGGGGCTGGAGTCAAGGCTGGGAGGCAGGCAGACCTGTCCCTGCACTGATTAGCATGGCAAGTATTTCGCTTTCTGAGACTCAGTTTCCCCACCTGGAAAAAGAAAAGATAGTAAGATAATAATAAGACCTGTCCAAAGGGGGCTTTAAAGATCAAAATAAGTGAATAATGGATATACAGGTGCTCTGACAAATGGGCCTGGACAGCTCCATACGCCGCTCTCGTAGGAGGCAGGGGACAGAAGCTCATCTGCGGGTCCTGTGCAGAGCCACTGAGCCACCAGGAGCCACCTGGGGGCCGGGGATCCCAGAGCCCATCAGAGGCTCAATATGCTCCATTCTGAACCCTGTATTTTCCACACAGCAGGAAAAATATACTCTTTGATGGGCCACTATGTCTAGGGCGTAGAGATTTTCAGAGCTAGCGTGCTCTCCCAAACATGAGTTCTAGAGTTCTAGAGTATCTTAAGCCTGGCAAGTGACTCAGGGCACTGACCCAGAAGAGAAATCACAGCCACAGCCCAAGCCTGGTGGTAACAAGGGATACCAAAGAGAATGGAAACCTGACAGAGGAACCAGGAGAGGGTGGCAATGGCTCAGTGGTTAGAATTCCAGTCCACAAAACCTTTATCCTCCTCTAGTCCCTCAACACGCCCCAGCCTACCCCTATTCGCCACTGACTAGTCGTAAGGCAGAGAGGGGGCAGGATGGACTCTTCCCCATGATGTCCTCAGTTCACTGTTCAGTAAGATACACGTCACGTGAAGACAGTACGTCCACATCAGTGTGTAGCCCAGCTTCACGGAAGACAACATCCTCGAGGCCCTCCCCTCGACCCCCAACACCCAACAAAGTTTCTTTTAACACATACACACGCACACACACACACACACTCATATCTCCCCCCCCCCGCTCCAAATAATTTGAGAAAATTTTAAAGAAAAGTCTTAACTTTTAGCTAGCAGAAAGGGACCATGCTAAGGGCAGAGAATGTTTATCAAGAATTTGGTTAATGCACTCAGTTCTCTTAAGTTTTCAGCTCATAGCCTGTACTGAAAAAAGTTTGCTCCCAAAGACAAAATAGCCAAAACAAATTTGAAAAACAACAGGGGGACCTGGGTGGCTCATTTGGTTGAATGTCCGACTCTTGATTTCGGCTCAGGTCCTGATCTCAGGGTTGTGAGTCGGCTTGAGATGTTCTCTCTCCTCTCCCTTTGCCCCTCCCCACTGCTTGCCCCCCGGCCCCGGCCAAATAAATAAATAAAATCTTTTAAAAAAAAGATTAACAAAGCTGGAGGACTTACACTACCTGCTTTCAAGTCTTACTGTAAAGGTATACACCTACAATATGACCTAGACATTCCATTCTTAGGTAATTATGTAAGGGGAATAAGCATACATCTGCACAAATACTTGTACCTAAATGTTCCTAGTAGCTTTATTTACAATAACCAAAACCTTAATAATGCTGAGTGGAAGAAACTGGGCCAAAAAAGGAATACATACTGGATTATTCCATTTATATAAAAATGTTGGAAAATGCAAACTAATCTATCGTACCAGAAAACAGATCAGTGGTTATCAGGGGCAGAGAAGGATGACAAGGGACACAAAAAAACTTTTGGGGGTGATGAATATGTTTATTATATTAATGGTGGTGGCTTCACAGTGTATACATATTTCAAAATGGATCAAACTGCACACTTTAAGATTTTATCTTTTTAAGTAATGTCTACACACAACGTGAGCCTCGAACTCACATCCTTGAGATCAAGAGTCGCATGCTCCACCAACTGAGCCAGCCAGGTGCCCCTCAAAATATATGCTTTAAAAATGCGTGACTTATTGTATGTCAATTATACCTTAATCAATTTGTTGAGAAAAAAAAAATACACGGATTAAAACAAAAAAAAGGTGGTTTCCTAGGTTGCCTAATCATGACCTTCTTCATTCTATTCATACTCCTCCCCAAAATAAAGTTCACCAACATATATTGTTTAATTTTTTAAAAAGATTTTATTTATTTGAGAGAGAGAGAGTCAGAGAGAGAAGGAGCAGGGCGAGGGAGTGGGAGAGGGAGAAGCAGACCCCCCGTTGAGCAGGAGCCGGATGTGGGGCTCGATCCCAGGACCCCAGGATCATGACCTGAACCAAAGGCAGACGCTTAACTGACTGAGCCACCCAGGCGCCCCTAATTTTATTTCTAAATATTAATTGAGAATACTGTGGCGAGTTCAAATCTAAACACGAAAGTTATTTATGGATCGGGGTTGGATTCATTAATCTTTAGTGGTACTTCCAGCTCTAAAATTGTGTGTGTGATCAAGCATGTGCGAGAATGTGAAAGTGTATGAAAGTGTGTGAGTATGAGAGAGAAAAATTGATCAGTGAGAAAGTTCTTATTATAGTTGGCCCATAGTGGTTTTTTTTTTTTAAGATTTTTATTTATTTATTTGACAGAGAGAGAGACAGCGAGAGCAGGAACACAAGCAGGGGGAGCGGGAGAGGGAGAAGCAGGCTTCCTGCCGAGCAGGGAGCCCGATGAGGGACTCAATCCCAGGACCCTGGGATCATGACCTGAGCCAAAGGCAGACGCTTAACGACTGAGCCACCCAGGCGCCCTATAGTTGGCCCATAGTTTTGAATTCGTATAGTCACTAAGGATCATTATAGCTCCTAATTTTTAATTAATAAGAAATAAAAAAGGATCAGAAGGAGAAAAAATGTGCTTGGCTGCACTGATCACTTGAAGGAATCACGAGGCTAAAACCACCAAGGGAAAAGATTCGGCATCTACACACATTCCTACCTGTCGGTCAGGGCATCATTCTAAGACGTGCACCTTACACTCAACATAAGACTATGATAACCTCACATCAGAGGCAACTACAGCAAGGTCTGGGAAAAGAGGTATTTACAATTAAGATTTTTGAGGCTTTCCATAAGGCTATGTTCAAATATTTCTTGAACTATTAAAAAATATGCAGGCTTTAAGAAAAGAAAAAGGAGAAAGAAAAGAAAGAAAAATATATCGTTCATGTACTATATGTATCACTGAAATATACATGCAACACATGTTATTTTTTTTATTTTCTTTTTTTAAACCCCAAAGGATGAGAATATAAAAGCAGAACTTTTTTTTTTTTTTTTTAAAGCAGAACTTCTTGTACGAGATATGAAAGGTTTCCAGTATGTTTGAGATCACAGAAGGGGGCGTTTATTTCTATTCTTGAACCAAAGGTTTTAAGATGCGATAATCTCTATATAGATAAATTCTTTGCAAACACTATTCTAGAAATTGAGGAGCTGCTTGGTCACCATAGGAGATTTTTTTCCAATACTAGATGTAAAGTTTATAAGAAACAATAGATCTCCTCTTACATTTATTCTAAGAAGGGTCAACCTGGCCTACATTTTGCCTGACCAATTAATGCAGGTGCAGAATGAAAGTTGCCAGCAAGGTATTGTTAAGCAAGGTAACTGATTTGAAGCAGGACATCTTTAAATAGCTCCTGATGCCTGCAGAGTTTATGACTGGCTATTTCTGCTTTTAAGAGAAAGAGAGAAGAGAGAAAATTATCTGGAATTCATCACCATTACTATTAGACTCCATTTGAAATCTAAAACACACATAGTCGACCTAACAGTAGGAACAGAATCAAACTTTTTAGTTCCTATTTGATGCCTAACAGTTTAATATGTAGGCTCATGAGGAAACTGTGCAAATGTATTTTCCAGGGGTTGGTAGCACGATCAAGTGATTGACTGATTTAATGGACCCTCATATAGTGCTTGGTAAGCACCAAGTATTATTTTAAGTTCTTTACAGATAGTAACTTGATTAACACACATAAAATACTATTATAATCTCCATTTCCCAGAGAAGAGATTGAGAGACAGAGAGAGATTAATTTGTTCAAATCACACAGTCAATATGGAGCTAAAATTCAGATTCTAATGGTATACTCCAGTCTGTGCTCATCACCACCACACTGTGCTGACATTCATGTGTTTCTTGAACATCTACTCTATGTTTCAAGCTATGTGGGTCTGTGGTGGGTCATGAGTTAAATATAAATTGTGGTCTCTGCCCCACAAATACTCTTCAATTTAGCTGAAAGACAAACTACACAGGAAACAATTTGAAAGCCCCAACAAGACAAATTATTTCAGCTGGGGAGGAGAAAGCGGGATCCTGGATCTGAATTAGCTGGAGGGAGAACATGACGTGGGCTTGGTAGGCCTTGAAGGGTTCCTCGGATGGTGGGAAGGGATAGCAGCGGGGAGCGTGGGACATTCACCGGGAGAGAAAACCCTCTTGCTGATACATGTGCATGTGTTGGGAATGAGGACTGGAGGGAGAGGCAAGGTCAGATGGGGAGCTGCCCAGGGTGAAGATCCAGAAATCCCAACTTGACATCTTAGACAACGGGGAGTCGCGGCAGGTTCTCAAGCAGGAGCACGACACGAGGCGCAGAGAGCTGTGAAGTGAAGGGTGGCCAAGGTGATTTTTAATTTAAAATATGTAAATATGGAGCCTTCAAAAGATTTAAGTAGTTTTTTTTTTTTTTTTTTAAAAGATTTTGTTTATTTATTTGACAGAGAGAGATACACAGCGAGAGAGAGAACACAAGCAGGGGGAGTGGGAGAGGGAGAAGCAGGCTTCCCGCAGAGCAGGGAGCCCGATGCGGGGCTCGATCCCAGGACCCTGGGATCATGACCTGAGCCGAAGGCAGACGCTTAACGACTGAGCCACCCAGGCGCCACCAAAAGATTTAAGTAGTTGAAGCAAAATTGGTGGAGTGGAGATGGACCAGGGCAAAATGTCTATAGGATGGCCATGGTTTTGCTTGGGATCCCCCCAGCCCAATGGTAGGCAGATGACTCCCAGTGAACCACGCCCCATACAGTCCCCTCCCAGGAGTATGGAAGGGGCCCTGGGAATAAGATGGGGCACCACCACCCATGTGTTTTGTTATATGGCACAGTTGACTTTAAGAAAGGGAGATGATCTCGGGCGCCTGGGTGGCTCAGTTGTTAAGCAACTGCCTTTGGCTCAGGTCATGGTCCCAGGGTCCTGGGATCGAGTCCCATATCGGGCTCTCCGCTCCGCGGGAAGCCTGCTTCTCCCTCTCCCACTCCCCCTGCTTGTGTTCCCTCTCTCACTGTGTCTCTCTCTGTCAAATAAATAAATAAAATCTTTAAAAAAAAAAAAAAAAAAAAAAAAAAAAGAAAGGGAGATGATCTCAGTGGACCTGAGGCTCATCAGGTGAGCTCCTAAAGGGACAGGGTTCTTTCTGGCAAAAGAGATTCTAAGTCCGAGGGATTTGAAATAGAAGAGGGATTCAAAGTGAAAGAGTCTCTGTGGCTGGCTTTGACGATGGAGGGGGCACGTGGCGAGGAATGGTGACAGCCTCAAGGAGCTGAGATGGGCCCTCAGCTGATAGCCAGCAGGGAATCGGGGACCTCAGCACTTGAGCGTCAAGCAACCGAATTCTGCCACAAGCACGTGAGCTTGGCGGAGGACTCTGAACTCCGGATGAGAAAGCAGCCCAACCAACACGTTGACTGTATCCTTGTGAGACCCTGAGCAGAGAGCCCAGTCACACTGTGCCCAGACTTCTGACCTACAGAACTGGGAGCTAGCATGTGGGTATTGTCTTAATTTGTACTGAAGCAGCAGAAGACGAATACAACCCTGCACAGGTGCCGGGTCCCACTGGGAGAGGCAGGAGAAGGGACGACCTCCAGGTGGCTTGGAAGGGGAAGCCACTTCATGAGGCACTCACGGAGATCTTCAGTGGGACTGTGGTGATTCTGAAAGGGGAGTGGAGCCCAGCTGTGCGGATCCCCACTAGCACAGCCGCACCAGAAGGGTGGCAGCTCTGCCGGAAGGACAGGCATGGTGTGGCAGCAGCTGGCCCCGGAAACAAGCCGGGAGGAGGGTGGATTCTGAGAGAATCTGTCAGGGTGGCCTGCCGGCAAAGCCAGGGACACAGAGGCAGCCTGGGCGCTAGATGGGACAGTAGAACAATTTCATTGCAAAGCCGAAGTGGGTGGATCTAAGAGCCTGCAGACACAGCCAAGGGTGGGCCTAGGGTGGACGCGGGTCGTCACAGCCTGGGGACCGACATTGATCGTAGGCATGCTCTGTGCCAGGCACGGGGGGAAGCGTCTTTCACGCATCCTCATTTAATCCCTACAACACCCATTTGTAAATGGCGAAAACTAAGGATGTTACTCCTCCAAGGACAAGTGGTGTCTGCTAAAGCCACCATGGCAGAGAGGCAAAGAGCTCGCTCCACTGTCTGCCCAGTGCATGTCAGTTCTGGGATGACTTCATCTGGTCCAGGCAAGTGTAGAGCCATCGTGTCAAGGCACCCACCAAGAGGTCACAGGCTGTCTGAAAGGGCTGACTATCCTGCTCTGGGGTTTCAGCAGGTCCCCCGAGTGGCATGGTGAAAAGACCCTCAGACTGAGAAACCTGCATTCTGGTCCAAATAACGCTGGGACTTGGGGCAACTCATTCATTTTCCATCAGTGGGAGGGTGGAACTCGATTTCTAAGGTCCCTTCCAGCTCTTTACAGGAATGAAGACACAAGTGAACTTGGGAACATTGATTAATAAGCAAGACCATAGGGGCGTCCGGGTGGCTCAGTTGGTTAAGCATCTGACTCCTGGTCTCGGCTCAGGTCATGATCTCAGACCTGATCTCCATGCTGGGCATGGAGCCTACTTAAAAAAAAAAAAGAAAAAAAAAAGCAAGACCCTATGAGTCTGGGTCCTGATAAGCAGGAAGTGTTATTGCAGAGCTATAAGACTGGAAAGACATTTTGGCCAGAACTGAACAGAAACAGAGTACTGAGTCAAGAAAGGAAGAAAAAAAAAAAAAAAGGAAGTGACCAGCATTTAAAGTTTTAATTCCAAAAGAGCAAATTTCAAAGGCAAAGTAGAAAAACAGTCTGCCCAATGGATAAATGGGTTCCTCGGTAAGGATGTTGGCAGGCCGGACACCAAAGGGAATTTATTTATGTCCTAGCCTGTCCAATCTCAGGACTCTGCCAGACAGGGCCCAGGCCTCTGCAGTGAGAGAAGGCAAGGGAGGGTCAGGACCCTCCACTGGGGGCGGGATGTGACAGGCTGTCCAAACCTATGCCACTGAACAGCCCCCTGGCTGATCTCAGGCTGGCCAAGCACTCTTCTTAGATTTGGCTTCCCTTGTAGGGAAGAATAGATGTCCTGCTGATGCTGATTTTGAGTTAATGGGAGCATGTCTCTGTGACAGATGGTCCTGGCACAAACGAGAGGGAATCTCTGGACCCTCAAAGAAGAGGGACAGACCCAGCCGGACTTCCGTTTGATGACACCTCTACCATGGCCAACTTCTCACTCCCCGATGATGTCGGTGGGATACAGACAGGAGGCGAGAACACAGGGCCAGGGACATCTAGCAAGTACAGGGGCTCTCGGACCCAGGCTGGGATTTGGGAGCCCACTGATCAGACCCAGGCATGTGAATAGAAGGAGAGAAGCAAATAAGTAAGACTGGCAAGGGCAAGGCAAAGGAGGCCTGAGCTTTCAAAGGGGATTCAGATGTCAGCCTGACACATAAGGTGAGGGTCAGACCTGCAGGAGTCACAGCCAGGACAACATGCTTTTCAAGAGTGGAACTTTTCAAGTTCCTTATTAATCCACCTGCCAATGTTAGAATCATCAGGGATGCTTTAAAAAAAAATACTGATGGAGGAGCACCTGGGTGGCTCAGTCGGTTGGGTGGCCGGCTCTTGGTTTCAGCTCAGGTCATGATCTCAGGGTCGTGGGATCGACCCCGTCAGGCTCTGTGCTCAGCAGGGTATCTGCCTGGGATTCTCTCTCTCCCTCAGCCCCTCCCCCGCTTGCACCCTCTCTCTCTAAAATAAATAAATAAATCTTAAAAAAAATACTGATGGGGGAAGAGACAGACCTAGAGATACAGATTTCACTGATGTGGCATGGGCCCTGGATACTGGTGTCTTAAAAAAATTCCCCAAGTCGTTCTTTTTTTTTTAAGATTTTATTTATTTATTTGAGAGAGAGAGAGAGAGAGAGCGAAAGTAGGGGGAGGGCAGTGGGAGAGGGAGAAGCAGACTCCCCACTCAGCAGAGAGCCCGATTCGGGGCTTGATCCCAGGACACTGGGATCATGATCTGAGCCGAGAAGGCAGACGCTTACACAACTGAGCCACCCAGGCGCCTCTCCCCAAGTTGTTCTAATGTAATTTGTTTCCAAGGGTTGAAAACCACTGGCCTAGATGGTGGTTCTTAATATATTTTTGGAGGAGCGGGAGGCAGAAAAGGCATCTAGGAAGCTTTTCCCCATTGCCCATGCCTGCCCCCTCTATCAACATCTTAGTGAAGGGGCTGTGCCTATAGGTTAAAAAGCCTGATTCTGATCTTCCCAGAGCGCAGCGGAGGGCCATTGGTGGGGTGGAGCTCCAGAGCTTGCATTAACATTCTTTATTAGGTAACATTAGCTCCACACAAGAGAATAAATATAACTCATAAGTACGTTAAGCAGAATAATAATAAAAGACCTCATGACCCAACTGAAATCCCGGACCTTTATAAACACAGTTGGTGTTACTTGGTCTCCCTCCTTCCTCCCGCCCCCTGCCTCCCCGCGGGAGATAACCTCCTTCTTCAATGGGGTCTGCATTATTAACAAGCAGGTGGTCTTGGCGCTTTGCTTCCAGGAAACCCAGGTTCTGGGCCTGGGGAGGGCAGGGCCTGCAGGTTGGGAGGGTGTGAGGAGGCGGGGAGGAGGATCAAGGGCCCGGCTGTGAGCACGGGATGCAGAGCCCGGGGAGCCAGGCAGAGCCTGCCACAGCCTCTGAAAGCAGGCAAAGCATTTGTTAAAGTGCTAGAGAAATCCCTTTAGACCCAGTACAATGGAGACCCAGATGCTCTCGGAAAAGCCAGGCTTTCAACTGTTTTGTTTTCCCAGCCCTGACTGCGGCTGCCAAATTGACAGGCACGCAATAGCTCAGGGGGTGCAGAGTTCGAGGCCCCGCGGATCTGTCAGATAAGAACAAAAAGATGCAGCTTGATCTCTCTTTCTCTCTAGGCTAATCACTTGGGTGAGCCTTTCCTTAGGATTATTATTCAATTATAAACCCAGATGCTTAAAGCGAATCAACCGCTACCTTCCTTAGAATGTACAAAGTAGGTCAGCGTTGGTCCACCAGGGTGCACAGCCTCTGAACGAGCGCCACAGGCCGTGTGAATAATTTAGTGGACACATCCCCCGGAGCGGCACTGCAATAGGAGCGCATTTTCTCTCCCCGGGAGATTGTCAGCGCCCCGAGGAAAGAGGATGCCCAAGCGCCCAGCTGTAGGAGCACCAGAGGGAAGGGGAAATCGGGAGTGGAGGGGTGGGAGTACCAGGGCAGGAAAACAGCTCTTGGAAGGCTGGGAGACTGAGGCAGAACTTGGGGCAGGGTCTACGGATGGGATCCAGGGGAGACTGAGTCAGGGACTGCATGAGGAAACGTCCAATCTGAGGGCTGGGCACAAGGACATCAAGATCCAGTCTTGCTTAGGGGATGGATAGAATAAAGAGTGGGCTTAGGTGACACTGGTAGCCAGGGGGGTGGCTTAGGATCTATGGGCCTTTAAACACTCCACAACTAGAGCCTGAGATGGATTGGGGGGCCTTAAATCACACAGGGGCTTTTATGTGTTTTCCAGAGGCAGCTGCTCCCATGGATGAGAAACCTGGAAAAGATCAAGAGTTACTCACCACCTTGCACAAAGATGCACGTGCTGAGGTTTTCATTGGCTATAAAGAGCTAAAGGCTCTCAGGGGAAAAGCTGTCACTCCTGGCTAATGAGGTCCCGGCAGATGACAATGTGAAAAATAAGACAAAGAAGGCCAGCCTGCCCTCTGAGAGGTGGGTAGACAGTGTGGTGACAGCATGGCATCCGACCTTGGACTACAGGTCTCCCAGGCGGGGACAGGAGCCAGAAAGCTACAATTTGGGGTGCCAGGCCTGAGCATACTATAGCAGGGACCCCAGGGATGATCAGAGTTATGCTGATAGTAAATACTATGGCCTCTCTCACATTATTGCTGGGAGTAGACCTTGTGACAGCCAGTCTGGAAAATAATTTGGTGGCATCTCCTAAAGCTGAGCACATGTGTACCCTGTGACCCAGCAATTCCACTCCCAGGAATGTGCCCCACAGAAATGTGTGCATAGATTTGCTGAAAGAAGTATACGAACATTCATAGCAACAGTATGACTGGCAACCACCCAAACACCCATTGATAAGTACTGTGTGGTACATCAGACTACAAAGCAGTAAAAGTGAATAAAATACAACATGAATTTCACAAAAATAATGTTGAGCTAAGGAAGCTGATGCAAAGGAACAAACCACTTAATTTCATTTATATAAAGTAAACAGTCAGAACCAATCTACGGTGAATATACTAAAAACCAATGACTTCTATACTTTAAGTGGGTGAATTGTATGGTGTGTGAATTATATCTCAATGAAGATGTTTGTTTGTTTGTTTTAAACTGTGGTATTAGAAGTCAGGAGAGTGGTTATCCTTGGTAAGGAGTAGTGACTGGGAGGGGGCATAAGGAGGGACTCCGGTCTGGCAATGTCTAGCCTCTCGATTTGGGTGCTGGTTACAAGGGTGTGTTCAGTTGTGACAATTCTATATACTTACAATTTGTGCACTTCTTGGTATTTATGCTATGCTTCAATAAAAATAGCAATGACAATGACCACAAACCAAACAGGCTGGGCCTGGCCTGGCTCCAGTACATGGCGATGGGGAACTGGATATGCTCCCTCACTCCAGAAAGGTCCTGTCACTAGTGTACCTTGCAGGAGGACCCTGCAAAAGTTTATGGGGACGGGGCTCCCCATTTCATCAGTGAGGCATTACCCACAGGTCCTGGGGGAATTCTCAGAAGAGAAAGTGGGAAGGGTCTGCCTACAGCCTCTCTTCTCTGGGCTCCGCTAGGGTAGGCAGATTTGGCCCCAGATGCTGAAGTATCAGTCCTGGAAGCACCCTTGCCTCAGAACAGGCTAGGCCGCAGCTGCTGTGACTCCTCGCAGCCCAGCCTTCCAGGGGTCTCGTCTGTTGCTCCTGGACTGGAAAGGGAGGATATCCTCAGGGAGACCTAAATAGCCAACTGCCTGAGATGGGCCAGCCCTAGAACTGTGACCGCAAGGCCAGCCTCTGCCTGCCCCAGCCAGGCTCCTCAGAGGCGGGTTTGGAGAGCCTTGTCAGCCACCGCCTAGCCAGGACACCTGAACCCCCAGGAAAAGGGGGAGACACCTGAGCATGGGAGAAGGGCTCCCCAAGAACCCCAGGTAGAACAGAGGTGGGATTTTAGGGTACAGGGCCATTGGGGATTTGAGGCTGTGGGCCAAAGTAGGACAGAGGACTGACTATAGCCCCTGGGCCAGTAGCTAGTGGATCCCTTTCTCCCAGGGAGGGTTAGAGGCCAAGGCCTTTGGAAGTCAGACAGTGTAAGGGGCTGCCTCCCGGGTCAGGAACTTGTAGTCCTTGAGATTCTGATTCAATTCTGCATTTAAAAAAATCTTCAGGGGTGCCTGGGTGGCTCAGTCAGTTGAGTGTCTGACTTCGGATCAAGCCCCACGTCAGGCTCCCTCCTCGGTAGGGAGTGTGCTTGTTCCTCTCCCTCTGCCTCTCCCCCAACTCGTGCTCTCTCTCTCTCAAATAAATAAAATCTTTAAAAAAAACCTTCATAGGTGACTCTGATGCATAGCTGGGTACAGAGACCCAAATAGATTAAGCATCATTCACTGATTCACTCAACAAACATTTACTGGGTAGCTACTCTGGTTCCTGGTCAGGGCCAGGCTCTGGGAAAGCAGAACAATACTGTCAGGCCTTAAGGAGTCCATAGTCCGGTGTTCACGGAGAGGTTGGCATGTGACAGATAATTACAATGCAGAGGAATGACAGCAATAACAGGTTCCGGAGCACAGAAGAGGGATAAAAGAACCCACATGTGACTCTTTCCTCCTAATTCATTTGTTTCACAGGCCTGAATTTTTGTATTCTGCATTCGGGAACATCCAGCAGCTCAGGCCCCGCTCAATAACTGTAAATAGTGTCCATGGCCATGCCCTCTGAAAGAGGCTCACCATGTTTTTTTCCTAGCTGTTTTTAAAAATAATGAACAAGCTAGGAGAGATGTAATACAAGATCGCTCACTATGTCTGTTTCATAATTACTGCCATTAAAATCGTCTAGAAGAGAAATATCTATTTGTCACCATCTTTGGGGAATTAAATTTAGCTTATCACACATAAAGGAGTCCATCAGATCAATACCTCACTCCTGTCACGTACATGCACAATAACAAACACCAGCAAATTCTCTTCTTCTAGGTCTGCATTACATGCCATAGAAATATAAACATAAAATCAGTGTCCGGCCTCAGCACATAGGTAAGTGATGTGATCAGTAAAACAGGCCCACATACCTCCTTTCCGGTAGTCACGGAGATCTAGGACATCTAGCCTGGAATTTCCTATGTCAGTTGCCACAGTGGCCCCAGGAGAGCACCCTTCTCCTTTGAGCAACACAGCAGGGGCATCCTGTTCACATGGGTCTAGTCTGGAGCAGCCCCACAAATGGAAGAAGCCAAAGGGAAGGCCCCTTCAGCGAACAGGAGCATTACCTTGGTCCCGTGGTAGAAGTCGTCCACACACGTAGCGTTCATGAAGGTCTGATGGAAGTGGGTGCTGGTATCAATGCCTCCAGGGATCACCAGCTTCCCAGTGGCATCGATCACCTTGGCCCCTCCAGGGATCATGAGCTCACGGCCCACCTGCTGGATGATGCCATTCTCGATGTAGACATCAGCCTCGTGGGTGCAGTCATCGTTCACCACCTTGCCTCCCTTGATGAGAATCCTCACGCTGCCTGAATTGGCAAGCATGTTCCTACGGAAGGTGAGAGGGGGGCACTGGTCAAGGTCAGAGTCCCTTTTCACTGTGACCGAGGTCCCACTTCTTCCCACCAGAGGCCAACCTCCATGGGCAGAGTAAGTGAGCAGGGAAGAGAAGGAAGTTCCTCCATAGCCTGAGAACATCGGCCCTACAACCGACTGGGGTCACAAGCCTCCCACTGACCTCCTAGTGGGACTTACTGGGAATCATGACACAGTGGCAGTAAGGATGAATCTGGGGCCCAAAGAAACATCAATGTTTACCTTCCCAAAATGCTGTGTAGGTTCAAAAGCATTTTCATACCTACTGTGTTGTTTTATTCTCGAAACCACCCGAGGAGTCGCATTTTACCAACAAGAAAGCTGAAATTGCTAAGTAAGGAATCGATGGCTTCTAAGCAGCCAAGTCAAACCCAGATGCCTTGGATGACCAATGTCCCCATTACACGATATGGTCCCAAAGATATCAGGGGCTCCTGGGGCACGTCTCCGAGAGCCAAATTCTCTAAGCCTCCCCGTTGTTTAATTCATGTCCTTCTTCAGATGGATTCTGCTCCAGCTCGCCCTCCCATCCTTCCTCAAGGCCACTACCACACCGAACTCCACAGCAGGCTGCACCGTTAATAAGCTCATCTGCAGAGCTTTGGAAAAGCACCTTCACTCAAGTTCCACCCCCAGAGATTCAGCTTTATTTGCTCCGGATTGGGTCCCCCAAAACCACTATTTTTTTTTTTAAGATTTTATTTATTTATCTGACAGAGAGAGACAGCAAGAGAGGGAACACAAGTAGGGGGAGCGGAAGAGGGAGAAGCAGGCTTCCCGCTGAGCAGGGAGCACGATGCGGGGCTCGATCCCAAGACCCTGGGATCATGACCTGAGCCGAAGGCAGAAGCTTAACGACTGAGCCACCCAGGAGCCCCCAGAACCACTATTTTTAAAAGCTAGAGAACCTTACCATATGCTTAAAGAATGAATGCCAATCTCTTGCAGAAAGGAGAAGAGAAGGAAACATTCCCAACTCATTTTATGAAACCAGTATTACTCTGATACCAAAGCCAGACAAAGACAGCACCAAAAAAAGAAAATTATCGAGTAATATCCCTCATGAATATAGATACAGAAATTCTTAACAAAATATTAGCAAGTGGAATTCAGCAATATGTAAAAAGAATTCTACACCATGCAAATGGGATTTATTCCAGGGATGCAATGTCAGGTTCAATATTTGAAAATTTAATCAATGTAATCCACCCTATTAACAGGCTAAAGAAGAATCACATAATCACATATCATTTGATGCAGAAAAAGCATTTGACAAAATTCAAACATCTATTCATGATAAAAGCTCTCAGAAAAGTAGGAATAAGTTAACTTATTAACCTCTGCCTCTCCCTCCGCTGGGTCTCTTTCTCTCTCTCAAATAAATAAAAATTAAAAAATAAAATAATTTTGACAAAGAAGAATAAAATGGGAGGAATTAGTCTACTGGATTTCAAAACCTATTACTTAGCTCCAGTAGTCAAAACTGGGTAGTATGGATGGAGACACAAAATCAGTGGAACAGAATAAAGATCCAGAAATAGCCCATATAAGTATGGTCAACTGATTTCAACTTAATAAAGAACATCTACGAAAAACCGGTAGCTAACATTAGACTTAATGCTTAAAGACTTCATGCTTTCCCCCTACAACTGGGAACAAGGCAAGGATGCCCACCATTTTCACTGCTGTTCAACAAAGGGAGTGCTAGCCAGCTATGAAAACATGAAATGAAATAAAGGGCATATAGATCAAAAAGGAAAAAAATAAAACTGTCCCTATTTGCAGATGACATGATGGTTTCTGTGGAGAAAACTCCAAAGAATCTAAAAAAAAAAAATCTCCTAGAACAAATAAGTAAGTTCAGCAAGAATGCAAGATACAAGACCAACATACAAAAAGTTCGTTTTTCTATATACTAGCAATGAACACATGTACATGCAAAAAAATTAAAATGCTTAGGCATAAATCTAAAAAAACATATACAGTATTTATATGCTAAAAAACCACAAAATGCTGATGAAAGAAATCAAAGATTGAAGTGAGTGGCGAGACACACCATATTCATGGAATGAAACACCCAACATGGTAAAGATTGTCAATTTTCCCCAAATTGATACACACGTTTAATGCAGTTCCTATCTCAGCAAAAATCTTTTGTAGATAGAGGCAAGCTTATTGTCAAAGTTTATGTGAAAAAACAAAGCTAAAATAATTTTGACAGGGGCGCCTGGGTGGCTCAGTTGGTTAAGCGTCTGCCTTCAGCTCAGGTCATGATCCCCAGGTCCTGGGATCGAGTTCCACGTCTGGCTCCCTGCTCAGTGGGGAGTCTGATTCTCCCTCTCCCTCTGCCTCTCCCTCCGCTGGGTCTCTTTCTCTCTCTCAAATAAATAAAAATTAAAAAATAAAATAATTTTGACAAAGAAGAATAAAGTGGGAAGAATTAGTCTACCGGATTTCAAAACTTATTACTTAGTTCCAGTAGTCAAAACTGGATAGTATGGATGGAGACACAAAATCAGTGGAACAGAATAAAGATCCAGAAATAGCCCATATAA
Organism: Phoca vitulina; assembly: GCF_004348235.1. NCBI lineage: Eukaryota > Metazoa > Chordata > Mammalia > Carnivora > Phocidae > Phoca > Phoca vitulina. The sequence goes on along the minus strand of NW_022589766.1, from coordinate 5,252,394 downwards.
GTATGGTCAACTGATTTTTGACAAAGGTGCAAAAAAACCATTCAATGGAGGGAAGATAGTCTTTTCAGCAAATGATGTTGGAGCAATTAGATATCCATAAGCAAAAAATAAACCTTGACTTAAATCTCAGATCTTACACAAAAATCAACTCAAAACGGATCATCCATTGAGTGGCCGCATTTGACCACTAACCATTCTCTTCCTCTTGGAGCTCCCTCTCCTTAGCATTAAATGTGGCCATGCAGGGGAGTGGAATAAGGACCACAGGGAGATCTTGGCCACTGTTTTGGAGAGGAGCAAGTCTTTGATAAATGGTGGTTGAAGGCAAGTTTGTGGAAACTTGTCAAGACCTTTGTGAGTAAAGGGAGCCGTAAAATGGGCTGAGGACAGCATGCCTGAAGGAAGAGATCAATTTAAGACAGATCTAAGATTTTTTCAAACAGCTAGGAAAGAGTCAAAGGATTGATTGAAGATAAAAGAGGACAAGGGATTACTTGTAATGGAAGGTCTTGCAGCATGGAAGAATGATGGCCATTATTAATGGAAGCCAGGTCTCTGTCACAGACTTAGATGGTTTATTTTATTTGATCCTTCCAAAGGTATTATTATGCCCATCCACAGAGGAAACAGACTCGAGAGAGGTTAAGGTCAAGGCTTGTAGAAAGGAGATTATGTGAAGATGCAGAAGAGGTGGGGATACACAGGAATCTGTGTTCTCTCTGCTCTGAATAGTGGGAGGCGGGGAGCTCCTGGGAGCAGCGAGGAGCAAGAGGATGTGAGCAGAGTGGGGGAGATGTGGAGGAGCCACTGTGGGGCCTGAGACTAAGCGGGCTGGACACAGGGGAAGGGGTCAGTGTTCAGACAGCTGCCATGATGGAGCTAATCAGAATCCTGTCCAGGGAGCACCTTTGGGTTGGATCTGCAACTCTCCTGACCCTTAGGTATCTGAACAGAAATGATTTTCATTTAGACTTAGGAAAGATACAACAAAGTCTGACTAGGAGGAGGGAGACTTCACCATTGCAGGGTCTCCCCGGGCATGAGTGAAGCCCACCTTTCCACTTGGTAAACTGCTCATTCTTCAGGACCTAATCCAGTTGTCCCCCTTTATAAGAAGCCTTCCCTGACTCTCTGCCACCTTCACAGACTTCATGGCCCTGGAGTCTCTCCGCACCTCTGAACTGAGGTTCTCAAGGTCCAAAGCCTTATTAGTGATCATTGTTTCTGCTCCCTCTTCAGCCCCAGCCCCGAGTATAGGATACTCAAAACCAGTGAACAAATGAATGAATGGCCTCATCTACTTGTTGCATCCCAACAGGATCGAATGGCTTAAAGCAGTGAGTGGTAGGCTGTTCCATATTTGTTTTCTGGGATATCTGGCAACTCTATGTCCAGGACAATGCTCAGCTTTCATCCCTTTTCCAATACAGCAAATTACTGTGGACAGAGCAGAGGAAGAAACATATTTCCTCTTATTCTTGTCATTTCATTTGTCTGCCATCAGGTAAGCTGTGAGGAGGCTGTGCCCCAGGATGAAAAGGCCTAGAACCTGTTGAAGGAATACCCTCTTGTAAGGAGATGGGTCAGCTATCTGGTGATCTTAGCCTGCTCTCCTGGACACACTTGGTTAAGCAGTTTGTTTTTGTCAAGTTGACCAGGCTGGAGTGCATGGAATCTCCACACCAAGAAAGTTGGCTGTGCCTATTCGGGGTCAACCACAAGGCTCTCCTGCTGTTAGGTGGCCAGCCCCTTGTGGGGCTGTTGCTGGGGGCGATGCTGGGGAACAAGACAGGCGGTGGGAGTGAACCCTGTTCCCTTACACAGCAACAGCTGTTTCCCAGGAACATCTGCGCCCCTCCCCTCCCGGGTATCAGTCCAACCTCTGGGGAGAAGGGGCCCCTCCCCTAGTGAGGAAGGTAGTGGGCAAAGAGGCAGTGGGGAGGAGTCAGGCTGGAGAGATGGTTAGATGGGACAGTCCCAGCCATAAGCTTATTGTCTGAACCCGGATGAAGCTGAGTATATTTGATCTTTTGTCCTAAAATCTGAAAACTGGAGTTTTAATTTAATATGCAATTAGAAAATGAGTTTCTTTGCAGGTGAGGGACACAACCACCCTGGCCAAAGGAAGCCCAGAAAGGCTGACAGATGCAATCTCCCTCTCTCTCGTTACGAAGCCAAGGCCAAGTGTGACCATGAAAGGAGAGATGCGACTTCTCAGTTTGCACTAGAGGAGGGAAGTGATGGTGGTGGAAGAGATGGCCGAAAGAAGACACCCCCCGACCCAGCCCCCTGTGCAAATATATAATCCTCACTTTTTAAAGCTGCTTTAGGGCAAGAGGAAAAATAGTAATATTTATGCTGGGAAACTGCTTATTGTTTGTCAGTGTTGTAAAGGAGAATATTGATTTGCTTATCAATCTAGAACACATGCTTCAGAGTGCACACCTGGAGGGTGGGGGTCCTGGAAAGGTGATGTGATAATGAATTACTGGGAATTCCTGTCTGAGCTTTGATGTTGGTATCAAACACGAAGGGTGTCTTCTTCAGTAGAAATGAGAGCAATCGCTCTTAGTAAGCTAACACCCCGTGCCTGGCACTTCACATGGGTTTAACCACGTGGCAACCAACCCTGAGAAGTAGGAACAAGGCAGGGACCTTACCCCCTTTTTAAGAGAAGTTCATACTCAGGTCTGTCTGAGTTAAAGGAAAGGTTATCAGAGTTGGCTCTGGGTAGAAGAGTTACAGGTGATTTTTATGTTCTTCATAGTTTTCTATATTTTCAAACTATATAGGATAAACTTGGGCCCCCCACCCAACCTGTCTTTTTCTTCTTCCTTGTAGAAATCCCTGAAGGTTAACCTGGCTCTGAAGAGACAGGATTCCCAGGATAACATCAGAAGGAACTCCTTCTCAGAACTTAGAGGACCCTGTAAATAATGTTAACAATCAGTGCACACCTACTATATACTGGGTCCTCACTGAACGCATCATGCACCTTATTGTACTTGATCCTTACAATGCCCTGAGATAGGCACCATTAATGTCCCATTATTGCCCCGGGATGGCTGAGGCTTAGAAAAGTTAAAGGAACATTCTCAAGGTCACACAGCTAGTTTCTAACAAAGTAGGGACCGAAAGCCAGACAACTGTCCAGAGCTGTTGTGGACTGAATGTTTTGTTCTTCCAAAATTCACACTCAAAAGCCTTAACCTCCAGTGTGGCCGCATTTGGAGATGGGGCCTCTAAGGAAGTTTTTAAGGTTAAATGAGGTCATAGGATGGGTCCCTGATCCCACAGGATTAGTATCCTTATAAGAAGAGACAAAGGGCTCAGTCCCCCACCCACCACTGCCACAGCCTTTGCATAAGCCCTAAAAAAGGCCCTGTGAGAAAGGAGCCATCTACCAGTCAGCAAGAGAGTTCTCCCCGGAAACCTACCATATTGACACCCTCATGTCAGACTTCCAACCTCAGGACTCAGAAAATACATTTTGTTGTATAAGCCCCCCAGTCTGTGGTATTTTGTTATGGCAGCTGGAGCAGACTAATACGAGAGCCTACGCTCCTGGCCACGCGCCATACTGCCCACATGGAGGGGGATCTCAGGCCGCCTGGTGGAGCCACTTCCAGGGATGCTGGGAGCTCTTTCCCCGCCCTCTGGCAGACGGCCAGCTTCAGACTAGGGGCTGCTGTCATCAAAACTGCCTGTAGGCTGTCAGCCTTTTGGGGTGACTGAGGACTCAAAACACGCTAGGGCTGCATTGTGAACAAAAACGAACGTTTGTGTGCACTGAAATACTCTGGAACCTCACTCTCTTCCAGTGTCAAGCACCGGACACAACTCTGAAGAAGACACGGGCCTTGCTCTCAAGAGCTTCAGTCTAGTGGCTGACAGAGACCCAAACTATGTTACAAAGTGACTAATGGGTAACGGGACACTTCTTGCCTAAAAGCCTGAAAACTAAGTTACCAGGGATTGGTTTAAACTGGGGGTGTCTCCCAGAGTACCAGACACCAGAGCTGTGAATGGTGAGATGAGCGGTCTGGTGATGGTGGGACGGTCTTGCTACACCAGTATCCCCGCCCCCACACCTTTCTAGATTTCCAAATTGTCTGGGTGGCCAAGATGCCTCATCCCGCCCAGTCCCCCTCACCATTGACGGCTGACATTCATTATGCTTCTCACCTCCTCCAGTAACCTCATTAGCACCACATTCCTCCAGCTTTCCCTGCTAGTCTTTGCTAAACTAAATGAAGAAAACATGTTCCTGGCATCATTTTCTGCAGCAAGGCTTCTTCTGTCTGTGTACGTACGAGTTTGTGAACATAATGGGGTGAGGGGGTGGGTGAGTGGGGAAGATACCTTGGCCCTCTTAGGAGAGTCCCTTGGAAGGGAAAAGATTTGAGCACAATTGTTGAAATACATGCTCGTAAGCTCCGCAAATGCCCCTAGCTATGACTGTCTCTCTCTCAGTATTCAGAAGACATTCTTGTCAGTGGTCATAATTGGTATCAGTTTTACTAATTTATGATGCTTCAAATCACTCATTTATTCCAAACACAGTTACTGTGTAGACAGAGCCAATAGCTGGCCCACTGGCTTACTACATAGGCTGTGGACTGAATGTTTGTATCACCCCCAAAATTCCTACGTTGAAGCCCCAATCCCAGTGTGATAGTATTTGGAGCTGGGGCCTTGGGAGGGAATTGGGTCATGAGGGTGGGGTCCTCATAAGTGGGATTAGTGCCCTTATAAGAAGAGACAGGAGATCTCTCTCACCCCCTCACCCCTCTCTCTTTCCACCCCATATGAGGATACAGACAGAAGGTAGTCATCTGCAAGCCAGGCAGAGTCCTCACCAGCAAGTGAATTGGCCAGCACCTTGATCTTGGACTTCTCAGCCTTCAGAGCTGTGAAGAGTAATTTTCTGTGATTTAAGCTACCCAGTCTATGGTATTTTTATTATAGCAGCGTGAGCTAAGATACTACATTAGACAGAAGTGAACGTTATAATCATATCATCATTAAGTAACAACTGTGCCTTAAAATAAATGTCACCTCCTTTAAGGACTTCTGGCTGCATCCCACATTCCCATTTGTCTAACCAAAAACGCTGATCACCCAGCTATTTTGTCTATGCAGATGAAAGAATTCAAATCACATGGCTGTCCTCCCAGGCAGAAATGGAAACATGCCAGGTAGTTAAATGGTATTAGAAGGAGTAACTCAGAACTATGGAATTCTAGAGCTGTGGAGATTCATCGAGTCTACCTTGACTTTCCCTTCAGTCCTTGGTCTTCACCAACAGTGACCTTGAATAGGAGAGGCAGCCCAGGGCCGACAGGAGGCTGGGACAGTGCAAATGTGCACATCTTAGGAATTCCACAGTTTATGTGGGGAAGAAATGATGCCTTCCACAGCAAGATGGATATCTTTGATATGCCAAGATTTATCCAACTGTAGGCGGCTTATCTCCCCCAATTTCCTAATCCTGTGGCATGGATTCCTTATGTTCCTGAACCCCTGCTGGGTGAGAGCCAAGGTGATGTGCAAGCTGGGGAAACAGCACTGTATAATCTGGGAGTGCGGTCTTTCCCGAGAAAGCCTCTCTCTGTTTAAAACAGTGACAATGACTGCTATTTGCTACCTAATAACCATCTTGCTGGATAAAGGACAATTTCCCATACCGCCCACCCTCCTGCTTCTTACTGCTGTGAGCTGTTCCAGCGCAGAACTGCACAGGGGGCACCTTGCCGGCTGGATGGTCAAGGTTATGGCAGCTGCTGCTTCTCGTTCGTGAAACGCACACAACTCCATGCTCCTAGAAGGCGCGCAGTGTGGTCCTGCCAAGGAAATGCCAACCCCAACACTGTGTCTTGCAATCGCCTGCTTCTGTCATCACCTTCCCCAGCTCCCCTGTGCCTGCAGGGAGGTGCGAGACGCGGAGAGCCTGCAGTCTGGCCTGCACAGCTGTCTCCTGCCGGCAGCTCAGCTGGAGGATGCCGGGGGACTCTGGGGCTCCACAAAGACACGTGGGGCCAGAATGGTGCAAAGGGGACGCTTCTTGCAGAGAGACCTTAAAAAGAACTTGATAGGAATTGGTTTGTATGGTATGTATTTCCTTTTTTTTTTTTTTTTTTTTAAAGCTTTTATTTATTTGACAGAGAGAGACACGGAGAGAGAGGGAACACAAGCAGGGGGAGTGGGAGAGGGAGAAGCGAAGCAGGCTTCCCGCTGAGCAGGGAACCCAATGTGGGGCTCGATCCCAGGACCCTGGGAACATTACCTGAGCCGAAGGCAGACGCTTAATGACTCAGCCCCCCAGGTGCCCCTGTATTTCCTTTTTCATAGGCATTGGTTTAAGACTCACATTTCCTCTTTGGGTCCAGCCCACAGAAGAACGTGTGATTCTATACAGACCATCGGTCACTGTGAAATCAAGGCACGTGAAGGCAAGAGCTACACAAGTGTCCTGGGACAACACGTAAGCCAACCCTAATGGCAGATGGGCCGCTAACTGGAGGGGCAGGGTAAGCCAGTTCCGGTCGCTGGGGACACACTGAATGATGTGGCTTTTCCTTTGCTCCAAGCAGGTAACATTTGCCAAAGGATCAAAAGGTGATATATGGCAGTGGTTAGGAAAAGAAAACTAAAATATGCAGCTATTTTTCTTCCTCTGATCAACACATAGGAAAGAGTAATAGAACAGAGCTGGGAGAGCCGAATCTAACAAAGGTTGTGGGGGGAGATGGGGGTGCTTGCACTTAGAGCATCCTGGGATGATTCTGGAATGGGATTCTCTCTGGAAATGAAAAATGAGAACAAATGAAAGGTTCGCTGGAACACAAAAAGCCAAAAAGGGAAGTTTGAGGTGAGTGGGAAGCAGCTAAGGCTTTAAGCTAATACATTTAATTTTGTAATAAACTGAACTGCCTTTCTAAACAGTAAAGCACTAAACAATTCTTAAATAATATTAAAGCAAGTATAATTTTATAATTCTTAACTGGCTTTATCAACTCTTGAGTCGATTTAAAATGGTATTTATAATGTCCACGTCAGGTATAAAGAAAAATGACAAACACCTGTGAACTCACCATTGTTACCACCCTTGCCGTCCCTGCATCTCTTCCGTTCCACCCCACCCCCACCCTCAGACACAACCACTTTTCTAGTCAATGTGTATGAACTCATGAAAATAACAATTAGGTGACAGGTAAAAATAAAAAAGACAAGCTCACAGATGTTTCTGCCGCATGACCTCTCCCCACATCCCATGATCACACTTTACCTGCCTTATGACTGACTTCTTCAACACCTAGGACCCTGCTTTCCAGGGTAAGCAGGAATCTGGAACCTATTCTATGCCAATAATGAGGGTGTGAGGGCATTTAACATTCAAATGCCCACAGACCATTCCACTGGAATGTTCCACAGGCATACTCAGCCTGTCCAAAACCAGCTGCGCCATCCCTTATCATCCACCCAGAAACCTGAGACTCTTCTAGACTCCTCTCCAACCAGGCCAGCGTCAGCATCGAGGGCTGGTCTGAGTGGTGGGCCTGGTTTGGGTCACCCAGAGTTTTGTGCAAAATGTATTGAGAGATTCTAGAGGCAGAACCCAGCCATGGGGAGAATTGGGGAAGGTAAAAGGGCAAGTCTGTCTTTCATGTGGGGCTCAGGCATCTTCTGGGGATCTGGAGGCAGAAAGAAGGGCCTATCAAGCCAAAGGGTCACACATGGAGGGGAGAGGCTCCACAGGCTGTGGCCGATGTTACACCCCTCCCCCACCACGAGACACACTGGACCCTTTGTCCGGTAGTCATAAGCCATAAGAGCCCAGCACCAAGGCCACACTAAGAGGACAGGCAGGCAAAGTGACCCGATCTGTCCGTGGGATGGGCGTCAATGTGGAGAACAAGGGCTTGTTCTTGAAGAAGCATAAAGAAACAAGGACGAAGGAGCTACTACGAGTGGAGCCCGAGAGGTGGGCCTGGCTTGTGGGAAGGTGTATATGGACCCAAGTGGGCCGAGTCCTTAGGCTAAGATCGAGTAAGAAGCCTTAATCCCATGGCTTCATCGGGCCTGGCCTGGCCCAGCCTGGGGGACTCCACACGCAAGCGCCATCAGGGCACAGAGGGCAAGAGTGAAATTCCGAGGGATTAGCCCAAGAGGGTGGTAAGAAATGGAGCTGCAGACCACTTGTTCAAGATTAGCCGTGAGAGAAACCGGACAGTTGTGGGAAGGCCAAGCTGACAGTGAGCACGAGTGCGTGTGGCCTCGGGACCAAAGAGGCCGGCTGCGTGGTGACACTCACGTGCGCCTCGGCGGGCATCACGGCCCCTGCGTGCAGTCTTTGCATTGGGGCAGAAACCTTGCTCCTTTCAAGTGCTCCCTTGTTCACTGAGGTCAGGAGGCTTTACATCTGAGGCTGGGGGAGACCGAGTACCAGCAAAAACCAGTAAAGAGGAGTAAATCCCCTTCCATGAGCCCAGCGGCTCCAGGGCCCTGGAAGAAGGGCAGGGAGGTGTGCGCACACTGGAGACAAGAATCCCGGCCTCCCGACTGAGGCCTCAGCCAGAAAACACCAGGCTTTTGTGACCAGTAGTCACCATCGCCACCATAACCCTTCCCCAGGTGGACCTTCTGGCGGATTCTTCAGCCCTGCTGTGCTTTCCACGCTCTCGCCAGCTGTCTGCAGGCCCCAGAAATAATTCCATCAGCTCTCTTGGAAGGGTAGCAGCTGCAGCTCCAGGGCCTCCAGTGGCCCACAGAGTGGCTGCTTTCTAGAATGCCAGCCAAAGGGCGGAGGGGCCAGTGCCCACTGCCAGAAGGACGGAGGGGGCAATGACGCAGGTCGGGGGTGGGGAAAGTCACAAGCAGGGGAAAAGAACGCATCTTCCTAACTATAAAAGTGTCCATCCCAGGGGCGCCTGGCTGGCTCAGTGGTGGAGCACGGGACTCTTGATCTCAGGGTCGTAAGTTCGAGTCCCACATTGGGTATAGAGATTACTTAAAAATAAAGTCAAAAGAAAAGAAAAGAAGTCTCAAACCTGGGCTACCCGATAAAGTCTAGATTTGGGATAGATACTGAATGGAAATACATAAAAATTCTACATTTTCTCTTTTAAACTAAAAATGAGTATGAACTAACTACAGCCATATATAACATCTCACAAACAACAACTGAAGACACAAAATAGTAAATACAGGACAGGTCCATATAACATTCAAAACCAGGCAAAACTGAACTGCAGTGTTTAGGCATATAGTCATAGAAAGAAAAAACCCAAGAAAATCAGAAAAGTCAGGGTGGTTGGTTATCTCTGGGAGGCCAGGGAGGGGCTGTGTTTGGGAAGGGTCATGTGGTGGGAAGCTTCTTGAGAGCTGCAAATATTCAAGTCTCTTACTTGAAAAGGGTGGGAGTTATGCAGGTGTTTGCTTTAAATTACTCTTTAAATTAGACATATTTTCTGCACTTTTCTGTATGTATCTCATAAAACATTTAAAAATTTTAAAAGAACCACGTCAGTATACGAAAATGATATGCCATGTGTTCCTACAATTATGTAAAAACATCACATTCAAAAAACAGACCAGGTGAGAATAAATAACAAGGTCTGTGTTGATTGGGATTATAGGTGATTTCACTCCTCTAATTTTTCAAATTTTCTATATAATATTATATTGACTTTATAATGAAAAATAACTACAGTAATTTAAAACCACATAAATAGCTCTATCCTATTGGGAAAAAAAATTGAAATAAGGTGAAAAATGTTCCCTCTTCTTTTCAGGAAATCTTGCCATCCTCCTGCCACCTCCTGGAAAATTTCCTAAAAGGACTGGGCTTTAGGACAAACCAATTTCCTTCCTTAATTCGACTCAAATAGATTTCAAAAGAACACAGACTTTATTCCCCCTGTGATGTAAGACTCCTTCAAAGAGATACCAGATACTTCATCTTGTGTTGAAAATGCGTTTCCATCTCTCCCTCCCAAATGCAGTGTTTTTACCTGCCATTGATTTTACACCCAGAATGCTTCTGCCCGGTCAACGTCATCCCCTTTCCTGTGCCTACTTCTCCCAGCTCCCTTCTTATGAACCTGACTCACCTCCATCACTAAGGCAAATAGGTATTTTTACCTTAACCCAGAATTCTGGAGCCTGAAGAGCAAATCTCACGAGTGCTTGCAAGCAACACTTGACTGATGGAACCCAGCTTTGGGGAGATGGGCAGCAAGGTGGGGAGCACTGTGAGCTCCATCACCTCCTGTAGGAGACATATTCTCATGGGTGACACCCCCAGGCACGTGTGAGAAGCACCGTGCCTGCCGGGAGAGACCGGTCAAGTGGGCACTCTTAGGAGACTTGAAGGCAGGCCTGGGCTGAAAATGATCAGCTTCCCTCAACTGGGGCGAGAGGCCACACCTGACCGTGTCTCATTCCAGTGCAGACGGGGCAGCAAAGGGTGCAATGGGGTAAGAGAAGGAAACGCAGTGGGCGATGGGTAGAGCAGTGCTGGGAGCGCTGAACTTGGCTTTGCCCCTCTAGCCACATGACTAACTCCACACCCATCTTCTCAGCTGTAAAGTGGATGTCAACACCATCAACACCACACGGTCACCGATGTGACAGGCTCACACATAGTTTCAAAGCAATCTTACAGCACCCCTGTGAGGTAGTTAGACAGGATTATCCCCATTTTATGGATGAGGAAACTGGGTTAGAATCTATTCATACAAGACTGGGGCTCCTTGACCGCAGAGCCTAGGCTTCATTTTATCCTTCTAAGGGCTTGGCACGCAGAGGGGCTCATTAAATGCTAGCTGAAGGAAGCAAGGACTGGCCGAAGGAGATGGTGGGGCAAAAGCACTCGGCGTGTACAAAGTATTAGCCATAGTAATGGGCTGTAAGCAATGGGAAGGAAGGCTTCTCCAAAGAGAGTTCCATGCTGGTTGTGAGGGGGTCTGGTGCAAAGCATAGGGCAAAGGAACAAAGCTGGCATTGTCTGGGTTGTAAAACAAAGAAGAGGCAGAATAAGCAGGCACAGGCTGGGAATGGCCAGCGGATGAACTGCTTCAGGACCAAGAGGCTAGACTGGGTCGAGCAAGCAGGGACCAGGATATAAGGTCTAGGAGTGCAGAGCAAGAGGCCCAGCCTTCTGAATGAGACCCACTGGGCACAGGATGACCTGGAGCACTCAGAGCGGCATCCTGAGGCTGGTCAGGGGATGGGCACATGATCTGGGGGCTGGGCTTCCTGCTTCTTTACTGGCATAGGTTGGGTGAAGGCTGGGAGAAGAGTGACGGTGGTAATCCAGGCAGGAGGATGGTGTGGGTTAAACTGGTGGTGCCAACGGAATAGAGGGAAGGGAAAACAGGAAGAATGGAAGCATGTGAGAACAGAGCAGAGAGCTGGCGGAGACAGATGGAGAGCAGCTGTCAGGGCATGCCTGGGTTTGATGGAAACCCAGTGATGAAAGTCGATTTCAGCTTCTCTCTCTAGGAACCCTTTAGATAAGTCAGACGATGGCAACTGACCCAGTCACCCAAGGTAAGGAGATGGCAGGACCAGAGAGCGAACACCTACTAAATGCGAGTAAGTGCCAGGGGCCGAGAAGGCTCTTATCACTGTGACATTTAATTGAAACAACTTCACAATTGCTCTTAGAGATGATGGGCCGTCTCTACTTGATAGACGATGATTGGAGGTAACGACCAGCCAAGGTCACAGCTTCGTGAAAAGGAATAGGAGTAGAAGTAATTCTAAACACCAAATAATACAAGGATCAAAAGGTCTGGACTGTGCTAATGGGCTAAACATTCTGATTTACTTGTGTGCTGAACATTTAGGAGACGCTTCAGACAAAACACTGTACTCAAGCACTATCTGTTCTACCTACTAAATCTGTTTCTTATCAGTCCTCTTTTCTCCAAACCGACTGCCTCAGTTCGGGCCCTATCATCTACCTGCGTTAAGATACTACTATTACCTGGATACTTCTAACTGGTCTCCCAGCCTCCACACTGTTAGCATATTGCGTTTGCTAAGATGCCAATCGGATCACGGAGGCAGGCTTAGCACCTACACCATACTCAGTGTCAGATCCTGCACCAACCCCTGAGGAACTCACGAGTTTGAAGTGGAAAGAGATGCATAAACAAAAATCCCCATATGAGGTAAGAGGAGGGCTGTGTCAGTACCGGGGGGCGGGGGGGGCAGGGGAAAGCACTTAACACTGACTGGCAGTGTTAAAGAGGCAGAATAAGCAGGCACGGGCTGGGAACGGCCAGCGGACCAACTGTTTCAGGACCAAGAGGCTACACTGGGCTGAGCAAGCAGCTTGGGGACCAGAATATGAGGAGGATGGCTTCTCAGAGGAAGTGCCTTTGAGAGGAGTCTTGACAGTTGCTTAGGACTGTCAAGTGGGGGGACAGGGGAGCCAAACCTGAGCATTCCAGACAGAAGCAGAGCAGTGTGGTCTAGCTGGGTGCATTCAGGATGGCTGGTATATTTGATGAGCTGAAGAGAGCCCAAGCCATTCAAGGCCTGGTGGGACGTGCTCAGAGCGTGGACTGTAAGGCTTGCTGGTAGGGCAAGCGAAGAAGTGACATCATTAGATTTGCATTTTACATAAAAATTCAAAGGGTAAAGTACTAGAAGAAAACATAGAAAAATATGTTTATAAATTTGGATGGGTTATGGCTTTTTAAGCATAATGCAAAGCCAGAAACCAGAAAAGAGGGGTGTAGGTGTGACTACATAACAATGAAAAACTGTAATATATCAAAAGATGCTACAAAATACTTTTAACAAAGACAAGAACTGGTTATGACATGTTGGCAACATAAAACCAAGCATTAATATCTGTGATATGTAACAGTGTTTATAAATCTTAAGAGAAAGACAAGGACTCCAGTAGAAAAAAATAGGCAAAGGATATAAACAGGCAACCCATGGTGATGGGGAGGACATAAATAGCTAAGAAGCAAATGAAAAGATGTTTGTCTTTATTAATAATCAAAGAAATGCAAATGAAAACAATGAGATTACATTTTTCACCTATCGTAATGGCACAGAAAAAGAGAAGAACAATGCCCAGAGGGAGAAAAGCAAGCATCCCATACACTGTTCCTAGGAGTTCAAACTGATACCACCTCACCAGGAGGAAATCTACAAATCTACATGAAAACTTAAAATGTGGGTTTTACATCTAAGAATTTCTTCTAGGAAATAATCGGACCATTGCACAAAAATATATTATGAGGGTATTTTGTTGCAGTGTTGTTTATAATAGCAAATACTTTGAGAACAAGCTTAAGGTGTGTCAATGTGAGGACTGTTTAAATAAATAATGGTATAGTCACACAATAGAAGGCTATGCAGCCGTTGAAAAAGATCACGTAGATGTTTTTTTTAAAGATTTTTTATTTACTCATTTGAGAGAGATAAAGACAGCAAGAGCGGGGAGGGGGGTGGAAGGAGAAGAAAGAGAGGGAGAAGCAGACTCCCTGCTGAGTCGGGACCCTCATGTGGGGCTTGATCCCAGGACCTGGAGATCATGATCTGAGCCGACCTGAGCCGAAGGCAGATGCTTAACCATCTGAGCCACCCAGGTGCCCCTCATGTAGATGTTTAAGTACTGACATGGGATGTTATCCACGATACAGTACTAAGTGAAGAAAACAGATTACAGAACAGGACTCATGGTATGTGTATCTACTTCTGTATATATAAGTGAGATATCATATACAGTTGAATATATGTGAATGTGAAATCTCACTTATACATAAACCGTTCATCTATATATGAAAACTCATATAAATGAGATTTTTGCATAAAACACTGGGAAGGTTATTCGCTAAACTATTAACTGCAGTTGTCTCAGAGAAAAGAATTGCAAACTGCAGCAGGACTCAATTTCTCTGCACTATTTGACTGTAAAAATATTCGTATAATAAACCAGCTGCGGAGTCGACAGTAGCTCTGGTTGGGGGGCGGGAGCACCAGAGCGCACTAGAGTAGGTCTGAGGAAGTCTGGGCCAGGGCAGGCAATTCACTAGCAAGTCAGCATCTCTTGGACATTTATTTAACCACCATCAATGTGTACATCCAATGGCCTATTAGATCCTTCTCCTTTAATGTCTCACTGGCCCTTCAAACTGATCACATCTAAAACTGATTCATTACACTCTGTCTCCACTTGGCTCCTCTTCTAGTGTCCCCCGTCTCAGTCGGACACCCCACCTCTCATGCCAGGACCAAGCCAGCAGCAAGGGCATTGATTTCTTTCTTTCTTTCTTTTTTTAAAATCTTATTTATTTATTTGAGAGAGAGGGCATGAGAGAAAGAGTGTGAGCAAGGGTAGCAGCACAGAGGGAGGGGGAGGGAGGGGGAAAGAATCTCAACCTGACAGGGGGCTCGATCCCAAGACCCTGAGATCACGACCTGACCTGAAACCAAGAGTCGGACACTTAACCAGACACTTGACTGACTTAACAGCCACCCAGGCACCCCGCACGGGCATCCTTTTCAATGAGGAAGCAAGTGATAACTCCACAGGTGATGGCATAGAGCCCCCTTCCTCCTTTTTGTTCACTGGTACCCCAGACAAGACAGTGTCTTCTCAAATGGCTGCATAAAGGGGCAGAACACCCCCTTTACCACGGCCTACCTGGCTGCCGCCTTCCTTGAATGAATGGTTGGAGAGATGGAGCAATTTGACTGATTGGGTTCAAAAGGCTTTTCCCGGCGGTTGAGTCTGAAAATGTGGAGATACCTTCATTCACTTAAACAAAAAGAGGTAATGAGCCCTTCCCTGGAGCCCTTGCTAGGCAGGGAGCACCTGCCGAGTAACTGCCAACAAAAGGGATGAAGTCAACATCTCTTGAAACAAGTAAATGGGAGTAAATGGTTGTCTGCCCACCTAATTCATCCTGAATGTCAGCATTTCGTTTTTTTCTTGTTCACCTGCTTCTGCTAGAAGAGAGGTGGGGTTGGAACTGATGACAGACAGCAAGTACTCTGATAAATACGGTTTATTCCCTTCTACTTTTCAGAAGAGCTGGCCAGATTCCCTGTCCCTGGCAGCCTCCTCCCCACCCCCAGCCCAGGCCAAGGACCTAGCCCTGAAGGCAAATCTAAAGACTAGAGTCCAACATGCTGAAGCTCGAGGTTAGGACACCTGGAACTGTGTTCCAGATCTTCCGCGGCTGAGGGTCGGACCCCAGACTCCCCAGCAGGTACGGCAGGTACCTGATTCCCTGTGCCCACACCTTGTTTGGTAAAGGGCCTACTATCTCATCGCCAGGAGGCTGGCACACGCCTCGTGGTTGTTGCCTATCACCTTCTCCAGGGAGTGGAGGCCTGCCCATCCCTGTCTGAGGCCTCTCCACCTGCTGGCACACTCTTCTGACACCTCGTACCCACACTCCTGTCACTGGATTACTCGGCTATATAAGTATGTCCAAACCCTTTGAAATGGGACACTGAAAATCGCTGCGTCTACTGTACGTGAATTGCACCCCAACAAAGCTGACTTAAAAACAAACAAAAAGGGGTACCTGGCTGGCTCAGTCCATAGAGCATGCAACTCTTGATCTGGGGGTCGTGAGTTCAAGTCCCACGCTGGGCATAGAGCTTACTTAAAAAAAAACAAAAAACAAAATGCCAAACCAAAACACATTTAAAAGAGAATTGCTAGGGCGCCTGGATGGCTCAGTCGGTTAAGCATCTGCCTTCAGCTTGGGTCATGATCCCAGGGAGCCTGCTTCTCCCTCTGCCTGCTTGTGCTCACTCTCTCTCTCAAATAAATAAAATCTTTAAAAAAAAGAGAGAATTGCTAAAGGGAGATCAGAAAAAAATGAGATAGAACTCAGTAGGAATTACATTTAGTGCTAAGCTTCTCGGCAGTCCAAACAGAAGAGGAAATGGTTTGGGAAGGAAAAACTTTCTATTGCTGGATAAAAGGGAGGCTCTGATTTACCCAGGAAAAGCCTTCTGATTTCCAAATAATTCATTGCTCACTTCCATCCAACTGAACATTTACGAGAAGGTATCGGTCAGAATGTTTTAGAGAAAGCAGGTCTGCTCTCTATGTAGACAATTCCAGAAGGAATTTACTGGATTACTTTTTAAGGAGTAAGAAACATGCCAGATATATTCAACTGCAGTTTTGCAGAAGATGCAGAAATATTCTCCAATGACCATTTTTAATACAGACCAAACATCGATAAAAGGTCGAGGAAATACCACTAAATTTTTACTTAGTGATGACATTTCTATGGGGTGTTAAAGTAATATAGTCCAATTATCAGTTTATATTTGGTGCTCTAACCTATACTATAAAGAGAATGCAAATATGTCTTGTCCATCCTTTAACTGGTAATGGTAAGAAAGGTGTCTAAATATTACTCCTTTAGGGGCACCTGGCTGGCTCAGTCGGTAGAGCATGCGACTCGATTTCGGGGTTGTGAGTTTGAGTACCACGTTGGGTATAGATTACTTAAAAATAAAATCTTAAAAAAAAAAAATTACTCCTCTAGTGGGGCCACCAGAACCTCAGCCATCACCTAAGCCAAATTCATGCTCCTTGATTTCCTCTCCCCTCAGCCCAGTGTTCCAAAATTGAGGAAAATGTGTACAGGTGACTTTAGGAGGTCTACTACTTGGACACAAATGGCGTTGAATCACGAGCTCTCTTTCTATTCTTCTGATTACATCCAGGAAAACATCTCAGTGGGTGGGTGTGCATCTGCTAATACCTAGCACTTGTTAATTTCCTTTTTTTAATAAGGGGAAGAGCAAGGTCTAGTTCGCTACTGGAATTTAATAACATTGATTGGCTTTCATTCTATTTCTTTTTCTAGCTATTTATTTATGGCAAATATTCCCATTTATGGTGTTAATATAATGTTTCTCTTAAAAATTTAGGCACAAAACGTGAGCTATTTAAAGAAAAATATTAAGCATCAGCTCATAGATGGCATTATGAAAAATGGACGGAAGGTATATGCAAACGACTTAGGTGAGGAGACAATGCTCTCGACCAGGGGTCACCAAACTTTTCCTGTAAAAGGCCAGAGAGTAAATATTTTAGGCTTTGTGGGCTACGGTCAGGGTTTGCCCACTAGGTGCTGGAGCTGAGCTGTCCGATGAGGTGGCCACTAGCCCTGTGTGGCTACTGAGCATGGCTAGTATGACTAAGGAACTGAAATTTTAATTGTATTTATTTTAAGGCACTACACACAGTGCAGCTCCAGCCAGTGGTTAAGGAAGTATATATTCCATTCCAGGCTTAAAAGACAAACATCAGTGGAAAGATAACCACCCCTCAACCTTCTTTTGACTTTTTCTGCCTCGACCAGTTCATCATGAGTTATCAATATATTACATTTTGATGGCAAGTCATTGTCATTATAATCAGAAATAAACCAGGGATGCCTTCTCTGACCGTGATTATTAAACAGTGTTTGCAATTTCCTTAAAAAATGCAATAAGAAAATTAAATCCTCAAGATAAACATGGAAAAAAAGGACATAAAGTGTGTTATGATGGTATACCTAGGAAACCTAAGAAAATTGGTAAGGTAACAGATAATAAGATAAATGTAATAAAATTAGTATTTTTTTTTTCTATACTAGCAGCCAGCCAGCCAGAAATAGAAACAGGAAAAAAATGTGTTCACAATAGTGAAAAACACTGTGAAATACTTAAGCATAAACAGTAAAATACTAAGAAGGGTTCAGAAAAGGCAAATCTAAATAGAAAGTATTTTCTCTATTTTGATAGACTTTGTTTAGTAGCTGCTCAGAACTGGGGTTGGGAATGGGAGTGACTGCAAATGGGCTTGAGTTTTCTTTTTGAGGCAATGGAAATTTTCTAAAAGTAAACTGCATGATTAAATTGAACAACTCCTTAAATATACTAATGATCAGTGAATTGTATAAAGTGGGTGAATTTTATTGTACGTAAATTACACCTCAATACAGCTTCACAGGGGCGCCTGTGGGGCTCAGTCGTTAACCATCTGCCTTTGGCTCAGGTCATGATTCCGGGGTCCTGGGATCGAGCCTCCGCATTGGGCTCCCTGCTCAGTGGGGAGCCTGCTTCTCCCTCTCCCACTCCCCCTGCTTGTGCTCTCTCTGTCAAATAAATAAATGAAATCTTAAAAAGAAAAAAATACAGCTACACACACACACACAGCTAACGAAGGCACAGATTCCTCTAGAGCTTCTCAAAGTACATAAAATAGGATCTAAACAAAACGAAACAAATTTATTCCTAGATGGGAAAAGCTAATATCATAAAATGTCAATTCTCCCAAAATTAATATATAAATGTAATGCAATTCCTATTAGAGTTCTTAATGTATTTATTTTGAAATGGGTAATAATGGAATTGAGAAGAGTCAAGAAAATTATGAAAAGGAATACTGTGGGGTAGGGAAAGGACTGTCCTAGGAATATTAAAAGATGCTATATGCAATTACTATAATTAAAACTATAGTGTCAGCATATGATTAGACAATAGATGAAAGGAGCAGAATAAGTGCTTGGTAGCAGATTTCAATTAAATCTAACAAAAGTGATACTTCAATTCAGTGGAGATGAAATGATTTACTTAATAGATGGGGCTGGCACCACTGGCAATTTGTCTGGAAGAAAATCCAATCAGCTCTCTACCTTACAGCATATACCCAAATCCATAATCCATCTGGAATTTATTTAAATGTAAAACATAAAGCAATGAAAATATTAGAAGCAAGCCCAGGAAACGACATGTATTATTTAGGAGTGGGGAAGCCCTTTTAACTCGGTCTGGAAACCCAGAAGCCATAAAAGAAGGGTCACGTTTCTGGCTTTATACACATTAAAAGTTTTGATAAAGTAAATGGTATCACAGAAATAGAAAAAGTTAACAGACAATAAATATCCTAAGAAAACATATGCAGTGCATGTGACAGCAATGAACTGTAACATAAACTGATAGGAAAAATACAACCAAGAGAAAGATGGGCTCAGGATATCACTAAGTGCTACAGAGAAGAGCAAATCCAAACGACCCACAACATATGAAAAGATGTCCAACTTCTCCAGTGATCAAGAAGATGCACATGAAAAGTCACAATGAAATGTCATTCCACATCCATCAGATTGGCAACAATTCCAGGGTGACATCTGACCTTGGCAGGACTGGTGGGGGCAGGGGGGAGAAGAGTGTGGGTTGGGAGTGGTTGCCAGGGTGTTGCTAATGAAATGCTAATGAAAACATAAATTATCCAATGCTTTTAAAGAACAGTCTGAAAAGTTGTCGATTAAAAAGCTCTCTGACTTGGCAATTGCACTGCCAGGTCTCTATCCATAGGAATAGAAGCAAGAGAACATAAGGAGACGGGTAGAGAGAGGCCCATGGCAGCGGTGTGGGTAGGGCAACAAGCCACCAAAAACTTGGAAACAAACGGAATGCCCATCAATGGGGAACGGTACTATCTAAAGGAAAACTGTCCCTCTACCCACAACATTTCTTCTTTTTTTAAAAGATTTTATTTATTTGTTTATTTAGAGGGAACATGGTGGGGGGGAAGGGAGAGGAAGAGAGAGAATCTCAAGCAGACTCTGCACTGAACTCGGAGCTGAACTTGGGGCTTGATCTCACAACCCTGAGATCATGACCTGAGCCAAAATCAAGAGTCGGATGCTCAAGCGACTGAGCCACCCAGGCACCCCTACCCACAACACTTCTGATGCTAACCACTGGAAGTTAATGCAGACCCCCAGGCTGAGGGCTCAGTCCCACAAGACTGCTCCCCCCACTGCAGATGCCAGTCACATGGACCAGGTTGTCACCTGTACTTCTGACCACTTGACTATAAATCAGGTGTTCCTATGATCCCCTCCTCAAGGTTGATAATTAGCTAGAACAGCTCACAAAGCTCAGAGAAACACTTTATTTACTATGACTGGAAACAAGTCAGGAACATCCAACTGGAAGAGACACATGGGGCCAGGTAAGGGCAGGGCACATGGAGCTTCCATGCCCTCCCCAGGTGCACCACCAGCCCAGCACCTCGATGTGTTCACCAACCTGGAAGCTCTCCAAACGCCTCTGCTTGGGGTTTTTATGGGGGTTCCGTTACGAAGACATGACTGATTCAATCATTGGCTGTTGATTAACTCAATCTCCAGCCCTTCTCCCACCCAGGAGGGGGCTAGAGGATGGGGGCTGAAAGTTCCAACCCTCTAATCACCTGGCTGGTTCCCGTGGCAACCAGCACCCATCCCCGACAGTCACCTCATTAGCATAACTCAGGTTTGGTGAAGGGGGCTTATTATGAATAACAAAAGATGCTCCTCTCACCCCTGTCACTCAGGAAGTTACAAGCGTTTTAGGAGCTCCATGGCAGGAAATGGGGATGAAGACCAAATACAGATTTCATATTATACCACAATATCGCATTATCCATGCCTTAAATATCATGCAACTCTTAAAAAGTCAGACCTACACCAACTGCGTTAAAGCTTCTTCCAGGGGTGGGGTGCCTGGGTAGGCTCAGTGGGTTAAGCGTCCGACTCTTGGTTTTGTCTCTTGGTTTCAGCTCAGGTCATGATCTCAGGGTCTTAGGCCTGAGCCCCATGTGGGGCTCTGCACCCAGTGTAGTCTGCTTGTCCCCTTTGTCCCAACCCCACTCATGCTCTCTCTCTCAAATAATAAATGAAATCTAAACCAAACCAAATCAAACCAAAAACCTTCTTCCAGGGATGTGTGGCTGGCTCAGTCAGTAAAGCATGTGACTTTTGATCTCAGGGTTGTAAGTTCAAGCCCCACGTTGGGCATAGAGATTACTTCAAAATAAAATCTTAAAAAAAAAAAAAAGCCTCTTCTGAGTTGTAATGATAAGACAAGTCGTAGAGATAATATATTTTACCAAACTCGAACTCCAATACATGTATCTATAACATCCACACAGACACAGACATAATAGGATCCTATTCTGATAAAATGTACAAGGACAAAAAATATCTTTGTATCTTATTTATACACAATAATGTGCAGGGAGCAAAAGACACGTGAAAACACCCATTTGTTTATACCGATTACCAGAGGGTGAGGAGGTGGCATTTAGTTGAAGAGGAGTGGAAAAGAGAGGGGGCAAAGTCTATTTAAAAAAAAAGAAAAAGAAAAATGCCAACAATTAAAACAGGATGGATGTGTGTGTGTTGTGTGTGTGTGTGTGTGTGTGATGAAGATGGTCACCAAAATGTGAAGGGTAGCTGTCTTAAGGTGGTGGGACTTAAGGTGACTTTTACTTTATTTCATTTACATTTAAATATTGTTAACATTTTTCACAGTGAATATGTATTATTTATAAAACCAGGGGGAGAGGAAAGCAATAAAATCATTGTCATTGAAGCGAAATCTACCTCTCTGACCTTTAAGGCCGGTCAAGTTTACCGAGCCCCTGTTCTGTGCCCTGCACTGTACCAGACCTGCTTCATTTCTAAGCCTCGTAGCCACACCGCAAGGAATCAGGGCAATGGGGTTCAGAAAGGCTAGGTGGCTTGCTTGGCATCACACAGATTATCAGCAAGTCTGGAAGGCAAGATCCGCACCCAGACTGAACTCCCAGACGTTCTCTTTCCCGCCTCTGCACTGCACTCTCAGTTAGCATTTCAGCCTGGGACTGCTGGAGGGGCGAGGACTGGGCATCACAGATATCTCCGTGTGAACAACTGGGATCCTACCAGTTGCACAGGATCCTGTCAATATTCACTACTACTTAAGAGCTGAAAAACACAGAGAAGCCCTGAGTTATGTTTTCCAGGCTCTTGATGTTCTCTTCACCCACAGGGTCTTTCGCATGGGCCATACTCATTACTTTAAATTCGTTTTTTTTTTTTTTTTTAAGTAGGCTCCATGCCAGACGTGGGGCTTGAACTCATGACTCTGAGATCAAGAGTCGCAACACCCCGGTCGCTTCTGTCTGATTCTCCCTGACAATCTTGCAAAAAAAAAAAAGAGTCGCATGCTCTACCAGCTGAGCCAGCCAGGTGCCCCAACCTTAAATTCTTATACAGGAAAATACTCGGATTACTCCAAGCTCACCATAAACTAAAAAAGAAAAACATAAACCTATTTACACATCTTAGCTGAGAACAGAGGATTCCACAATTGGGAGGAAAGAGCGCATTTTCTGTGCTGTTTATTGGCTGTGCGTGCACAAAAGGTTGTCAAAGAAAGAAAAGAACAAGAGATGGCATTTTAACACAATCTTTAGAGGAAAAGCGTTGCATTTATTCACACGATTTTCTTACTTTAAACACATGCACATGAAGCATAATACATTTTCAACCTTGTCATTGTATTGTCATTGGTTTCCATTAGGAAAGGAAAATCGCCGAGGGTGGTCTGGAGGCCCGGGGCACTGGTCAGTCTGTGTAAACTCAGGCAGATAAAGACAAGGCCTCATTTTCCACCCCCTGGGCCCCCTCTTTGTCACTCCCCTGAGCACACAAACCCCCAGAGGGGAACAGCCGGGAAGGGACAGAAGTGTGGGGGTGGGGATGTGCTCAGCTGCCCCTAACGACCTTCAGTCTGCTCCTCCCCCCCTCTGACACCAGCCACACACATCCCCTCTACGTCCTTGGCCCCATCCAGTAGCTTTACACCCAATGCTCTGCCCCAAATCCTGCCCTAACACCTTGTCAGAAAAGGCCTTTGATGTCTCCTAACAGCCAGATCGTTCTCTCAGCATGAGGGCGACATTAACTACATTCTGCCACTTCTCAGACAGTATACAATCTGCAAGGCCGGGCCTCCCTCCACCTTTTTCCTCCCACAGTACTTACTTAGCATGGTGCCTGGTGAGCAGCAGATGCACAGAGAACGTTAATCATCTTCCCCGTTAAGCATCTACTCAAATAATCCAACTTCTGGATTTTTATCTGCTCTAGATAGAAAGATCTATATACTGTCAGAATTATCTAGGCCTGCTCTTTCAGACCGGGGCCCAAAGAGAGTGGCATGAGTGAGCCTCAGGGTCCACAGGACACCTCTTCCTGGAGCACTTTGGTGGGGCTGAACATTTTAACAGTATGTAATTTCCAAAATTCTTTATAACTTCATGTCAACACACAAAAAAGGGTATATTGTGAATCAGAGTGTAGACACTGCATTCATTTTTTTTTTAAGATTAAAAAATGAACACTCACGAAAGGCCATTTATATTCCATTCATACGAAACATCTGGAACAGACCAATCTATAGAAAGTGGATTAGTGGTTGCCAGGAGCTGGGGGTGGGAGGAATGGGGAGTGACTGCTAATGGGTAAGGGGTTTCTTTCTGGGGTGATGAAAATGTTCTAAGGTTAGAGCATGGTGATGGTTATACAACTCTGTGAATACACTAAAAACCACTGCATCGTATCCTTTCCAGGGGTGAACTTTATGGTATGTAAATTATATCTCAATAAAGCTGTTCATATGGCTTCAAAGACTTCCAACTTACATCAGGGTGCTGCAGGGCAAGCTTTAAGTAGTAATAGGGAAGAATGGAAATTCCAGGCTGGTCTGCAAGTCAAGAAACAGGTGCCCAAGATGGCATCTAGAGTACAGGTGTCAAGAAATAGCCCCACGGCTCCTGGTCAGCAGCTGTAACTGAACCAGTGTCAACCAAGGAAGATACCCAAGGCACAGAGCCAGGTTCTGGAGGCCAATCTGTAGCCCACGTCAAAGCTGTGCCACAGGGTGTAAAGGGGAATGTGGCTTTACAGAGCTGAGAACCAAAGTGGTGGGATGGGCCAAGGGCAATGCAGGTGGCTGGCTTTGTGTGAATGTAAAGGGACATTCAGGTGACCTGTGGGAACCTACCTCAAGTTCCCTCAGATTGCTGACAGAATTCATTTCCTTATGGTTCTAGGCTTTCAGCTAAAGGCCACTCTGAGCTCCGAGAGGCCACCCAATTTCTTGCCAAGTGGGCTTCCCCAACACAACCACTGACTTCCTCAAGCAAGGAGAGTCTCCAGAGCAAGTATGCTAGCAAGACAGGGTCCTGTATATTACATAGTCATGGGAATGACATCGTCACCTTTGCCATCTCCTATTGGTAAAAGCAAGTACAGGAAGAGATTACACAAAGGTATGAACACCAGGAGTTGGGGATCCTGGCGAGGGAAAACATGCCTACAAGTAACCAAAACGTTAAGCAGAATGGAATGAATTCTACAGGATGATCCGGGGGCTTCTTAACCTGTCATTTGAGACCAAAGAGAGCAAAAATCACCAGATGCTTTCTCTGCACTGAAACAGCTCATTGGAAGTTAAACTGCCCTGGTGGTTCCTCCTCTGTGAAATGATGAAATGCTACCAGAGGTTCTTCTCAGCCCCCATGTCCTATGATGCCACCTGGCCCACTGGAGGGGTTCAATAGCACCTGTTCCATAAAGGGAGGGATGAAGGAATGAGCACTAGCACACATTATGGTGGGAGGCTCATGAGGCCCAGTTAGCGCTTCTCATCTTCTGTGTCCTAAAATTTACACCAAATTTTCCTCAATAAAAATGATGAAAAGGGGAAATATTAGAAATGCTATATGTTAATTGCAGGAATGGGTCGTCCTCACTTCCTGGTCCCCGCACCTTTTTTTTTTTTTTTAATGGGTTACACATTCTATCTCTTCAGTGGCTCAAAAGCCTTCTCTGCATGCTTGTGTCTTATTTTGGGGGGTCCTCCACATGGGGGCCCATTAGAGAACACAAGCCATGAGCATGGGGCCGAGAACTAAACCCTTCTCAAGTTTTCCTGAGTCCCTAACAGGGTGAGCCAGAGCCAGTGAGGGCTGCCAAATTATTATTATTGTTTGAACAGGTAAAATACATATATGACAAACATTTAAGACCATATAAATAGTCCCCTCCTCTAGAGATCAGCACCATCATGGTTCCTTTGCATGGACAATCTATGCATATTTAAGCATCT
Organism: Phoca vitulina; assembly: GCF_004348235.1. Classification (NCBI taxonomy): domain Eukaryota; kingdom Metazoa; phylum Chordata; class Mammalia; order Carnivora; family Phocidae; genus Phoca; species Phoca vitulina. The sequence goes on along the minus strand of NW_022589766.1, from coordinate 5,227,419 downwards.
ATGTATCTATTTTGTATTGCACAAAGAGCAGCATGCATTAAATATTGCTCTGCCTGCTTTCTTTCCATTGTGATATAAATTGGGAGGTTGTTGTATACCAGAACAGAAATATCTGCCTTGTTTTCTTAATGGCTGCTTAATATTTCTTTGTAAAGGATGTATCAGAATGTATTCAATTAGCTCTCCAATGATGGGAATTTAGGTTCGGTCTAATTTTTCGCTAGTATAAGCAATGCCGCAATAATAGTCCTTTGTATTTCTCATCATGCACGTATGCTAGCAGATCTTCAGGATAAATTCCTTGAAGTGGGCTTGCTGGGTGAAAAGGTGTGTGTATTTTAATTCTGACACACAGTGCCCAACCGCAGCCTGCAGGTTTCAGCTGGTAAGACATCGTGCCACTCCCAGCAGGGACAGTATGGCTGTCACAGGACATCAAAGCTGTCGGACAGCATCTAGTCTCCATGTCCTCATTGTACAGAGGGAATGAAACCATCTTGACTGAATTTCCTGGGTGGTTTCTATTACCTCTGCGCCAATGATCATATCGTCCAGCCCGTTCATCTGACAGTCATAGAGCTTCGAGCATACTTTTACATACCTTTACATATCTCAAAGCACCGAACTTAGCACCTGGAGACTTCCATTAGCTCTGCTTACTGAGTGCTTCCCACGCAGCCACCAGGCTCCATGCATGTATGCCGTTAGTCCTCCTCACAAACATTCTTTTAAATCACGAGAAAACCGAGGCTTGGGGAGATGGACCTTGCCGGAGGTCTCCCACCCCCAGAAAGTCGCAGAGTCAGGATCAAACCCACCTCTCTCCCAAGGGCAAGCTCCTTCCCGGAAATTGCTGTGCGCCTTGAGCGCGACTCAGGAAATATCGCGAGAAGAGGTTGGAGCTTATCTCAAATACAGTTCGGCGCAAGTCGAGTCCGGTTATGGCCGGGTTAGCAAACTTCTCGCTTGCCCTGCTGCCCCAACATTCATTTCCGGTTCCTGGCTATCTGCATTCTACTCCCAGTTTAGAATTTAACTAAGTACGGAGTGCTCCCGTTAACTTCGTGATCCCTCCACAACTTGGAGACCATGTCCTGTCTTTCACAGTGGCCAACTTTGGGTGCTCTTTGTTATTAAGAAACAGCACAGTTTTGGGGCACCTGGGTGGCTCAGTCCTTAACCGTCTGCCTTCTGCTCAGGTCCTGATCCCAGGGTCCTGGAATCGAGCCCCGCATCGGGCTCCCTGCTCAGCAGGAAGCCTGCTTCTCCCTCTCCCACTCCCCCTGCTTGTGCTCCCTCTCTGCTGTGTCTCTCTCTGTCAAATAAATAAATAAAATCAGTAAAAAAAAAAAAAAAAAAAGAAACAGCACAGTTTTACAGAATTTATTGATAAAAATCTGCTTTACTCGGGGTCATCTGCCCTCCAAATTATTACTGCAGTCCTGTTTTTAATTACCGATCATCTCAGAGCATTTTATGCCTACATTTACAAAAATTCTTTGACGACCAACTTGCTAACTAAGACTGATTAGAAAGCAATCAGGGAACTTGGTGAAGTTGGTCCTTAAATCAAGGAATTAACATACATGCATGCATTTGTCTTTAAGGGCAAACTGGCAGGTACTATGATTAAAATCTCATACCGAAAACTCTTAAAGGGAATCTCAATTCTCAAAAACATATCAGCTGGGTGATAAAATCATGTATGTGATTTCACAAAGATGTGAACAGTATTTAAAATAATAGAAAAGAATTGGACATAATCTAAATGTTCATCAATAAGTAAATGTTTAAATACAGTAGTAGTGTGCCAGGGTGTCTGGGTGGCTCAGTCTGTTAAACTTCTGCCTTCGGCTCAGGTCATGATCCTAGGGTCCTGGGATGGAGCCCCACATCGGGCTCCCTGCTCAGTGGGGAGCCTGCTTCTCCCTCTCCCTCTGCCTGCCACTCCCCTTGCTTGTGCTCTCTCTCTGTCAAATAAATAAATAAGATCTTAAAAAAAAATACAATAATGTACCTTCTAATGGAATGGTAGGCAGCCATTTAAAAGTTTACATTTCTAAATTAGGTAGAGACATAAAAAAGGTTTTTTTTAATGTCAAATGAAGAAACTATATGAAATAGTATCCATACTGTGCTTACAACTCGGTAAAAATTATGTGAGTGTATGGATAAAGGTTTGACGGAACAAGCAATCATTACTTAGCTTTATTAGCAAAACGGTCTATAGGAGCTTTATAATTGAGTAAATATTAGAATATTATACATTTTATTTATTTTTTTAAAGATTTTATTTATTTGAGAGAGCGTGAACAGGTGCGGAGAGACAGAGTCTGGCGAGGGAGAAGCAGGCTCCTGGCTGAGCCTAACAGGGAGCCCCAGTTGGGGCTTGAGCCCAGGACTCTGAGATCATGACCTGCGCCAAAGGCAGATGCTTAACCGACTGAGCCATCCAGGTGCCCTGGAACATTATACATTTTAAAGTACAAATCAAATCCTGTATTATATCTAAGTGCTTAAAGGACTCAGAGTCCAAGCGGTAAACCTAGGTTTTAAAGCAATGATAAATCTTGTCTTGCTCACTTGCTTGTATAAGGACAGATACAAACATGGCAGTTCATATGAAAGGAAAAAAGTCTTTCTCAGGAACAACTTGGGCTCTGAATGTCCCATATGGAAAAACCTGCAGAGTTAGGAATTCATGACGGCCTTGTCATGCTCCCTTGGTGGTCCAGGCTTCATTACCATCATCTAGTAATCCCACCTAAACTGCTGTCCTTGATCTACACTGGCCATGTTTACCGCTGTCATCTCTCATGGATCAACAAAGACCAGCCATGGCGATGAGATGGGTTTGCCTTAAATCCATAATCTGAAGGCTACTGCTCTCTTTGTGCCTCATCTCTATTGGTTTTCAGTAGTTGTAGAGGCTTTTTTCCATTATAATCCAACTATAAAAATCATGTCCATTTTAAATCTTTTTAGAAACCCGCAAAAAAAAAAAAGGGATATATGCTATAATTCTTATTCCCAAATAAGAAATCTGAACTCTGTGATTCCAAGCTGCCACCTTTTGAGGGATTTTTGTAACCTACAGAAATGACACAATTCAAAATTGCTATTTGACCTGATACAAGAAACGCAAAATGGTTAACAGAAGAAAAAATCACTTGTTAATCTTGTTCAAGGCTGACAGGACATCTCTAGAATGATCTTTGGACCCATGTTGCAATTATAATCTGATACTCATCTTTTCCTTAAAGAACAAGAGTAAGGAAATTGTTGTAGCAAGACTAAGGTCGAACCACAACCATTAGCTTAAAAATGTTCGTTTCAGCTACTGTGGAATCAGACACAGCTTCAAGTTCTATTTTTTGCTGAAGAATAAGAATTGGAAACCAAACTCTGATCAAGCCACGACATGATGTCAGCCTCTTGGGTTTCTAAAAATGGTTTAATCACAAAAGTGCATCCCTCAGAGTGTCTTTTAAAAAACTCTTTTAAAAATGTTTTTAAATCACCATTAATCTTACTATTTGGCATAGTCTACTAAAAGATAACATATGCAAACCCTTGACCCAGGAATTCCACTCCTAAGGATATACCCAACAGAAATACACATATGTTCATGAACAAAAAATGTACTAGGTTATTCACAACAGCACTATTCAGGATAGCTCCAAACTGGAAACTACCAAAATACCCATTAACAACATAATGGATAAATGAACGATGGTACATTTATACAATGGAACAATGTGTAGCAATGAAAATGAGCAAATGAAATCCAATAAACATAACATTGAGCAAAAGAAGCCACTCATGAAAGAGTATCCACTATAATGATCCCATTTGTGAAAAGTTCAAAAACAGGCAAGGCTTATCTATGCTGTAGGAAGTCAGGATGGTGGTTAGTGACACTGGAGGAAGATCAGTGACTGGGAGGGGACTTAAGGGGGGTGCTTTGGGACGGCGCCCGGCTGGCTCAGTATGTGGAGCATACGACTCTTGATCTCAGGGCTGTAAATTTGAGCCCCATGTTGGGTGTAGAGATTACTTTAAAAGGGGGGGAGGTTGGGCGCCTGGGTGGCTCAGTTGGTTAAGCGACTGCCTTCGGCTCAGGTCATGATCCTGGAGTCCCTGGATCGAGTCCCGCATCAGGCTCCCTGCCGAGCAGGGAGCCTGCTTCTCCCTCTGACCCTCCCCCCTCTCACGTGCTCTCTCTCTCTCATTCTCTCTGTCTCAAATAAATAAATAAAATCTTTAAAAAAAAAATAAAAAAAAAATAAATAAATAAATAAAATAAAAGGGGGGGAGGCTTTGGGGTACTGGTAATCTATTCCTTGGTCTGGTGCTGATTACATGGATATGTTTAGTTTGCAAAAATTCATTAAGCCACACACGTATGATTTGTATATTTTCTGTATTTGTGTTATATTTCACGAAAAAGTTTAAAAATAAAAATATTTTAAAAATACACCCTCACCTACCCCACCCTCCCAAAGTCACCATCTTATGCATATGTATTGCTCACACACTTGGCAATAGGGCAACCTTAGAATAATCCAAGTAACTTCATTGAAGTTGAGTTTCACATGTGTTGGAAACAGAGCTTAAAAAACATTAAATGAAAAAATCAGAAGCTGTGTTTGAATTTTATAACAGAATGAACCTATCAATCCACAAAGACAGAAATCTGGATGAAGTAGTAAAAATGAGAAAGGAGAGGGCTTCTCCGTCAATAGTAGGTCATGCTCCGTAGAGGGACAAAGGCAAGGGCAGGACCCGACAAAAGCAGGGAGAATAAAGACCCAAAGCCTGAGAAATTAGAGTGAGCCCATGGCGGATTTGAAATCAACAAAGGGGCTGCCTGTCAATGGACGTGGAGGTGACACAAAGATGGTGTCTGATGAGTGGGAGACACATTCACAGGAAGCTGAGGCAGTGACAGACCCAGAAACTTTGCTGAGCCAATGAAAATGCACAGGTGTTGGGTGGGGAGTGACACCACACTCAATGCAGAATGCAGATACTCTTCTTTTTCTAAGAGAACCTAGTCATTCATAAAACCTCAACTGCACTTGAGCCAAATGATTTTAAATTTAAATGGGGAGCCAGAGGTCTCAATGACCGGAAAATCCTATCATCAAAATCATTCAGTCTTTCTTTCAATATTATTGAATGCTTACTCTGAGCAAAATTTTGTGATGGAAGCTACATGGACCAAAAAACAGGTCCAAATACTATTTGAAACAAGGCGAGGAGAGCCATTTTGTAATGGAATAGCCCATTGCTAAATTCTTTTGTTTACTGTAAACTCTACACCCACCAGGTAAGGTTCTTAGCTTGGAGTAGTATTCAAAAGCGTAGACTCTGTGATAGTTAGTTTTTTATGTCCACTTGGCTAGGCTATAGTACCTGGCTATTCAATCAAACACTCATCTATAGATGTTGCCGGGAAGGTATTTTGTAGATGTGGTTAACATCTGTCATCAGTTGACTTTAAGTAAAGGAGATTTTCTTCACTAATATGGGTGGGCCTCATACAATCAGTTGAAAGACCTTAAGAGAAAAACTGAGGTTTCCCTGAAGAAGAAGAAATTCTGCCTTAAGATCTCAACATCAGGGGCACCTACGTAGCTCAGTCAGTGAAGCGTCCGACTCTTGATTTCAGCTCAGGTCATGATCTTAGGATCGTGAGCTCGAGCCCCACGTCAGGCTCCACTTTGAGTGTGGAACCTACTTAAGAGTCTCTCTCTTCCTCCTTCCCTCCCCTCCCCCTCTCTCCCTCTCTCTAAAAAAAAAAAAAGAGCTTAACATCAGCTCCTGGCTAAGAGTTTCCAGCCTGTTGGCCTACCGTATACATATCAGATTTGCCAGACTCCACAATCACATAGGCCAATCCTTATTGTTTCTGTTCTCTGGAGACCCCCGACTTACACAGACTCTAAGCAGACTCCTTGGGTTTGAAATTTGGTTCTGCCGCTTCACTAGCTGGGTCATTTCTGTAGCTCTGTTATTTCAACTGTAAACTGGGGATAATAATATTACTTAACTCATAGGAACTAGAACAACCCCTAGCACAGAGTAAATGCTTTGAAAGGGTTTGTTAAATAAGTCATTCTGTGGTGCCGAGTTTATTTCTTAGTGGAAAGACCTGAGATATTTTTATTCCCAACAAACCATCAACAACCAAACATGAGTGCTCTTTCCCACACGAAAACCAGAACAAGCTCGGAGCAGCAGCCCCTCACCGGTTACAGGTGTCTGGGGGTTCTTTTAGATGGTGAAGGAGCAGATGAGATGCCACGTGAGCTCCACACACGGTGATGATTTGGCAAAGCTGGAATCAGAGCACTTCTGGAACATTCTTCACTGCAAGTTCTCAGCTGCTGACAACAGCTGTGCTTAAAGAGGCTCAGACTCAGCACAGAGCTATTCCTACTATTTGCAAGGGTGGGAGTTCATAAAGGGGTCCTAATCATTCTTTCTGTTGCAATTAAAGATTAAATGGAGAAAACAATTAACAAAAAAAGGGGCGCCTGGCTGGCTCAGTCACTAGAGCATGCAACTCTTGATCTCAGGGTTGCGAGTTGAGCCCCACGTTGGGCACAGAGATTACTTAGGAAAAAAAAAAAGTCAGAAAAAAGATTAAATGGGGAATCCAAATGTTATTTTTGTGGGCATATTCTGGGGGGAGATTGTAACGTGGTGATAACTAACATTTGCTGAGCGCTTACTAGGGGCCAGGCGCTACTCTCAATGCTATATAAACAATAACTCATATAATCCTCATTGTATAAATGGAGACACTGAGTCCCCAAGAGAAAAGTAATTTGCCCAAGGATAGACAGACAGAAAGTGGCAGAGTGGGGATTTGACCCCTGGTTTTCTGGCTCAGGCCCAGGCTCTCCCTCTTGTGCACATCGCCTCTGAGTCTGGACTGTGAGGAGAGGGTCCAGGAACAAGCACTAGGCTGATTGATGGGAGGGCATGAGGGGGGCACCTGGGTGGTCCAGTTGGTTAAACGTCTGACTTCTGTTCAGGTCATGATTTCAGGGTCCTGGGATCGAGCCTGGCTTCGGGGCTCCATGCTCAGTGGGGAGTCTGCTTGTCCCTCCCCCGCTCCTCCCCGCTCCTATGAATGTACACGCTCTTTCTCTCAAATAAATAAATACAATCTTTTTAAAAAATGGGAGGGCATGAGGGCTCAGGGGATTCTACAGTTAAATTTATTTCTTTTAAGTTAAATGAGTTTCAAAGACTGAAATAAAAGAAATCATAAACAATATTCATGAATTTCTCTTGTTAAAGTATATAATGTGCCCGCTTTATACACAAATATCAAATTTCATTAAAGATTCCTACCACAGTATTTGAACCTTTCTTTAATCTTTATATAAAAAATTTAGGGCAGGGGCGCCTGGGTGCCTCAGTCGGTTGAGTGTCCAACTCTTGGTTTTGGCTCAGGTCATGAATTCAGGGTTGTGAGATCTGCCCAGCCTGGGGCTCCGCGCTCAGCACAGAGTCTGCTTGAGATTCTCTCCCTCTGCCCCTCCCCCCACTCAAGCTCAAGCTCTCTCTCTGAAATAAATTAATTAAAAAAAAACTTAAAGCAAAGAGACCCCGAAATTATTTCTCATTTATTCACTAGCAGTGCAATAAAATCAAACACCTTACTTGTTATTCTCATTTGATTTCACAGTATGCCAACTTCTTATAGTTTTTCACACTGACAAAGATTTTCTGTATTATTGTTCTCCTATACGATCCTGTGAACTAAGTCTTAGAAGACTTTTCTGAAATTCTTTTCTTATAGTTCAGAAAACAAAAAAGAACAGGATCAGATTCTATCAGAATTTGGTTAATTTTTACACCAAAAAGATAGAATCTTAGATTTTTTTAAATGTAATCTCTACACCCAAAACTCATCACCCCAAGATCAAGAGTCGCATGCTCTACTGACTGAGCCAGCCAGACACCCTGGGGTCTTAGATATTGTTTTCTAATAATACCGACTTCTCTGGCTCTGTATAATTATCTAAATCCTAATTTACCCCAGAGAGGTGTCCAGTTGTGATAGCCTTTGGCCTATAGTTCCCTGGAGCTAATGTAGGATTATGCTGACTCCTGGGTCAGAGGAGCTGTTATGAAGGAGGGAAAATTCCCAGATATCCATGGTAGAAGAACAGAGAGAGGTGGACGTACCACAGATGAAGCCTACACCAAGTCCCCAAACTTAACTGTGGCCAATCATGTACACTTGCCTTGCTGCATGCCTTGCTGTTCCCATTGGTGGAAATACCCGTGCATCCAGCATATTGAAACTATCCTGGTGTATATCTCTATCTTGGAGAGGCTATGCTGAAAACAGCCAGGTCTTCATGTCCTATGAGCATCTTTTTTTTTTTTTAAGATTTTGTTTATTTATTTTAAAGAGAAAGAGAGCACGCACGCACAAGCAGGGAGATGGAGCAGAGGGGTAGGAAGAGGGTAGGGAGAAGAATCTCAAGCAGACTCATGTTGAGCATGGAGCCCAATGCTGGGCTCGATCCCATGACGGACTGGGGATCACAACCTGAGCAAAACCCGAAGTCGGATGCTCAACCAACTGAGCCACCCAGGTGCCCCTATGAACATCTTATATATACCTAGCTGAGGTCCCCCAGGTCAGGGAGATGGGAGTTAACAATGGCACTCCAGAATTCTGGGGTCACCTGCCCCTCCCTTCTGGGCTCTGTCTCCCAGACATTTTCATAAGAGGTAGGAGGGGGATGTTGCTTTCTCTCCATCTTCCCTGTAGAAATGGGCTGGTCATACTGGCATTCCTCATCTATGGACTCCCCAGGAGGAAAATATTGGGTTGGATGTTCACACAGTGCTTGACAGGATTACAACCTTAAACAAATCCATAAAATTCTTTCAAAAAGAATAAACCAACAAAACATTCCCTCCTGAAACTTTCCCCCTTGGGTAATGACAGAAAAACATTTCCTACTGGAGCTTTTTCATAAGAAAAAACCTTCATGTCAGATTTTAGGTTTTCTAATATTGAGATTCCTGGTTTGCATCTACCATAGAGATAGATAGGTCTAGTCTATTAACTTAGCTTAAAACATCCAATGAACATTCCAGCTAATCCTCTCAGACAAGTTTTGTAAATTCTGAGAGGCACCGCCTCAAAACACCATCCTTGAAAACCAGCAAGATATAGTCTACTTGCTTTCCTATGACCACTCGGTATAGCCCAGATAGAAGGCCTTCAGGTTGGCAACTATTGAACGTTCTGGGCAAGAGCCAACAGTGACATCACCTGGTTAAGAAAGAAAATCCCAGGTTTCAAGGCTAGACAGAGCCAAAGCTCATCGGTTAACTTAATGGCAAATATAAGTCACAATGATTAGTCCTGCGATGCTCTGTCTTTTATCCATGCTTCCTTTGCTCTTGGAATAAAAATGCTTCTGCCTTGCCTTCCCTCCCCACTTTTTTGTTAAATGAACGGCAATTTAAAAGTATAAACCTTATGCTAAAGAGTCACCTTTAATATAAACTAAACAATGATCAAAGAAAACCTCTAAACCAGAATTTTAGGATTGGGCAGTCCTTTCACATGTCAGGATGCTGCAACCCAACATGAAAGATGCTTACACAGCCAGCAAGACTACGAGTGCATGGAAAGCTCTGCTGAATCCCTGTTTTGTGCTTCCATTTCTGCTCATCTGCTTTCCCATAGGCGAGCAGCCACCTCCTATCACAGAGCCATCCCCGTCTTAGGTCAGCAGACAATATGGGCAAAATCTGCAAAGGATGGACACACTGGCTTGGGTGTGGTCACTGGCAATGGGAAGCTTTGGACCCCGGCTGCAGGCTCAAAAAGTCAGGAGCCGCACCCTTGGCGGGTAATCTCCAAAACCACTTCTCTGGATTTTAGCACACAATCCACACCAACCCTGACTGCTCCCTCTATGAACACACAGCAGACCTTAGACGTGGCCAGTCTCGGCAGACAAAGCCGACTGCTCAGGGGGCTCGCTCTGCACCGAAGCAACCTCCAGGTCGCCGCCAGGCCACCACGCCACGTCTGGGCTACTGGTCAACCAGCAAGGGGGCAGGCGGCCGGCGCCGAGGCCAGCAGGCACCAAAGCCGGTGGTGGGGCTTTCTGCCCGACCCCCAGTCTGGGGGGTCCTGAGACTCACACCAGGGAATTAACAGCGGGGCTTGATGCCCCAACACAAACCCCAAAAGACGAGAGCATGCCCTGAGATTTCTACGGGAGCATTTTCTGCACCAGAAAACTGCACACTTGAGTTCTGGGGGGCGGGGGGGGGGAGAGGCCCTAGTTCGGGGTCGGGTGGATACCAGTGCCGGCTATTGTTCTCCCGGTCTCTCCGGCGGGAGACGTTCCCCATCCCGCCTCCCAGCCAGCATCTGCCACTGGACCAAGCCTTTCAGCTCCGAGAAGAAAGGGGTGTGGCCTGCGGCGCTGCGGATTATCGCAAAACCTGAAGCGAGTCCCTACGGGCTGTGTCAGGCTGGGAGACAAAGCTCCTGGTGGGGACAGCTCAGCCCAGTCTCCGATCCGCCATCCCGGGTCTGTCGTCTGTCCAAGGGCCACGCCCAGCTGACCACCTGGACCGCCAGGCTCCACGTCGCGAGCCGAGGGTCTTCAGGCCCGAGACCTGCCTCCCAGACGCCCGCCCCTCCCTGCACCGGAGACCATCCTCCCCTGGGAGCCCTCCCTCCCCAGAGTCCCTCCCCCGGCCCGCGCGGGTCTCCTCCTCCCAGGCGTCTACCCTCCTCAAACCCCGGCGGTCTCCACCCTCCAGCATCTCTCCTCCCATCCTCATTCTTCATCAGCCCCAGACTCGCCCCGCCTCGCGCCACCTGCACCGCACTCCTTCCCTCCCTCCTCAGGCCCGCCCCCGCCCCCTCTCTTTCCTCCCCAAACCCTGGTCTCCACTTCCCCCTCCACCCAGACCCCCAGTCCACCTGTCCCCACCCAGCTTCCCCATCTCCCCATCTTTGCTCAGACGGAGGCCTCGTGTCCGCCTCTCCCCATCCCAGCTTCTCTCTGGCTCGGGCTCTCGCCCCTCCCCAGGCCTGGGGCGTCGGTGTCTGTCGCCCGCCAAGATCGATGCTGCGGGAAGAGCTCCGGCACTGGGCTCCAGCGAAGGGATCCAGCTCGGCATTCGCTCTGAGCCGGGCAGCCACAGGCGGCCTTTGTGGTTCAGGCAGGTGCCTCGGAGGCGGCAGGCGAGTCGTCCTTAGACGACCGCTGCGTTAGCCAGACGGGTGGAACGGGCCGTCGGGTCCGGTCCAGGCTGGGCAAGCCCCAGCCCGGAGGCGAGATAGACGCAGGGTGTGTGTACGGGTGGTAGTGGGGGGCCAGAGGCAGCGACGACCTAGGGACTCGGGCAGGACGGGCCCGTAGCCAGAGAAGCCCCCGCCCAGCCTTCCAGCCATTCACTGCACCTCGACGAGCCAGGTTGGGCGCCTACTGTGTGCCAAGAGTGAATCCCCTTCGACGAAGCCGTCTCCGCACCCCAGTTCTTTGCAATCCCACGAGCACACACGAAACGCCTACTATGAGCAAGGCACTGCACGGCGCTCCGTGGGCGTACAAAGAGCACCCGATTCGGGCCCCAGTTTAGCCCCGATGGCCGCCCCGATCCCAAACCACACCTCCCGCCGCGTCCCCTGCGGCCGGGCCCCTGGGCGCACCCCTATCCCTGCCCTTTTGTGCGCCTCCCAGAGAAACAGAGGCCGTGAGAAGGATGTCCCACCCCCGAGAGAATAAGCCCACCGCCCGCCCCGCCATCACGCACTCCTCCGGGATGCTGCGGCTGCGAGGGTCCGTCGGTCGGTCCGTCTCTCCTCGGTCTCGCCGCGGCGCGAGAGCTGCGGGTGCTCGGGGCGGCGGCGGCTGCACGCGCGCTCGCTCGATCGCCGCCTTGGCGCGCGGGGCTCTGGAGTCGGAAGCCGGGAGCTGGGGAGGGGACGTGGGTGGGGGCTGGAGGCGGCCTTGGCCAATCACCGACCCGACGCCTCCTCCCCAGTGCTCCCCACCTCGCGCTAGCAGGTTAGGGGGAGGCGGGGACGGGCGGCGCCCCGCATCTTCGCCGCCGCGCGCGGCCGCCGCCTTGGGACTACAACTCCCGACAGGCCCTGCTGCAGGTCCGGGGTCCGAGAGGGGAAGGAGAGTGAGGCCAGAGAACCCGCCGACCCCCTAGCGCCCCTCTCCGCGTTCCTTTGGGTTTCCATGGTGACTGACGACACTGCACAAAGCCCCAGCGCTGGGACGCGCTGATGCACGAGTCCCCTGGGAGGGCTACGGGGCGGGCCCCGAGGACACACCACCTCCCCTCCCCCTGCAGAACCCCACCCGAGGGGCTGAAACAATGCCCCGGCCGCCTCACCCGGCTGCTGCAGGGCCTGCCCTTTGCCGCCTGGTTCCTTCCGAGACCCAGTACGACGCCTTCGAAGTGGGCGCTCGGCGGGACCGCAGGATGGAGAGGGCGGGGTGGTCGTTGTAGCAAAATGTTCTGACGTACAGTACAGAGTGGACGGCCACTCAGGGCCAACTAAGTTCGCATCTGTCCCCTCCTGGGGCTCGAACTCGGAGTTCATTCTCTGGGCTGCTCTGAGCTAGAGCTTCTCCATCCCGAGCTCTCAGATCCAGCTGCCTGTCCTATTTCTGACACCACCTTTCAGGACATGGCGAAGTCTCTGGAAATGTTTTATAACTCAACTTACACTCACCTTTTTTTCTTCACGTTTTAAACACATAATTTAACTGAATCAACAAATCTAAAAAAAGAGAGGGAGGATCATGCGGCCTTTGTACCACATACCTAAACCCTTCTCAAGTCTTTAATCTTTTATTTTATGTAGTGGTAATAATAGCTCAGATACGGTTTAGTAATTTGCCTCTTTTCACTAAATGTCACTTCAAAGGCGTTCCTATTGATTAAAATGCACCAGTGGACCCTCACCTCCAACCCCATCCCAAGGGTCCCTCCAGGAAACCCTAATGGGTTACTGCAGAAACCCATCTCTTCCCAGCTTGAGAGAAGGGGTGAAGGTGAGGGAGTTCCCAGCCTCCTCGGGAGAGGGCCAGAGAGGTAGTTCACACCTCTCTACAAGTTATTTTCAACCAAAATGGTGCTTCACTACTCCCCAGGGTGTCCCCCTCCTCCTCTCAGCAAAACCTACAGGGGTTGGCAGGCCCGCAGAGCCTGCCAAAGTGAGGTGTCCATGGACCACTTTCATGGCCATCCTTTGCAGTGGGCTCAGGGCCTGGAGCAGGTCAGGCCGGCAGTTGGGGAATGCACTGCTGGATTACCCACGTGCAGTCTCTGCTTCTCCAGGGAGGAAGGTTTACTATTCTGCCCCCTGCCCCACACATCCTGAGCTTATGCAAGGAGCCCCCAAATGAGCCTGGGGCCTGTACCAAAGTATCCCTGATCCAGGGAGCCCAGGATGTAGCTGTGAAAACTTGGGCGGGGAGGGGCTTGTCCCTCCCACTGCTCCAGCTTGCGGCATTGCCCTACGGATTCACAAGCTGGCCGGGCTCTGCAGGGACCCAGGGATTTAGGCAAAATGGATTGAGCCTCAGGGAGGTGGAGTGAAGCCCCCTACAGGCTGGCAGTAGCTGGATCCCTGGCTACCACCTTCCTTGGAAGCTGCACTTTTTGCCTAAGGGGGAGGGAGTCCTCTAGTGGAGGAAACGTTTTCTGCAGCATTTAGTGGATCTCAAATTTGGACTCTGCTTTCCTGGGCCTGCCTCCCCTGGTTAAGAGAAAGAGCAGCTTTGAGGTCATCTGTCTGCCTGGGACATTGATGAAAATCACACCCAAACCTGATACTGCAAATGTCCCCAGTACATGATTTTAGCTTTATTCATTTACGTTCAATCTAGGTTATCTCTCCTGGGAAGTAGAAAGGGCATAGGGCATGGAGTCATACATCCCTACGTTGGAATCATTGCTCTACTTTCTGGATAATTGATGTTGGGAAAGTTACTTATGCCACCTGAGCCTTAGCTCCCTACAGAACACGAGGATCATAGTGCATTTTTAAAAAACTTTGCCTTGATGATTACATAAGGAAATACCTATAAAGGGCATAGCACACACTCAACAAATGGAGCTGTGATGGTTCATTTATTCAACAAATGGTTATGGAACAGCGTGAGGGGATATAAGAATATGACATTGCTGGGACACCTAGGTGGCTCAGTCGGTTAAGTGTCCAAATCTTGATTTCTGCTCAGGTCATGATCTCAGAGTCGTGAGAAGGAGCCCAACCTCCGGCTCTGCGCTGGGCATGGAACCTGCCTAAGATTCTCTCTCTCCCTCTGCTTCCCTCCACCCCAACCCCCTGTCACGTGTGTGCGTGCGCTGCCTCTAAAAAAAAAAAAAAAAAATGATGTTCTCATTATAACAGCTATAAAAAACAGTTTGTTGTGATTTTTATAAAGTTCATATGACCAGCTTAGATGAAGTAGAAAAGGAATTCAGATGAGAGAGAAGTCAGTTCTAAAACAGATTATCATGGAACAGAGGAACTTGATTTGGATTTCACCTGGATATTGATTTGCTGGATGATTCTTTTTTTTTTTTTTTAAGATTTTTATTTATTTATTTGACAGAGAGAGACAGCGAGAAAGGGCACACAAGCAGCGGGAGTGGAAGAGGGAGAAGCAGGCTTCCCGCAGAGCAGGGAGCCCAATGCAGGGCTCGATCCCAGGACCCTGGGATCACGACCTGAGCTGAAGGCAGGTGCTCAACTGACTGAGCCACCCAGGCGCCCCTGCTGGATTCTAGGATGAAGCAGTAAAAGTTGGTGGGTAGGGAAGCTGGGAAGTGTTTGGAAGGCAGCAAAGGAACCCATCATGACTTGAAAGTCAAGTCCATGAATGGGGGTGATGGGAAGAGAAAGAGGATAGTAGATAGGCTGGTGTTGGGGCCAGACTTCTTAAAGCTGAAGGCTACTGGCTTTTATCAGTAAATGTGTTTGGGGTTCCAAATTGCCTTAACAACAAGCTTCTAAATAATGGGCAAGTGAAGGGGTATCATAAGGGGGGAAGGGGTGTAGGACTAGTAGGTGTTTCGGGAACATATTGGATCCTTACAACACCACATAGCAGATAGCCTTGCTCATTTCTTGTAGATGAGGAGGTCCAGACTTAGAGAGGTCAAGTGTCTTGCCCAGAAAGTCACCCTGCTACAGTGGCATTACCAGGGCTCCAAACCACATCTACCTGAAGCAGAGAGGAGCCCTTCCTGCCCCAGCATGGCCTACCCTACAAGTCTTCCAGAAGGCTGACTTTCCAGTGCAGGGGCTGTTGTGCCCATGAATGACTCTCAAGGAGTCATGTTCCTTCCTCTGCAGTTTCAGCCTGTTACTCCTCAAGGTGTCCTCAGAGAAAGGGTGTTCTCCAACATTCCCGAGGTGGTTTGTATTAGATTTCTTCCTCGGCCTTCTGTTTTCGCCCTCCCCATAAGTCAATGACAACCCTAGCGTGGAGAACATATTGTGAAGTCTACTTAGCTGTTAAAACAATTGTGAGCCAGCAGTCAAACTTCTCTATTCAGGTCAGTGCCACAGGGCAGGAACCAAAAAGGAGTCAGGGAGATGGACAAATGGACATTGAGAGAAAGACAAGAGAGGAGGCCTGTAGAAGATCTAAAGGCATAGAGCTAGGGGCACCTGGCTGGCTTAGTTGGTAGAGCGTGAGACTCTTGATCTCAGGGTTGTGGGTTTGAGCCCCATGTTGAGCAGAGAGATCACTTAAAAATAAAATCTTAAAAAAATAATTAAAAAAATAAAGGCATAGGGCTAAACAGATACACAAACAAGGGCAGTGGGGAATAAGACTAAGAGATTGTCAGATTCCAGAGCTGTGGCCACCCAGCCCAACACTGAGACACAGGGGAGGGGACCCTGGGAGGCTGGGGTGGCTGTGCTTGAGCGGAAAACATCAAAGTAAATTCCAGTGGCTTATCACTGCTCTTGAAATGCTGATGAGCTCTCCAAAAATTTAAATCATTCCTTTTGGCCTAGGAAACTTTTTTTTTCTGCTTTTATTTTTAAATTTCAAAGTTTAATTTTAAAATACAAGCGTAACTTGTCTTGGAACTAGAATAGCACAAGCCAACATAAAGCAAGAATCGCTGGAAACTCCAGCTACCCTAGCCCCATAGCAGAAATCTACAATGTGAATTTTACATTTATTTCACACCCACATACAGAGAGTCTTCAAGCCCAAAGGAACCTATGAACTGCATGGTCTCACAATGTTTTGTTTTAAGCCATATTCTCCCTTAACAAATCAACTTCATCTGGGCATTAGCAAGAATAATAGTGACAACAAGGAACAACTTAAATATATAGAACCACCTTCAGAGAACAAAACAGTTACTCTAAGAACCAGATCTTTAATCGTTTTTTTGTTCCCCACCTGTCACACTCCACAGCACAATGCTTTATTAAACCCCTGATGAGTGTCTAAGAGCTGAGAATATTGGAAAGAATCCCCTCACCCTGCTACCAAGTTGGATTTTCATTTATAAAATGAGTCCAAAGAAATACAACACTAAAAAAGACCCATCACTGCCTTTACCTGATTTTTTCTGATGTTATTTTATGAAGCCAGCCCTACTGTTCAGCTAATTTTTTCCTTTAGTTGCATTAGTCAGAACTTATCTCAAGAATTAAAACAAGTATTTATTAAGCATTTCCTGCATACTTTATGTAAATGATTCATTTAATCCCTGTAGCAGACCTGTGAGAAAGGTATCATGATACCTGCTTTATGAAAGAGGGGAACAGGATCTCAAAGGTAACTAACTTGCCGAAGGTCAATCAACTCCAAGGGGCAGAGCCACATCAAAACCCAGGTCTGACTCCGGGATCCATATTTGTTCATTTAGACCACACTGCCTGTTATTGAACATTATTCTATTTACATTTGCCCTTTTCTCAAATCTATAGTGGGTTTTGGGGATTCATAGTGTAATTTTCAGAGTGGCGGTCATCCCATCCAGCTTGGTGATTCTGTAGACTTTGATGAATTTGCCTCCTTACGTTCCCCATGAAAAGCCCCACGTGGGTGTGCTATGAGGGACCCAGAGAGCCATGTGTCCTGCTGTTCAAAGTTAGAGTCTCAGAGCACTTGAATTGTCCCACATGCTTGCATATTCTGTTTTGTTTTTTCTTTTTTTTCTCTTTGCATTTAGTTTGAGAAATTGCTATTGGCATATTTTCAAGCACACTGATTTTTCCTCAGCTGTGTTAGGTCTGCTGATGAGCCCATCAAAGATATTCTTCACTTCTGTTACACTTTTTCTTCCTAGTACTTCTTTTTGATTCTTAGAGTTTCCATCTCTCTGCTTGCAGTAGCCATCTGTTCTTGCATGTTGTCTACTTTTTCCATTAGAGTCTTAACATAACAATCATTGTTATTTTAAATTCCCTATCTCATCATTCCACATCTATGTCATAGCTGAGTGTGGTTCTGATACTTGCTTTGTTTCCTCAGATGATATTCTTTCATGCTTTTTATTTTTTATTTTTTTTTAATTTTTTTTATTGTTATGTTAATCCCCATACATTACATCATTAGTTTTAGATATAGTGTTCCATGATTCATTGTTTGTGCATAACACCCAGTGCTCCATGCAGAACGTGCCCTCCTCAATACCCATCACCAGGCTAACCCATCCTCCCAACCCCCTCCCTCTTTCATGCTTTTTAAAAAAAGTTTTATTTATTTAAGTAATCTCTACACCCAATGTGGGGCTCCAGCTCACAACCCCGAGATCAAGAGTCACATGCTCCAACTGAGCCAGCCAGGCACCCCTCTTTCATGCTTTTTTAACAAGCCTTGTAAATTTTTGTTGAAAGCCAGACATGATGAATTAGGTAAGAGAAACTGAGGTAAGTAGGTTTTTAGTATAAGGCTTTGTGTTAATCTGGGCAGGAGCTGGGCTATATTTAATAATTGCTATGGCTGTGAGTACCATAGGCTTGTTTCCTCTAATTTCCTTGTTTTTATTTCCTCTGTTATCTTTGGGTTTCCCCAAGAACTTCTTCCTAAATAGACTCTGTGATTTGCAGCTTTTCCAGTTATAATCCACTTATTATCCTGGAGTGTTGATATAGTGGAAAGGTGTTGGAAAGGGAAGTGTTCCATAATCTTATGATTAAATCTCATTTTTTTAGCAGCCCCATGTCCCTGGGCTATGACCTTTAGAAGCATTTCTCAGCCTTTTTTCTCCCTTCTCTTACATCAGACACGGAGGCTAGACAGGGTCAGGTCTGGCTAATTGTTCTTCCTTCAGGGGCGCCTGGGTGGCTCAGTGGTTAAGCATCTGCCTTCAGCTCAGGTCATGATCCCAGGGTCCTGGGATCGAGCCCCTCATCGGGCTCCCTGCTCAGCGGGAAGCCTGCTTCTCTCACTCCCACTGCTCCTGCTTGTGTTCCTTCTCTCGCTGTGTCTCTCTCTCTGTCAAATAAATAAATAAAATCTTAAAAAAAAAATTGTTCTTCCTTCAGGCTCTGAAAGAAGGCTCTAAGACAAGGCTCTGATAAGGTTCCCCCTTGAGAGCCCTTATTATGGAGAACCCTCTGGACTTATTTCAAAGTGGTTACCATGCCAGGACCATAAAGGGGATCTTCTCTAGTCTTTCCCATGAGAACCTGGTAGGGCTCCTGGAGATAAAACCCATGAAAGGGTGAGGGCCCTTCTAAGACTGGGCTCTGCTATAGGCTGAATGTTCATCCCAAATTCATATTTTGAAATCCTAATGCCCAATGTGATGGTGTTAGGAGGTGTGGTCTTTGGGAGGTGATTAGGCCATAAGGTCAGAGCCTTCATGAATGAGCTAAGTACCTTATAAAAGAGGCCTAGAAGAGCTGGAAGCAGACCCTCACCAGACCATGACCATACTGGCAAACTGATCTTGGATTTCCCGTCTCCAGAACGGTGAGAAATAGGAACTTTGCAGATTTAGTCAAATTAAGATGAGGCCATTAGGGTGGGCTTTAATCCAATAAGGCTGGTGTCCTCATAAGAAGGGAGAAATTTAGACCCAGAGACACAGAGAGAATGCCATGTGACAATGGAGGCTGAGTGATGTCTACAAGCCAATGACCACCAAGGCTTGCCAGGAACCACAAGAAGCTGGAAGAGGCAAGGAAGGATTCTTTGCTGGCAACTTTAGAGAGAGCATAGCCCTGCAGACACCTTGATCTGGACCTTTAGCTTCCAAAACTGGGAGGATATCCATTTCCATTGTTTTATAATACCCATTTAGTGTTGTGGTACTCAACCCTAGGAAATTAATACAGTACTCTTTCTGTGGAAAGCCAGGCTTGGAACTTTCTGGGCTTACCTGATTCTTTTTTTTAAAGATTTATTTATTTGACAGACAGAAACACAGCGAGAGAGGGAACACAAGCAGGGGGAGTGGGAGAGGGAGAAGCAGGCTTCCCGCAGAGCAGGGAGCCCGATGTGGGGCTCGATCCCAGGACCCTGGGATCATGACCTGAGCTGAAGGCAGACGCTTAACGACTGAGCCACCCAGGCGCCCCTGGGCTTACCTGATTCTATTGTGTCTGTGCCTTTCATTATCTTTAATCATTTTGTAACTCTCTAGAATAAAATGTAATGTGGAGAATTGATGTAATGTGGAAAATGTGAATTTTCATTATCTTTAATCATTTTGTAACTCTCTAGAATAAAATGTAATGTGGTAAATGATTCCTGTTTACAGACTTATAAATACATTTTCTCCAGTAAAGATGCAATTAATTTCATCCAGTGAAAGAGACCAGTCTTGCCTCTATGATTAGCAAATTCATCTCGGCATCCTGAGTGTTCGTATACGCATTTGTTATTTGGATTCTCCCTGTTAATAATTTTTATATCTTACTGGTTCTCTTGGTAATAAATGAGTTAAATAAAACTTTTTTAAAAAAGACTTTATTCATTTATTTGACAGAAAGAGGCACAGCGAGAGAGGGAACACAAGCAGGGGGAGCGGGAGAGGGAGAAGCAGGCCTCCCGCCGAGCAGGGAGCCCGATGCGGGGCTCGATCCCAGGACCGCTGGGATCATGACCCGAGCCGAAGGCAGACACTTAACCACTGAGCCACCCAGACACCCCGAGTTAAATAAAACTTTTAACATGTCTTCATTTTATTTACTATGTGTCATGTTTTTACCTTCTTTTTTAAAATCATATTTTATTTTCAATACTTTGGTTACTTATTTTTATTTATTTATTTTTAAGATCTTATTTTTAAGATTTCTTCCCCCAACGTGGGGCTTGAACTTAAAACCCCGAGATCAAGTCACATCTCCACCGACTGAACCAGCCAGGCACCCCTGACTTTATCTTTCTGAAAAAGATATCACCCAGGTACAGAGTGTGAAGGGATAATATTTTGAAATGTCTACTGAGGGATATTTCTCCATTTTTCCTTGGTTCTTTCTCCATTCAGTCAGCTAGGGTATTCATCATTCACTGCCTCCAGAGAGGCAGAAAGCAGAGAAAAAAAGGAGTTAATTCCTGTCTTTAGTGTCTCCAAAGCCTAGCCCTCAGGGAGAGCAGAAGGAACTCAGGCGTAATCCATAGACTTGGAAGAATATAGGAGTCTGAGCAAGTCTTATTCACGCTCTGGAGGTCAGATTAATATTTCCAGACTTGGGCCGAGTAGAGCGACAGGGAGGGTGAGAAAAGCCGAGCACAGCTGTTTGTGGACACCAAAGAGAGAGTGTCCATTCCCCCCACCCTGAGCCAAACTGTGGTGGGGGGGACGACAGACTGTCCAAACAGCATAGGAAATCTAGAGCAGAGAGTGTTTGCTGTTACTCTAGGTAAGCCCCCTGGAATTTAGATACACCCCACAGGAGGGGAACATAAATTCTCTGAGATTAATTCACCACTGCTTCTCCTACCCCCAATGAATGGGTACTTGTGATAAGAATCAAGTTCAGCTAGGGAAATCAAGTTCATAGATTTAGATTCAGCCCCCTTACAGCAGCATCCCACTTCTATTCAGGTATCATCATTTATTTTATCTATTTCCTAATCCGGTGCACATTTGTCAATCTTTTTGGCCTCTCAGCATCCAAATTCCCTTCCAGCGCAAGGCGAAGCAGAGCCAGCCTCCCTCTACAGAAACCAAGAGTCCCAACTGGTTCCCAGGCTCCCTTGATGGTGGAGCAGAGGCACGGGATCCAGAGTCCGCCCATCGCGTGCATCCGCCCCTCATACGCAGGCCAGAGGCTTACTGGTTGGCCACAGTCAGCACTAGTAAATTCAGGGGAGAGGGAGGGAGGCTGGGCAGGGCTGGGCCCCTGAAAGCACCAGGGTGGAGAAATGTCCAGCGTCTCCCATGGGAGGCAGTACCTGCCGCCCCAGCCCCACCCCCAAACTCTTCCCATAACCTGTGTCTAAACTGGACGGGCCAGCCCAGGTTCAGCCAGCACCACAGCCCTGGGGAGAAAGGGGCTGTTCTCTGCTCCTGAAATTGAGGCTTTTCTGCTTCTCCTGTTGCCTGGTATTGCCTCCCATGCAAGTAGTACTCAATCTCCCCTTGACATTAAAGCTGTTTTCTGTCACATGCTCTCCCCTTGCTGACGACTCCTGAGGAGCCATGTCTGCCCTTCCTGCAGCAGAGGAGTCTCCAAGGCTGAGGCACGGGGTGTAAGGGCTGGTGGATGGGGCTGGGGTGTATTTGGGTCTCCAGTAAAGACAGTGGCCACCACTTCCTGAGTGAGGTCCCAGGAAGTATGCTAAGGGCTTTATGCATATTACCCCATTTAATCCTTTCGATAACTTGATTAAATTTTCAGATGAGAGAATTGAAACTCAGGAGAAGTCAGCTCAGGAAGGGGTTTAAGTTCTATACACTGTCAGAGTGTTTGGGTTTGGGAGACGATTAAGGGTCTGAGCAGATGTAAGGCCAACATTTTGCTTTTTGGCTTGTGCTGGGAAGTTCGGGAGCTCCCAAGATGCCATAGGTTCTGGTTTTCCCTGGCCCTTTCCTGGATTGACCTCATTATGTATACTGGCATGATTTTCTTTTTTTAAAAAGATTTATTTATTTATTTTAGAGAGAGAGAGAGTGTGCAAGGTGGGGGAGGGGCAGAAGGAGAGGGAGAGAAGCAGACTTCCCGCTGAGCAGGGAGCCCAATGTGGGGCTTGATCCCAAGACCCTGGGATCGTGACCTGAGCTGAAGGCAGACGCTTCACCAACTGAGCCACCCAGGTGACCCTTGGATGATTTTTAAAAGCCAGGGCATGCACAGGAGACTTGAGCTCAGGGCAGAGGGTCTCCCAGGCATAGGCAAGGCCAAGGGAAAGGTGATGGTAGATCAGCTCTAAGGAGATGAAGTAAGGAAGGAAGCAGTGGTTTGGGGAGCTACAAGGAGAAAGATATGTGACTGGCCAGGCCGTGGAAAGGCCCGCCTTGTATGAAAGCCCAAGATGACTGAGAATTCCCGCATCCCTGGCAGAAGTGGAGAAGCCGCAAGGTGGAGACAGCTTTGAGGGGAAGAGGAGGAATCCGGGTTTAGAGAATTTATATTGTGAGATCTCAGGAGGTTGAGTGGCCAAGAAGCTGTGTCCTCATGGATTTGGAAATAGGAGGTGCTAGGCGCCAGAGGGAGGATTCGGAGGCCATCTGCAGAGAGGCTTCAGCTTGATGAGGAGAACAAAATGTAGCTTAAATTAAATCTCCTTAGAACTACCCTACGACCCCACAATTGCACTACTAGGTATTTATCCAAGGGATACAAACAGTGATTCGAGAGGGCACATGCACCCCAATGTTTATAGCAGCAGTGTCCACAATAGCCAAACTATGGAAAGAGCCCAATGTCCATCGACAGATGAATGGATAAAGAAGATGTCATACACACACACACACACACACACACACACACACACACACACACAGGAATACTACTCAGCCATCAAAAAGAATGAAATCTTGCCATTTCCAATGACGCAGATGGAACCAGAGGGTATTATGCTAAGCGAAATAAGTCAGTCAGAGAAAGATAAATACCATATGATTTGTGGAATTTAAGAAACAAAACAGAAGAAAATAGGCGAAAGGAAGGAAAAATAAGAGGAAGACAAAGAGGGAGGCAAACCATAAGGGACACTGAACTCTATGAAACAGACTGAGGGTTGCTGGAGGGGAGGTGGGTGGGGGGGATGCGGTAACTGGGTGATGGACATTGGGGAGGGCACTTAATGTAATCAGCACTGGGTGTTGTATGCAATTGATGAATCACTAAATTCTACCCCTGAAACTAATAATACAGTATATGTTAACTAAATTGAATTTAAATAAAAAAATTAAAAAAAAATCTCCTTACAACTTGCAGCCCACTGATAAATACCTGAGACATGCTGAGTGTGGCATTCCTCATTGCTGCCTTAAGGTTGGTGTTCTATTAGAGACTGAAAGCAACCTTATCTGGCCAAGAGCCATACCTCCAAGGTCCTGCAGACCCTGCTTTCAGCATACAGAAATTCCTTAGAAATTAAGTTATCTCTGCCTTCCCTCCCTCCACAAACTCAAAAGTATATAATCAGTCACTCCGAACAATCACAAGTGCAGCTCCTTCTGCCTACGGGTCCTGTCTCTGTGCTTTAATAAAATCACCTTTTTTGCACCAAAGACGTCTCAAGAATTCTTTCTTGGCCATTGGCTCCGGACCTCACCAACATTCCAAAACTACATCCTTGGGCGCCCTAACGTGGAGCTTTGAGTCTTTTCATCTGGACCCTGAGCTTCGGTGCAAACTTGGTGAGTACTTTCTCTCCTCTTCCTTTACTCTCATTCCAGGGGCTCTTCACGGAGTGCGGTCTTATTGGAACACTTTCATGCCGATTGCTCAGGCTGTAATCCTCTAGCCCGTGGCTACTTTATGGGGAGGAGAAAGCCTGCCTTTTGGCTGGAAGTTAGTACCCTGGCCAGAATGGTAATAAGACCCAGAAACTTCTTGATGCCCTCGCTTTATTCCTGTCCTTATACAAAGTTGTCTGTCTTGGGCGCGGGACGGCCACCTAAGCCATCAGGATGGCCACCTAAGCCACCAGGATGGCTGCCAATCTTAAGACTCCGTGTGAGGTTTCCTCCTCATTGGTCTAATGTGATCCCCTCCACATCCCTGGTCTAGCTTCTACATGGGACCTCCACTGGGAGCCGGCCAAAACCAGTACCCGATTGAATTAAAACCCAACTAGGGATGTTTCCTAGGGAAGTTGGCTGTTTATATGCGTTGGAATGTCACTTAGGTCATGATGGATTTCTATCTTTACTGTTTCCTGTCAATGTCCTCTACTAACTACTTAAGTTACAAAATTGGGTAATTTCCTTTTGTACAACTTTTCTAGGGTGTCCCATGGGTTAAAAATGGCAGGTTCTATGTGGTCTTCATGGCAGGGCCTTCACGGCAAGACAAGCCAAGGCACAATGGGGCCTTCACAGCAAGACAAAGGCAGTCCATCTGCCGGCACACGTCATAGCCTAGTATGCGATGGGGAAGTGGGGGGAGGGAACGCCTCCCTCCTACAGGGCTTTTATGGCAGGTGGTGATCATAGAGATTTTGTTCGAGGGACGCCTCAGGTCGCCCTGACTCCAGGAACCTCTGACATATCCTGCATGTGGGACACCACCCAGGAGTCAGGGTGGAAGGATTTTCTTGGTAATGGACCGTTTCTCCTTTCCTAGGAGCATGGGAGATTCTTCTTCAGTCCCCAAGGACTCTCCCTCAGGATGGCCTTTTAACCCACTGGAAATAATTTGGATTGTAAGATTTTTTTTTAAAAGATTTTTTATTTATTTGACAGAGAGAGACACAGCGAGAGAGGGAACACAAGCAGGGGGAGTGGGAGAGGGAGAAGCAGGCTCCCTGCTGAGCAGGGAGCCCTACGTGGGGCTCGATCCCAAGATCCTGGGATAAGGACCTGAACCAAAGGTAGACGCTTAACGACTGAGCCACCCAGGAGCCCTGGGATTGTAAGATTTAAGAAAAAAGAAACTAATCTTCTTCTGTAACAGTGCATGTCCTCAGTACTCCTTAGGAGACCAGGAAAAATGGCCCATTAACGGGACATTAAGCTTCCATATGATCTATCAGTTAGATCTCTATTGCAAGAAACAGGGCAAATGGACAGAGATACCCTATGTTCAGGCTTTCTTGGCTCTAGATCAGGATCCCAACCTAAGGGCTTCTTGCAGAATATGTTTGGCCACTAATCAGACCAACAAACCCCCTCCTGATATATTGGATGATGATTGTCTAAACAGGCCTCCTCCTATTAAATCTAAGTTGCTGGAGGAAGCACAGGCCTCTCCAAATGAAGAAGACATTGGTCCTGTCACTTCTCCTCCTTATGAGCCTGAAGGCCCTTCTATACCCAGCCCAGCTGAGCACATTAGGAGAGGGACTCCTTATCTCCCCGGAGCTCCCCCCAAATCAGGATTATATCCTCTTAGGGAGGTTGCTAATGGAGAAATGCGCACTATTAGAGTCCATGTCCTGTTCTCCAGGGCAGACTTGGGTCAAATAAAAAATTAGGATGATATTCTGAAAACCCTTCTCCATTTTTTGAGGGTTTTCAACAAATATCCATTATGTTTGATTTGACCTGGCAAGATATATATATCACACTAACTCGCTGCTGTACCCCTGGGGGGGGGGGCGAAACATATCTGGGGTAGGCATCCAAGAGTTTGCTGATGAACTGGAAACAAGGGACAGAGAGCATTATCCGGTGGGGGGGTACTGCTGTCCCAAATACTGAACCACATTGGAACTATCAAGAGGATAGTCAGGGAAGAGAGGAACGAGATCATGGGATCACCTGCCTGATAGAAGGAATGAAAAAAGACTTTACTAAACGTATAAATTTTAACAAAACTCAGGAAGTCACTCAAAGAGCTGTTGAAAATCCTGCTCTGTTTCAGGGTCACTTAGTAGGAGCAATCCGCAAGTATGCAAACCTGGACCCAAGGACACCTGAGGGCATGACTATTTTAAACATTTTATCAACCAATTGAGCCTGACATCTACCGGAAGTTAACTAAAATGGCTTTAGGCCCTCAAACACCCACTCAACACCTCTTGGCGGTGGCCATGGGAGTTTTTAATAATAGGGACATGATATTAAAACAGGAAAAGGACCAGAGGGTTAAGTTACAGGGTGAGATATAGGTTTGACTATTGGCTGCCGCTACGGCGAACTCCTCACGACACTTGGCTAACCAGGAGCAAGGCAAGGGCCGATTCCCGGCAAAAGATCAAGTTAGACCCCATGCTTCCGACGCGGCCAGAATGGACGTTGTGAGAAAAGGGCAGGCGGAGCTAGGTAGGGAGAGATAGGTAAGGGGGCTACACCATCAGGCTCACAGAAATCCCCCAAAATGCGGAGGTGTAAGGAAACCAGAGACGAGGGAACACTCTAGACCATCCTGCCCTAGGTGTCCGAGGGGGGAGTCTTATTTATGACAGTCTCCTGTGGTCAACAGAAAATAACCAGACCCCAAAAAGAAGTAAGCCATTAAAGATGTTATTGCTACTCCTTAATCCATGGTGTTGCAGGGAGAAAAGTCAAAAAGATGTAAGTTCCCTGGTTAAGTTTCAATAAAAGAACAACCCTAAAAGTGCGCAGTGGCCACCCTGTCGGGACCCCTCTCACTCCTGAGAGCTTTTCTTTCTGTACCCTTGCTTGATAAAAACTCTATCGCTTTACTCACTCTCCTGTGTCCACGGGATTCATTCTTCGACTCCGTGAGACAAGAACCTAGCTCTCCCACTTCAGTTGGAGGAGTAAATGCCCCAAGAAGGGCTCTCCCCCTTGGGCCATGTCCTGCTTGGAAAAAAGAAGGACGTTGCAAGAGAGACTGTCCTCGTCCCAGAGAGAGAGGAAGCAGCACGGGAAGATCTGACATGGCGGGACCCCTGAGGCTGGTTGGTCTGGCTCCTTTGACATCAAGATGACTGAGCCCCGGTTACCCTGGATGTGGGAGGTGAGTTTATCAATTTTCTTGTGGATACAGGAGCCACTTACTCCTTGTTCAGCCCTCTGGCCCTACTTGTCTTTCTAGCCATAGAATAGTTGGTATAGAAGGGGAGATGAAAACGTGCCATCAGACCAAGCCTCTAATTTGTCAATACAAGAGCCAATCGTTACTCATGTTTTTCTGGCCCTTCTGTCTTGTCCTATGCTATTACTTGGGCGAGGCTTGATGTATAAACTGGGAAGCAGGTTTGCTCTTAGGAAAGAAGAGGATGGTATGTTCTCTTTAACACTTGGAGAACAAAACCTTTACCCTGATATTCCTTTTGATATTTGGAAGGAAGTTAAACCACAGGTCTGGGATTGTGATGTCCCAGGATGGGATCTTAAAGCACAACCACTTAAAGTAACCTTAAAAGACCCAACTGCTAGACCATATAAAAGACAATATGTCTCAAAGCCTGAGGCAAAGGCTAGATTACACCCACTTATTGATAAGTTTCTCAAACATATTTTAAAACCATGTCAATCTCTTTATAACACTCCAATTTTACCAGTAAAAAAAGCCAAATGGAGAATATTGAATGGTGCAAGATCTAAGGGCCATAAATGAAGCAGTCATACCTATTCATCCCATAGTGCTAAATCCATATACTATTCTCACCCTGGTCCCTGGGGATGCCAACTGGTTTACAGTACTTGATTTAAAAGACGCCTTCCTTTGCATCCCTCTAAGTGAAGAAACACAGCCCCTATTTGCCTTCGAGTGGGCCTCCCCTTCAGACCTGCTCAATGAGCTTGGACAGTCTTGCCACAGGGATTTACAGACAGTCCTCACTTACTCCAGGCTGCACTTAGCAAAGACCTCCGTGGTAACACTCTGCCTCAAGGGACTGTAATTCAATATGTGGGTGATATTTTAATCTGTAGTCCTACAAAGGAAATCTGACAAAAATTCTATAACCTTACTTAATTTCTTGGCAGACAGAGGGTATCATGTCTCCCCTAAAAAGGCACAAATATCTAAGCAGAAAGTACAATATTTGGGATATGAACTAACACCACGTCACGGTACTCAACTGATAGAAAGAAGGCTATCTTAGATCTTGAGCCCCCAACTACTAAGAAAAAACTCCGAACTTTCCCAGGCATGGCAGGCTTTTGCCACCTATGGATCCCTGGATTGGGGCTCGTAGCCAAGCCATTGTATGATTCAATTAAAGGTCCTGATGAAGAACGTTTACTCTGGACTAAAGCCCAGCAGACAGCCTTCAGAATGTTAAAAACTAAACTCCTATCAGCCTCAGCCTTGGCTCTACCAAATTTAGAAAAACCTTTCACTTTATATGTGGCAGAGAAATAGAGCCAAGCTATGGGAGTTCTCACCCAAAAATCCGGAAATGAAACCAGACCAGTGGGCTATTTTTCGAAGCCACCCGACAAGGTAGCACAGGCGTGGCTGGCTCAGCTCTGAGCAGCGGCTACGACTGCCCTCCTGGTAGAGGAAGCCTCGAAACTTACTGCGGGGCAGTCCCGAACTGTGACGACCTCACACCAGGTCCAGAGTGCTTTAGAAACTAAAGGCCAGGGGCGCCTGGGTGGCTCAGTCATTAGGCGTCTGCCTTCGGCGCAGGTCATGATCCCGGGGTCCTGGGATGGAGCCCCAAACGGGCTCCCTGCTCTGCGGGAAGCCTGCTTCTCCCTCTCCCACTCCCCCTGCTTGTGTTCCCTCTCTCACTGTCTCTCTCTCTGTCAAATAAGTAAATACAGTCTTAAAAAAAAAAACCAAAAAAACCTGTCATTATACCTGGACCTGACCATTGTATTTCTATAGAACATAACTGTTCAGAGGTTATTAATCTTATTTATTGTAGCTAATCAGGCAAAAGATTCTCCTATTGATAACGCAGATGACAGTTGGTTTACTGATGGCAGTAGTTTCATGGAAAAGGGGATAAGAAAATCTGGGTATACAATTGTCAGTCTAACTCAGACTATTGAAGCCAAAGCTCTCCCAGCAAATACATCTGCCCCAAAAGCAGAGTTCATAGCGCTCACTCGTGGTCTACAATTGGCAAAGGGCCTCAGAATCAATATCTACACTGACTATAAATATGCCTTCCTAGTTCTACAGGCGCATGGGGCAATCTGGAAAGAGAGCGGGCTATTATCAAGTCATAACTCTCCCATTAAATATGGACTTAAAAAACCAGATCTCTTAGAGGCTGTGCACGAACCCAAAGAGGTGGCTGTAATTCATCTCAGGAAACATCAGAAGGACGGAGCCCATGGAATCTAAAGGGAATAACACAGCGGACCATGTAGCCAAGCAGGCTGCTCAAAGCCTGCAAATACCGAGTCTCATGCCAGTCCTGACCCCAACAAAAGAGATATCCCCAGTCTAGTCACATCAAGAAACCTGAGTAGCCCAGGAACGGGAATTTTCAAAAAATGCACAGGACTGGTTTATAAATGATAGAGGAAAAGTCTTTATACCCAAAGGCAACCAATGGAAATTAATGCAGGGTATACATCAGATTACTCATTTGGGTAAAAAGGCCCTGGAACAAATGGTTAAAACCACCTTTGATGGGATTCACTTAATCATTACCACTAAACAGGTTTGTCAGTCCTGTGCTGTTTGCATATAAGCAAATCCGGAGGGTGCTCTTCGCGCCCCCAACGCCCCCCACCAAACTTTTAAGGCCAGTCCAAAGGTGGGGGACATATCCTGGGGAGGACTGGCAATTAAGTTTTACGCAAATGCCATCATGTAAAGGATAGAAATACTTACTGGTTTAGGTAGACACCTTTACTGGATGGATAGAGGCCTTTCCTTGTAGAAAAGAAAAGGCCACTGAGGTAACAAAAACTTTGCTAAGGCAAATTGTCCCTAGATTTAGACTCCCTTGGTCCCTACAAAGTGACAACGGACCATCTTTTATCGCACAAATAACTCAGCAAATAGCTTGGGCCTTAAAGATTAATTACTATTGGGAGACAAACCATGAGAGACTCTTAACTCAAGGAAATAGACTGAGAGTTGTTGGAGGGGCGGTGGGTGGGGGGATGGGGTACCTGGGTGATGGGCATTAAGGAGGGCACGTGATGTGATGAGCACTGGGTGTTACATGCAGCCGATGACTCAGTAAACTCTACCTCTGAAACCAACAATATACTATATGCTAATTAATTGATTTAAAATTTTTAAAAATTAATTACTATTTACATTCAGCCTGGCATCCACAATCCTCTGGAAAGGTGGAAAAGGCTAACCACACCTTAAAGCGGCATTTTACCAACTGAACATTGAGACTCAAGAAAACTGGATTACTCTTACTGGTAGGGCTTCTCAAAATGAGGATTGCCCCGAAACAACAAACAGGGTTAAGTCCCTTTGAGTTACTTTATGGAAAACCTTTTCTCACTGCAGACCTATTAATAGATGGAGACTATAATGCTCTGTTAAATTATTCACTTGAGGCCGGCTTAATTCATAAATCTCTAAATGAATATGCAAACCATATCCTCCCTAAACCTGATCTGACTGTCACTAGCAACCCACCCCATATAAACCCAGGAGACATGGTTTATTTAAAGGATTGGAAGTCTAATACAGCAGGGGATTTAACTCCAAAATGGAAGGGCCCCTACGGGGTCATATTATGGACTCCCACTGCAGTAAAATTAGAGGGACGCTCTTCTTGGGCCCATATATCTAGAATAAAACCTGGATCTCCTTCACCGGAAACCAATGAGCAAACTAATGTGCCTTCTTATTCCTGTGAACCCATGGAAGATCTCAAATATATTTTCAAAGGACAATACAGGACTGGAGGAAAATTTTAGTTAACTACCAAAGGTCTTTTTTATTCAGAGTTCTGATCTTTTTTTTTTTTTTTTAATATAATGGTTTTTTTTTTTTTTTTAAATGTTTTATTCACTCATTCATGAAAGTCAGAGAGAGAGAGAGAGAGGCAGAGGCAGAGGGAGAAGCAGGCTCCCTGCCTAGCAGGGAGCCCAATGCGGGACTCGATCCCAGGACCCCGGGATCATGACCTGAGCCGAAGGCAGACGCTTAACCATCTGAGCCACCCAGGCGCCCCTCAGAGTTCTTGATCTTATTATAATATTAAGCTTCTTCTGTTGTCTTTTCCAATGTCTCCCAGGCTGGTGCCAAGACTCCTTCACTGTCATAACTTCCAGCTGACAGATGATCCTTTCTACTCAAGGAGGTTCATCTCTATTGTCTACCTTGGATTGGCTGCCTCCACCTTTGGTAACTCCTATATATAAATTCCCATACTGACCAATGTTGACCCAGAGGTCTACACTCTACGCCCCTATTCAGCAGAAAGAAGTTACAGAAGATGAGACCTCCCACCCTCAACAACCTTAAAGATTTAAGGGTCAAAACTGTTCAGGGGGGAATGAGGTGGGAAACAAAAGCAGAAGGAAATGAAGATAAAATTAAATGTCCTTATCACCTGCAGCCCATTGAAAAATACTTGAGATAAGCCGATTATAACATCCCTCCAGGAACCTGAATCTTCTCTAGCATATGAAAGTCCTTTCGGAACTTCCCTTATCTTTACTTCCCCTGACCCCAAGGTATATAATCAGTGGCTCCTACAATCTTGAGGCAGCAGCTGCAGAAGCTCTTTCTGCCCATGGGTCCTGTCCCTGTGCTTTCATAAAACCACCTTTTTGCACCAAAGATGTTTCCGGACCCACCAACACACCAACATTCAAAAAAACTACATCAAAAGATCACATCAAGCTGAAGCCTGGGGGACTGTCGGAGTGAGGGCAGAGGGGCAAGGGAGGGACCTTGGGACACTTGAGGCGGGTGTGGGGGACAGGAGAGGGGAAGCTGCTGAGGGTGGGGGATCCCACACAGAGCCCCGGCTTCAGAGTCCCGCTCTTGGGAGCTCCAACCCCGACGACGCTGAGTGAATCTGGCTACTTCACCTGTAACTGGGCTAACAGGACCCTTCCCTGGAGGTGAGTTTAAGGGTGGCTGGCAGGGTGCCTGCAGTGGGAGACCCCCCCCCCCCCGCCCCGCCCCAGAGAGGGTGGTTATGACACAGGAGGAGAACGGTGTGTGGTGAGCAGTTGCAGTCAAGGGGAAAGGTGGAGTTCCGCTGGTGGGCTCAGGAGGAGGCGGTGAGACGTGAAAGCTCGCACGGGCTCCAGGCCAGGCGAAATCTGTCAGGGAGAGGAAGGGGCCCGGGTGGGGTGGACAGTGGCTAAGAGGAGGGCCGGCAGGACCGGGGAAGGTTTTTTCCAGCTTCAGGACATGGCCCCGGCCAAGTTGGTGGGTGAGGAGAAATGTCCCATGAAGAGCAAGAAGCCGAAAGCAGAGGGGACAGGATTGAGAATACAGGAGGAATTTGGGGCCACCCTGGGAAGGAGAAAATAACAGACGTGGCAATGGAATGGCTGGGGTCCCAGAGCCCTGCGGCCAGGACAGCCCAGGCCCTCCACCCCCACCTGCCCTGCAGAGGGCTGCTTCCGTGGTATTCAGCGCTGGCTCCTTGGGATTCAGAGAGCAGGTGCTTATGGCATTGGCATGAGCTGCCTGATACAAAGGCTTCTGGGGACCTGGCCCTGCTTCGGATCTGTGTGGAACTTAATACCAATGTGCAACGACATGTGCATTGCTGCCCTCACTTTGGAGAGGCACTCAAGCTTCCTGGGCTCCCATTTACCCTAACCTGTAAAATGGGGTCAATCTCACCTGTCTGCTTTCCAGAGCGCCACTGGGGATCTATGCAAAAGCCTTTTGTAAATCATAAAAAATTATAAAGTTTCAGAGATTATGACTGATGTCAAGCATAGCTCATAGGTGAAATGGGGTTTTTCCCACTGGCTTCTTTTTCAGAAAAGTTTGGCGGAAACTATTTGAAGTGCTTTGATCTTCTTGGCAGAAAAGCACCAAATAAATTCAAGATGTCACGGCAGATTCATCTCTCTGCTGTGGAACTGAGGGTGATCAATTTTATTCAATAGCTGGTGACAACCTTTCAGAATTGCTTAAAACCCCTGAGCCCCACCAAGTCCTACCGCGCCCCGCCCCCCCGCAAGACTGCTGTCCTCTGAGCTATCCTCACATAGCCATCCTGAAATAGGGCCCAGGGCTACCTGGGAAGACCTTTCCAAGGCCAACACCCGGTTGCTTGGTGATGTGGAGAACAAAGGCAAAAGGAAACGTAGACAAAATTAAATTTCCTTTCAACTTGCAGCCCACTGACAAATACCTGAGACAGGTAGCTCTGACGTTCCTCCAGGAACTCCCAACTGTCTTAATGCTGATGCTTTGCTAGAGGTAAAAAACCTCAGCTTGACAATAGCCAGGGCTCCAGCATCCTGTAAGTCTTCTTTAACATATGAAAATCCTTTTGGAAACTTTCTTTGCCTCAACCCAGGCCCCCCCCCCCCCCCAACTTAAAAGTATATAACCAATGGCTCCTCACAACCCCGGTGCAGCTCGTTCTGCCCACAGGTCCTGTCCCTGTGCTTTAACAAAACCATCTTTTTTGCACCAAAAAAGAATTCTCAAGAATTCTTTCTGTACCGTTCACTCCCGGGCCCCACATCACATCACCTGGAACCAGGGGGTCCGTTCCTGGAGGTCGTCCGGTGACTTGGGTCTGCCCACTGCTCAGGCCCCGCTTCTGCCTCGGCGCCTCACCGGGAACGGTGACTGTGGAAACATAAGGATAATAGCAGCTACCATTGTTTGGGTGGCAGGTGCTTCCCCCACATCAGTGTGTTCAACCCTCACAATAGCCCAGTGAGAAGGTTCTCCCATCCCCACCTGCTGACCCTGTGGCTTAGAGGGAATGAGCAACTTGCCTGGGTCAGAGTCGGGGTTCAAACCTGGGACTGTCCCGTGCCAGGCTTAGGTTCCTTTCTACTGGTTACAGACTACCTCGTATGGAAGATGGAGAACCTGACCGTCACCTCTCAGACCTGTCAGGAGGAACAGGTGCAGATCCCCTCACGTGAAAGCCCTTGGGACATAGAAGGTTCTTTTTGTATGATCTTTCTTGTTACAATCATTTTCTTTTCTTTTTTTTAAATTTCTTTTTAAAAAAGTTTTATTTATTTGAGAGAGAGAGAGAGAGGGAGAGCTCGAGCACAAGCAGGGGGAGGGGCAGAGGCAGAGGGAGAGAGAACCCTAAGCAGATTCCCTGCGAGTGTGGAGCCTGATGCGGGGCTTGATCCCACAACCTCGGGCTCACGGCCTGAGCTGAAACCAAGAGTCACATGCCCAACCGACTGAGCCATCCAGGCGCCCTTTTACAATCATTTTCTTTTTTTTTTTTTTTTAAGATTTTATTTATTTATTTGACAGAGAGAGGCACAGCGAGAGAGGGAACACAAGCAGGGGGAGTGGGAGAGGGAGAAGCAGGCTTCCCGCTGAGCAGGGAGCCCAATGCGGGGCTTGATCCCAGGACCCTGGGATCATGACCTGAGCCGAAGGCAGACGCTTAACAACTGAGCCACCCAGGTGCCCCTAATCTTTTTTAGTTTTAAAAAATACAAAAATGTATTTTTCATAATAAAAGTAATGCATATATAGGAGAAATTTAGAAAACATGGGTAAACCAAAAGAAACCATGGGAATCACCTAAGAGTCCACTTCTTTGAGATACCTCTGTTTACACTTGAATGTCTTTCCTGTCTTTATACATGCATGTTTATTTCTAAATCCTGTGATCATACTACATATACTTCTTCAACATTATTTTTCACTTCACTATAGACTGTATTATGTTTTGCTTAAAAATAACATTTCAGCTCAGGCAATTTTCATTATCTTAGAAGTTCACCTCCAAATTTGTGAAAAAATACTCTTCTTTCTTATCAGTGGTGAGTGTCATGCCATTATTAACAGCAGAGTTGGGTTTTCAGTTCTATGGGTGTCTAAGCGTGATCTGATAAAATGTAGTGTGCACCGTCTGTGTGTACTTGTACACTGGGGAAACTGAGGCAGCTTGAAAGGCTGAAGAGACTTGGAGAGACCCTTCTTACTGGCAGGGATGGTTTTGTATGATGGGGGGCCTGAATTGCGTTCTCTCTCCACAGCCTTGGCGGGCATCTCAGTACATGGCTCATTGCCTTCCACTCTGCTGAGCCCTGCCTCCATGCAGGCTGACGGCAAGACTAGAGAGGGTGTCCACACGGACACCTGGGGCTGGGGTGGCGTGGGGACTGTCCAGAATGTAGTGGATATACAGTGACAGCCACCTTGTGAGTTCTCTTCAGCTCAGCTGGAGACTCTGAAATGAAAGTCTCTTGTTTCTCTGCTGCGTTGAGCTGCATTTGCTTCTCTCTGGATGCCTCTGCAGGCTGGGGATTTGGAATCAGTTGTATATTCTCATCAGTGAGAACAATAGCTATTATCCGCAGGGATTCAAACATATAAATATTGAGGCCTGAGTCTGTTTTTTTTTTTTTTCATGGGAAAGATGTAAAACTACAGAATTTGAAAAACTATTTCATTGAATGTTTATTAAGACAAAACTAACATTCTCTTTGCAAAATATTCAACGATATAGAGGTGCACGAAGGAAATGATCTCTCCTTCCTTTCCCAATCCCACCCGCATATGGACAGCTCGGGTTGGATCTTCCTACACTTCTCTCTATACCCTTGTAAACATGCACAAACACATATTTAAGGTTATTTTAAAAAATAACAGCTTTTTTGAGATATAATTCACATGCCGTGCAATTCACCCTGTTAAAGTGCAGAGAGTTCAGTGGATTTTAGTATATTCACAGAGTTGTGTACCCACATGTGATTGTTTTATTCCTTCTTAAAAAAAATACCATGCTTCACACATCTATCTATGTTACTTCCCAATTTTCCTTTTTAATTAAATTTTTTTAATTTAGAGGGAGAGAGTGCAGAGGAGGGGGAGAGGGAGAGGGAGAGAGAAACCCAAGCAGACTCTGCACTGAGCACGGAGCCTGAGGCAGGGCTCGATCTGATGACCCTAAGATCAGACCTGAGCCAAAACCAAGAGTCAGATGCTCAACTGACTGCATCACTGAGGCGCCCCACAATTTTCCTTTTTCCTTATTATATCATGAAAATCCCTCCAGACCAATAGATATAGATTTTATTTTATTTATTATTATTTTTTTAGATGGGGAGGGGCAGAGGGAGAGGGAGAGAATCTTAAGCAAGCTCCGTACCTAGTGTGAAGCTTGAGGGAGGGGCTCGATCTCAGGACCCTGAGATCACAACTGGAGTCAGATGCTTCACTGAATGAGCCACCCAGGTGCCCAGATATAGGTTTTATTTATTACTTTTAATAGCTATGTAATGTAATATGGATATACTATATTTCATTGTATGGATATACCATAGTCTATTTAACCATTCAGGTAATTTCCCATTTTTTGTTATAACTAACAGAAGAATAGGGAGTGAGCAGAAATAGATACAAGTGTCAATGGGAACTTCATATATAGTAAAGCAGGTCTTTTCATCCTATAGAGGAAAATTCAATAGGCACTTTACTTAATAAATGATGCAGGCATATTTTGCTGGCCATCTGTAAGAAAATAAAATTAGACGCCTCTTACCATATATATGAATACACTCCACCCAGAAGTCAAAAAATATTTGCAATTGGGGCGCCTGGGTGGCTCAGTCGGTTAAGTGGCTGCCTTCGGCTCAGGTCATGATCCTGGGGTCCTGGGATCGAGCCCCGCATCAGGCTCCCCGCTCTGCGGGAAGCCTGCTTCTCCCTCTCCCTCTGCCTGCCACTCTGCCTGCTTGTGCTCTCTCTGTGTCAAATAAATAAATAAAATCTTAAAAAAAAAAAATTTGCAATATATTTGATTTAATAAGGGTTAATATCCCTAATATATAAAAGTTTCTAGGGGCGCCTGGGTGGCTCAGTCAGTTAAATGTCTGACTCCTGGGGCGCCTGGGTGGCTCAGTTGGTTGAGCGACTGCCTTCGGCTCAGGTCATGATCCTGGAGTCCCTGGATCGAGTCCCGCCTTGGGCTCCCTGCTCGGCAGGGAGTCTGCTTCTCCCTCTGACCCTCCCCCCTCTCATGTGCTTGCTCTCTCTCATTCTCTCTCTCAAATAAATAAATAAAAAATCTTTAAAAAAAAAAAAAATGTCTGACTCCTGATTTCAGCTCAGGTCAAGATCTCAGGGTTGTGTGATTGAGCCCCACGTTGAGCTCCTTGTCAGGCTCCGTGCTCAGTGGGGTGTCTGCTTCATTCTGTCCCTCTCCCTCTGCCCCTCCCCCCACTCACGCACTGTCTCTTTCTCTAAAATAAATAAAGAAATCTTTTTAAAAAGTTTCTACAAATTGATAAAGAAAAGTAGGTAAAGAATATGTAGGGCTTAAAAGGAGGGAAGGTAAATGGCTAATAAACACACATTCAGCCTCTCTGCTGGTTAAGGAAAATATGAATAAAAACAACAAGATACCATTTTTTTCATACCCATATCTATGGCTCAGGTGTCTTCCCTTTCCAGTTGGGAGCCTGAGGGTCTACCACCCAGGGCCACAAGCCACAGTCTACAGGGGACTCTCTATGAGCT
Source organism: Phoca vitulina (assembly GCF_004348235.1). Classification (NCBI taxonomy): domain Eukaryota; kingdom Metazoa; phylum Chordata; class Mammalia; order Carnivora; family Phocidae; genus Phoca; species Phoca vitulina. The sequence goes on along the minus strand of NW_022589766.1, from coordinate 5,189,789 downwards.
GGTGTATGGCCCAGCCAGACAGTTACAGCGGCTAACAGTGGAGGCAGGTCTTGAGTGAGGTGGTACATGAGTGAGGGGAGGGTACTAGTCTGATGAAGATGATGAGAGATATCTCTCAAACTGCTCAAAGAACAGTATCAAAGTAGATCTACAAGTATGGGCAAACTCACGGAACTGCACAGGGATGTACCTGGCGGTGGTGTGGAGATGGGTGGGGACAGAGAAACTTCATGGAGGCCGTTAGTGGGAAGTGAGTGGGGAGAGGAAGAACTGGCTGTGGGCTTCCTTTCGGATATCCAGCCTACTTTCACTGTTGATTGTTGCTATTCCCCACAAGGAACACTCAACAGTATTTCTTCCAAGCTATGATCTAGCTCCCTCTGCTTATGGTTTTCTGTAACGGATGACTTACTCGACCATAGAAGCAAGAAGTAAGTATGGTTGTCTACACCCATCTCTTCAGTGCCCTCTTGATTACTTTGGGTTCTAGATACAATTATCATAATTAATTAATTAGCTAATTAATTAATTAATTTAGAGAGGTAAGAGGGGGAGAGGGGCAGAGGGAGAGGGAAAGAGAACATTTTAAGCAGGCTCCATGCCCATCGGGGAGCCCAACGTGGGGCTCAGTCCCACTACCTTGAGATCATGACCTGAGCCAAAATCAAGAGATGGACGCTTAACTGACTGAGCCACCCAGGTACCTCTGTAATTATCATAATTTAGAAACAAAGCTGCCTAGTTTGTTTTTAATTTTTTAAAGATTTTATGTTTTAATGTAATTTCTACGCCCAACATGGGGCTCAAACTCAGAATCCTGAGGTCAAGAGTTGCATGCTCCCCGAACTGAGCCAGCCAGGCACCCAAAAATCTACCTATTATAAACCTCTTGGACTTTGAAGAAGTTTCCAGAGGCTGACAGATGATGCCCACATGTAGTACCTCAAAATCTCTAACATGTGTAGTTTTCTATGGGTTCCAGCCACAACTCATTCCTTCACCCACTCATTCATTTGTTCACTTGAAGAGTAGTTATTCTAAGCTGAGAACTGGGCTCAGAAGTGGAGACATGGAGACAAGGATGACACAGCCTCTGCTCCCCAGGAGCTCAGAGTCTAGCAGGCTGCTCACCAGCCAGCTCTGTGAGTGAAGAAAAGCCCTTTCTTCTTTCTGTGGCTCAGTTTCTGAATTTTAAGAGAGAGGCTGTGCAGGATGGCTTCTCAGGTCCAATTATGAAGATTCTAAAATTTTGCATTTACTGAATTTAGAGTTTCCGGGGCACAGTTGTTACCTAGCTCTTTGGGTGAAGAGAGTGGCAAATGTAGTCTCTGCCCTGTAACTGTGACTGTCTCCAGCTTAGGACCATGAAAATGGGGTGGCGTTCTGCTGACATCCCTGAGCCATGACTCCCATCACTGCAGACAGCTGACAACTGGCATTTGCCCAGTGGAGCCCCAGACACACCCCAATCTGTCAGCAGAAGGTCTCCTCAGGTGCTTGGCACCGTCTGCTGGATGGAGGCTGCAGATTTATGTTTACAATATAAACTGGCTTATGGATATTAAACAAACTTTTTTTTCATTGTGGCAAAATACACAAAACATAAAATTTCCTATTTTAATCATTTTTAAGTGTACAGATCAGTGCTATTAAGTACATTCAGACTATTGTGCAACCCCCGCCATCCATCTCCAGAACTCTTTTCATCTTACAAAACGTAAACTCTGTACCCATTAAATATTAATTCCCTTATCCTTCTCCCTGCCAGCCCTAGCCCCTGCCAAACACCATTGTCCCTGTGATTCTGAGTGTTCTAGGTACCTCATATAAGTGGAATCATATAGCATGTCTCATTGTGACTGGCTTATTTTGTTTAACATGGTATCCTCAAGTTCTATCCATGTTGGAATTTCCTTCCCTTTTAAGGCATATTACACTGTATGTATATGCCACATTTTACTCATCCATTCATCTGTTGATGGACACAAGTTGCTTCACGTTTTAGCTACTGTGAATACCGTCACAATGAGCATGGGTGTACAAATCTCTTTGAGATCTTGCTTTCAAATCTTTTGGGTACTGCTGGATCATATGGTAGATCTATTTTTAATTTTTTTAGGAGCCACTATACTGTTTTCCATGGCAGCTGCACCATTTTGCCTTCCTACCAGCAGTGCACAAGTGTTCCAATTTCTCCACATCCAACCAACGCTTGCTATTTTCTGTTTTTGTTTTGTTTTGTTTTACTAGTAGGCCTCCTAACAGACATGAGGTGGTATCTCATTGTGGTTTTTGTTGGCATTTCCCTAACGATTAGTGATGTAGAACATCTTTTCATGGGCTTATTGGCCATTTGTAATATCCCCTTTGGAGAAATGTTTACCCAAGTCTTTTGCCCATTTTTGAATTAAGTTATTTTTTTGTTTTATTTTTGAGTTTTAGTTCCCTATATGTTCTGATACAAATCCATTATCAAATATGATCTGCAAATATTTTCTCTTTCTGGGGGCTGCCTTCTTACTCTGTTGATAGTGCCCTTTGATGCACAAAAGTTCTGAATTTCCATGAAGTCCAATTTGTCTATATTTTTCTTTTGTTGCCTGTGCCTCTGATGTCATATTCAAGAAATCACTGCCAAATCCAATGTTGTGAAGGTTTTATCCGATGTTTTCTTCTAAGAATTTTATAATTGTTGCTCTTACATTTAGATCTTTGGTCCATTTTGAGTTGATTTTTCTATATGGTGTGAGGTAAGGGTTCAACTTCATTCCTTTGCACAGGGACATCCAGTTTTCCCAGCAACACTTCTTGAAGAGACTGTCTTCCTCCCACTGTCAAAAATCATCTGGCCATAAATGCAAGGGTTTATTTCTGGGCTCCCTATTTTATCCTGTTCCATTGGTCTGCCTGTCTTTATGCCAGTGGTTATTTGGACCACTCTCCTACTGAAGACAACTGAAAAAGCTGGACAAATATATGTTTTTTTCTTAAAAGTATTAAAATGCTAACAACATCATGATTAATTATTAGTAATTACCAATCCAAGATCAAAGAGAGGATGGAAATCCAGAGACGAACGTAACAGCAGATCTGACCTAACACTTCCTCGTGGGAATGTTTGCCAGTCCTAAAAAAGTAGCCAAGAAATGGGCCATATTTTTGGCAGCCTTGTGGGGTTAGGGAGAAAAAGGTTGAAGTACAAGCCCTCCAAGGTAAGCAGGATAAGCAGATTAGCTGTACTTTAGGAATAAGGCGAATGAGAATAAATTCAGACCTGAGACGGGCCTTGGCTTAGAATCATCTGGATGCCTCAGAAAATCTCAAGCTCTGAAATTGCATTAAGGTGTTTCTAAATGTTTAGTGCCTCCAGGACCTGATAGGAAAAAAACAAACAAACAATGCTCTCTAGAGAAAGATATCATTCTAGGTTTCAAATTATTTCCACATATAGATGTGTCAGGCATGATATCAAATGTAATCAAGCACCAAAGAGAAAAGAAATCGAGGAGTGAGAATCAACAGAAAACATGAATAGAAACAGATCCATAGGGACTCTAAATATAAGACTTATCAGAAACAGCCTGCAAAACACTGTGCTTACTATGCTAAACGATATAAAAACCAAGCTCAACATTTTCAGCAGGAAACTGGGAACTATAAAAAGTGACATGACAGGGGTGCCTGGCTGGCTCAGTCAGTAGAGCGTGGGACTCTTGATCTTGGGGTTGTGGGTTCAAGCCCCACATTGGGTGTAGAGAATACTTAAAAAGAAAAAAAGTGACATGACAATTTTGAAAACAGCCAAATAGAAATTCTAGAACAAAAAAATACAATAACTGAAATTAAGATATCATTCAGGTTTTTTTTTTTTAAAGATTTATTTATTTGAGAGGGAGAGCCTTTGCACACATGTGGGGGAGGGGCAGAGAGAGAGGGAGAGAGAGAATCTCAAGCAGACTCTGTGCTGAGCGCCAAGCCTGACTAGGAGCTCGTTTTCATGATCCTGAGATCATGACCAGATTGGAAATCCAGAGTCGGATGCTTAACTGACTGAACCAGCCAGGTGCCCCTCAGTCAGGTTTAAAAGTGGATTAGATGTTGCTGAAAGAAAATCAATGAATTCCAAGGCAAGGCAGAAGAAACAGTTAGGTGGGCAGCAAGGGAGAGACAAAAGGATGGAACACAGAAGAAGGAAAGAAACATCATCGAGGATTCAGTGGTAAGAAAACTGGCGACCCAGAAAGAGGAGGGAGATGGGGAGAGGCATTATTTGAAGAGATAATGATTGAGAATTTTCCAAAATGGATGAAAAGACATCACCCCCTATCCAGGAAGCCCAGTGAATGCTGTTAAGGTAAATAAAAATAAATCCACACACATGACAGGTCATAATGACATTGCAGAATACCAAAAATGAAGAAAAATCTTTTAAGGAGAGATCGCCAGAAAAATGACACTAGCTTCAAAGGGGCAACTGTTGGACTGACGGCTGACTTCTCAGCAGCAAACACAGAACCCAGAAAGTAGTGGAATCACCTTTCTCTTGTGAAGAAAGCTAACAGCTGCCAATCTGCAATTCTCTACAGTCAGAGGCTCAGCATGAATCCGCAGGGATGGGGAGATGGGGAGAGGAGCCAACAGTACCGAAGTCCTAAAAGCTGGCAGGCAGATGGATGATAGGAACTGCCCCCACAGACCCACAAGAGCGGGATCCTCAGCTAGCAGGCGGAAAGGGAGGACCACCACAACCCACACGGCAAAATCTTTACAAGGCTCAGGTACTGGGAGCACTGAGTCCCTCTGCAACTAGGTGTGCACGAGGCGGGCTAATGGAGGGAGGACCGGTTGCACTGTTGAGGAGGCAGCTCCCCCGGTGCTCCTCTCCCAGCCCTCGCTCACCGGGTGACTCTCTTCCCCATCCCAGCACAAGTCTGGACGCTTGGGGTTCGGGGCTCTGGTGTGGGATGGGGGGAAGCCAGGGAGAGTAAGGATGCAGTGGATTTTAAATATGGATTGCCTCAGCTCTCTTTCAGCCAGCAACTAGACCCAGCTAGGCCTCTCTCCTCCCTGCAGGCTGATGACTCTCCCCAGGGCAGCCGGCTAGTGGAGAGAATGGGGCTCCCCAGCAAAGGGCCCAGGAGGCACTCCCCAGCTAGGCTCCCAGGCAAGTCCCGTCATGATGTCTGTACAGGAAAAGTATCAACTTGGAAAACACAGAGACCGTGTGGCAAAAACAAAAACCAGTAACAAAAAAATCCTAATAAATATCCCTGAAATGGCATTACACCCATGAGACTGGGGACGTGTGCAGATGATGTTTCTGTAGGCTCCAAGCTCCTTTCTCACCCTACAAGTTCTCTGTAACACAAGGGGGTTAGAAGGCGGCCAATCGTTTTCCCAGACTCTCCTGCAGCTGCTTCTGGTTAAGTTCTGCCAGTGGAAAATACTGGTGGGGCCTGGAAGGTGGGAAGAAAAAAGGGACATTTTCCTTTTGCGGTCCGGCAGGGCCTGTGGCCGCAGAAGCTGCAGAGGAGGGCCAGGGCATCCTTGGGGGTCAGTGGTGGCGTCAGCAGGACTGGTTGGAGCAGGGCTCCCTGAGTTCCCGCTCAGTAGCAAGTGCGGCTCTAACAGGGTCCTGGCGGGGGTGGGGTGGGGGGGTGGTGTGCTTCCAGCAGAGCGGCCCTGGTGTGGGCTGCAGGCGCCGGAGGCTTCCTGATCTCTGGGTAGCATCCTCTCCTCCCGTTTGCTCTTCCAGCCCTCCTGATATTAATTAAACAATCCCTTCCATTAAATTCTTTGTTTGAAATACCTAGGCTGGTTTCCGGTTTTTTTGAGTAAACACTGACGGACTGGGATACTGTAATAAAGAAACATTCCAAAGCTAAGAGTTCTTAGATATTAAAAAGGTGAAAGCAGAAATAAAAGATCAAATGGAAAGATAATGTGGATGGAATCATCCAGAAAAACAAGTGAGTTACTTATTCTCATGCTACCCTGTAAATTCCACCTGGTGGATCCTGCCTGGCATGTGGTATGTGTTGCATGTGTCCTGGGTAGTACAATTTAATTTACTAAAAAAAATTTTTTAAAAAAAGTAGTCTCCCTGCCTGACCTGGGCCTTGAAGTCACAGCCCCGAGGTCAAGAGCTGCATACTGTAGTGACTGAGCCAGCCAGGAGCCCGTGGTTAGTACAATTTTAAGAGAGCAGAGGTGTCAATTTAAAGAAAACTAAAGGCAGACTATAATTTTTTTTTAAGATTTTATTTATTTGAGAGAGAGAGAGAGAGCACAAGCAGGGGCATGGGGGTGGGGAAAGGGAGAAGCAGGCTCCCTGCTAAGCAGGGAGCCCGATGTGGGGCTCGATCCCAGGAACCTGAGATCATGACCTGAGCTGAAGGCAGACACTTAACCAACTGAAACACCAAGGCACCCCAAGGCAGACTATAATCTTCTAATTAATAATACTCTGACAAGAACTTTAAATATATTCATCAATAGATACACTTTATTTGAATGTCTGTATAAATAGGACTTGATGTTGAACAAGAAGAGGTTTTTCCAAAGGGTTAAAATTTATTCAACAACAGAACTTGGTCCTTCCCTTCATTTGTCTTGGAACTTGGTCACCTGACACATCATTGTCAGAGGTCTACCCTCACTAATCATTTCCATCACACGCAAAGTCTTCCAGTGGCCCTTTCCATTTCTCTGGAAATCTCTTCAACTGCTTTCGGTTGCAACAGAAGGGCAAGGTTTTTATCCGCTCACACTCTCCTCCACTGGAGCCCAAAACATCCCTCCATTCTCTTGTTTAAATGGTGGCTGCTCGCAACACGGCGTACAAATGGAGAACTGAACATGAACACACCAAAAATGTAGCATCTCTACGTGCAGTAACTAACTTTGCTTTACAGTTTTTTCATCAAAGAAATATTCTTTTTTTTTTTTTAAAGATTTTATTTATTTATTTGAGAGAGAGAGAATGAGAGAGAGCGAGTACATGAGAAGGGGGAGGGTCAGAGGGAGAAGCAGACTCCCTGCTGAGCAGGGAGCCCGATGCAGGACTCGATCCAGGGACTCCAGGATCATGACCTGAGCCGAAGGCAGTCGCTTAACCAACTGAGCCACCCAGGCGCCCATCAAAGAAATATTCTTATTTTTATTATCTCTCCACAAAGAAGTTATAAAAACACCTGTAAAAACTTTGAAAAGGCACTTTAAAATCCTGGGATGAAAAATTCTAAAGTATAAATCATGACGTCGTCTATGATTTACAAATTTCTGAATGAGTTTGACAGGAATTTACTCAAAGGAACCAGAACATCAGGACTTAAAGATTTTCTATTTTAACCCCAATTGAGTTTTTCAAAAAGCTACACAGCTGCTGGCAGGCACGGTCCATGCCTCACTTGCTGCTGCCGCTCAGGTGAGCTTAACCGAAGGACAGATTTGTGTGCAGATGTTCCAGGCTCTTCTGTGCAACTGAATGAAGTGGTCGCCTTCTATTTTTTTCCCTTATGTTTCAAAGAAAAGTAAATATACGTATGGCAAAAAATGTAAGTGGTACAGGAAGATCTAAAATAATAAGCAAATATCCATTTTTTCCATAGCCCAGAAAGTCTGATGTCTTCAAAATCATTCAGCAGTCATGTGAATCATTTGCAAACTGAAGCGAACCTTGGAGTCTCATTATCTAAAAAGAATTCTCAGTCCTTTGGAATGCTGTTGATTTTCTCATATATTACCTCTGTTACAGAGGAAAGCCACGCAGTCTTCTCCTTCTTGAAAGAACCAATTACAAAAGCTGCATGCACCCTGCTCAGGGACAGTGAGTCCAGACGCCTCCTTACCCTCCGCGGATCTGTTCCTGGCTCCAGACAGAGGCTCTGGTGTCATCCCTGAAAGTCAGGTATCACATTTACTACCAAGGCATTTTCAAAAGCAAAACTTCTCTTAATCACAATGAGTCATCTGGTCCTTGTAAAACAGAGGCTGAACTCTGACAGACTCATGTCGTCTGGACAGTAGTAGATAGATAAATATTTTTATTTAACATTGTACAAAAGGGCAGGAGCCATATAACCCCAAGCATTCAAGCTAAAACCAAGTCAGACCTTTCCTAGAGAACAAAGGGAAGGTGAGACAGTAAGGGACCACGGATGGAAATTCTCTCAGAGGACCTCCCATCGCAGGGATGAGAGGCTGGGGGCTTCTTCCCCAACGGGCGCTCTCTCTGCGGCGGGCAGGAAAGGCTTACAGAGATGGGGGCAGGGGCTCAGCCAAGCCCTTCCTGAATGCCTCGGATCCTCCTGGCCAGCTGCACGTCCTTCGGGAAGAGAGTAACGCGGCCGGCATGTAAGGACAGAAGATAGGCGTCCTCAAAGAGATGAACTAGAAATGCTTCTGCGGCCTGGGGGCAGAGAGACAAGTCCAAAGACTGACATACGACGGGGCATGGGCTGCTTTGTTCTCAGAGCCCTGCTGCCCTTGGTCTCTGAGGGCTCCCAGGACTGTCTGAAACGTGGCCCACAGAATGAGGGTGGACTGTGCCTGGGAATTCTGCTACCACCACACAAGGATCCGGCCTCCAAACCCCGGGGGTTCCTTGATGCTGTCTTTAAAGAGGCAAGAGTCAGTGTGTGGCACGCCTCAGTCAGCCCTGTGGAATTCCAGAATGCCCTTCCCCTGTCCCCGCCCAACCGTACCTGGGCCCCCTTCTTACCTCTTGTAGGGCCAACAGGGCCTGAGCTTGCCAAGAGAAGTCCACACCGCGAGTGAATGTAACACATATCTCTCTTGCCTGTGAAGGAGGGGGATGGGGAGCAAGGGAGGAGGGGAGTGGGGAGGAGTAGACAGTAAAAGAAGAGAGATTCAGGGGCGCCTGGGTGGCTCAGATGGTTAAGCGTCTGCCTTCGGCTCAGGTCATGATCCCAGGGTCCTGGGATCGAGTCCCGCATCGGGCTCTCTGCTCCTTGGGAGCCTGCTTCTCCCTCTGCATCTCTCTCTCTCTGTCTCTCATGAATAAATAAATAAAATCTTTAAAAAAAAAAAAAAAAAAAAAGAAGAGAGATTCAAGGGGAAGCTTCTCTCCATGAGTTTCTATGAATCTTCATTTCCGTGATACCTTTGTGGCCTTTAATCTTAGGACCTAACTAGTAGCTGGTGTCAACTCCTGGGAGCTGTGGAATTGGCATCAGTCCTATTAGTGGTGGGGAGAGGAGGAAGGGTATCTCCCAGGGTAGGAAGGGAGCTCAAAGCATGGATGCATGAGAGAGTTCCTATTTATATAATCAAAGGGCACAGTTTCAGAGGTGGTGGGGGTTAGAAATTAATTCCATAAAGAACCAGAGGTGCCTTCAGTGGGCTCATGGTTTCCAAAGATGAACAGTCCTCTTCCAGGTTAGAGAAGAGGTTCCCTTAGCCATTCAGGCAAGAGATGAATGGGTCCCCACTACCTGGGAGATTTAAAGAAAGGAGGCAGCATGGGGGTTGGTGGAGCTCACCAGGCGGCTGAAGGGGCTCTTCCTTATCAACAGGGCTGTGCTCTTCTGAAGCGTTCGGATCTCCCTCAGAATCCGGGATCTCCGGGGACCACGCTGACGGGAGGGAGTGCCTGGGCAAAAGAGTTGTGTCAGCAAGGGTCGTGGTCAGTAGTGGTGCCTCTCAGCATGGCTGCGACAGGCAGACTGTCAGATCACTAGTCTACCATTTACTCTGATTATCTTCAGCAACTGGAGAACAGTGGATAGATGCTACATAAATATTTGTTAAATGAATGAGTGATCCTCTGAGGATCTTATCCTCAATAAAAATCCTTTGAGGGTATTATCTTAAATGCCAACTCTTCCATGAAGTCTTTCCTGATTCCCATCCCTCCTCTGAGCCCCGTAGTACTTTGGTCATTTCTTCTATCTTTCCCATCTAGATTGGAAACTCAGTTATTTTATGTTAAGTATTTTTTTTTTTTTAAGAGCTAGAAGGAATCTGAGAGGTTCTCTAGCACAATTCCCTGTCTCAGTTATCCTGAGGCCCAAAGAGGTGAAGACAATTGGCCAGAGCTTATTTGTGGCCAAGAAGGGACCTCAGACGTGGCATAACTCGGTCCCTGTGTTGGGCCATTGGGCTATGGAGCCAGAGCCTTTGGCTCAAAGACCAGTTCCAACAACAACAAAAAAGAAAAAAAAAATCTTAAAAATATTCCCAAAAGTAGAGGTCAAAAAAGCCAAACTCTGATTTGAAATTAAAAACACAAGAATCCAAAAAAAAAAAAAAAAAAAAAAACCCAACCAACCAATCAAACAAAAAACTTCTAACTCTTGTGTTGAAGAGGAAACTTAATTGACATTAGACTATTTAGAAGTGAATCGAAAGTCTACATCTCAAAACTTATGAGCTATAGCTAAATAGTACTAGAAGAAAATGCACAGGCTCAAGATTGAAAAGGCAGCTGAGCTCAGTATTCAACTCAACTGTTAGGAAGAGAATTATTAAAATAAACCAAAAGAAGATAACCAAATGTTCAAGATAGTAAAATAAATTAATGAAAAAGAGAGTAAAACAAAACAAAACAAAAAACAGTACGATTGTTAGATAAATAAAACCAAGGAACAACAAAAATCAGTAAACCGCTCAGCTGAACAAAGAATAAAAAGAGAACAAACCTCCATGAAAACTAACACTTTTTTAAATAGGATTATTTATTTATTTATTTGACAGAGAGAGAGAGAGAAAGAGAGAGCACAAGCAGGGGGAGCAGCAGGCAGAGGGAGAGGGAGAAGCAGGCTCCCCTCTGAGCAGGGAGCCCGACTCGGGGCTCGATCCCAGGACCCTGAGATCATGACCTGAGCTGAAGGCAGACACCTAACCGACTGAGTCACCCAGGTGCCCCAAAAACTAACATTTTGAAGGGGAAAATTAGCTTCAGAAATTTTACTCAAGGTCCAACCGAGGAAAGAGAAGCCACACCAAGTAGTAAATCCACAGGAGGGATTTAATAGTGACCTAATTACAAAGTGTTAGAAGAGCTGCATGAGCAAATGGGGACAGTGAGGCAATCCAGAGATGCCCGTGCCACGCAGCGGGCACTGGAGATGTTATCTCTGGGTGGGGAACGCGGGCCAGAGATCAGGGGACTGGTGACATTTAGGAGGGAAGCCCCACACTCAGGAGTCAGGCTCCTGGCATCTGCCTCCCCTGCCACTGGTCCACAATCCACACTCACTTGGAGGCAGCCTTTAATAGACAGACACAGCAGTCACAGACAATGGAAAGATGAACACAACCAAATCTCACCAATGTGAGAAGGACAACACCATGAAAGGAAGGAACCAAACTCGACAAACAAAATAATCAATACTGGAGGAATCTGAGTTAACAGAGAAAAAAGAGACTTGGAGAGAAATATGCCTAATAGCCTCAGAGGTGTAAGAGAAGACCTGAAATCCGGCCCCGGAACAAGTGGTTATGAAAAGTAACCAGCTAGAGAGATCATGGGAAAGAACTGGGGTTAGATACTCAATTGTTGGGTCTTGCAGCGCCAACATTCGGAGTTGGGATTTAATCCCAAAGTAATGGGAAGCTATGGGAGAGTTTTCTTTTCTTTTCTTTTTTAAAAAGATTTTATTTATTTATTTGACAGAGAGAGACAGCGAGAGAGGGAACACAAGCAGGGGGAGTGGGAGAGGGAGAAGCAGGCTTCCCGCTGAGCAGGGAGCCCGATGCGGGGCTCGATCCCAGGACTCTGGGATCATGACCTGAGCCGAAGGCAGACGCTTAACGACTGAGCCACCCAGGCACCCCTATGGGAGAGTTTTAAGCAAGACAGAGAGGTGATCCACTTACATTTTATTTATTAATTTTTTAAAGATTTACTTATTGGGGCCCCTGGGTGGCTCAGTCGGTTAAGAGTCTGACTTTAGCTCAGGTCATGATCTCAGGGTCCTGAGAATCTGCTTGTTCCTCTCCCTCTCTCTCTGCTCCTCCCCCTGCTCATGCTCTCTCTATTTATTTGAGAGAGAGAGGAGAGCATGAGCAGGGGGAGGGGCAGAGGGAGAGAGAACCTCCAGCCGACTCCATGCTGAGCGCAGAGCCCACCCACCATGGTGCTTGCTCTCACAAGCTTGAGATCAGGACCTGAGCGGAAACCAAGAGTCAGACGCTCAACCAACTGTGCCACCCAGGCACCCCGATCTATTGACATTTTATTTTACTTATTTTATTTTTATTTACTTATTTTTAAAGATTTTATTTATTTACCTGACAGAAACACAAAAAGATTTTATTTATTTATTTGAGAGAGAGAGAATGAGAGAGAGAGAGCAGGAAGGGGGGAGGGTCAGAGGGAGAAGCAGGCTCCCTGCTGAGCACGGAGCCCGATGCGGGACTCGATCCTGCGACTCCAGGATCATGACCTGAGCCGAGGGCAGTCGCTTAACCGACTGCGCCACTCAGGCGCCCTCTATTGACGTTTTAACGATGAGTCCAGCTGCGGCGAGGGACGAGAGTGCAAGAAGAGTAGCAGCCAGGTTAGGGCACTGGTGGCTGGGACTAGCAGGTGGGAGCAGAGATGACAAGTGGTGTGATGAAGGATGTGACTTGGAGGTAGAACGGCCTGAAGGTACTTGTGTTTGGGGATAAGAGAATGTCTCCCAGGCTTCTGGCTTACACAACTAGGGGGTGCCTGTGCCATTTCCTGAAATGGGGAAAACTGCAGATGACAAGACTGGAAGGGAGTAATCAAGAGTTTGGTTTTAGACATGTTCCACTGACAAACCCAGGGCCTGCATGTAGAAAGGCAGCTGGATATGGGGATCTGGAGTCAGAGGAGAGATCTGGGCTAGAGATATAAACGTGAACGTGGTCGATGTAGGAGCGGTATGCAGAGCCCTGGGAATGGATGGGACCACTTGGGGAAGGAAAGAAAGGACAAGGACAGCAAGGAGTCCAACATCAAGTTGTTATGGAGAGGTGGCATGGGCAGTAAAGAACACTAGGCAGGAACGGCAGAGGGTGTGCCAAGGGGATAGAGTGTTTCTAGGAGAAAGTGGCCCCCTGTGTGAAATGCTTCTCAGAGCAAGAGAAGGACACGTGCACCAGAAGGAGGGGAAGCAGTTGTGGGGAGGCAGACTGGAATGGGTTCCAGGGTGCCTGGGAAGAGGGGAAACACACATGTGCGAAGTCTTAAGTCATCTTAAGTCTGGCCGTTTACAAAAAGGTGGCTATGAAAGGCACTAGAGAGAAATGGGGACTAGGAGAGACAGAGGTGTGGGGACAGGAAACACCCCTGCTCTTTTTCTTTAGATCAGAAAGAGCAGAGCACATTTGTGGAATGCCAATGTAAGGAGTATGAATTTAATTCTAAGTGCAGGTGGAAAGGCTAACAGAAAGCCCAGCAAAGGTGAGAGAAAAATATGACCAAGAGCCCATGTAGCAGGAGTGGCTTTTGATACAAAGGGGAGACCGGGGTTCTCTGTTGTGAGAAGATAAGGGGAATGCAGTCTGGAGGCTTGTTTCCTCAGTGAAGCAGACATGCAACAAGGTCATCATCAGCTGAGAGTGAGTTGGGGGGCTGGAGTTGTAGGAATTTGAAGAAAAAGGTATGGAATAGTCAATGGGAAGAATGGAAAAGCAGGACTGCCAGGACCTGTTGAGTGTCCGTTTGAGATAAAACATTTCATTTAACCAGGAGCACAAGCAACAGCAAAGCAACAGCAAACAACATACTTAACAGTATTTGTGTTAAAAATAGAAATGGGGGGGGCACCTGGGTGGCTTAGTCGGTTAAGCGTGGGACTCTTGATTTCAGCTCAAGTCTTGATCTCAGGGTCGTGAGTTCAAGCTCCAGGCTGGGCTCCACCCCGGGAGTGGAGCCCAATTTAAAAAAAAAAAAAAAAAAAGAAAGAAAGAAAAGAAAAGAAAGAAAGAAAGAAAAGAAACAGGACAAGGATGGTCAAAACACTGCTCTTATTTCAATACTAATCTCAGGGCCTCATTAATAAAATACACTAGGAAATAAAATATATAAAAGTGAAAAAGAAGATTCAAAAGTCCTTATTTGCAGGGGCGCCTTGATGGCTCAGTCAGGTAAGCGTCTTGTCTGCCTTTGGCTCAGGTCATGATCTAGGGATCCTCGGATGAAGCCTGCTCAGTGGGGAGTCTGCTCCCTCTCTGCTCCCTCTCCCTCTGCCGCTCTCCCTGCTTGTGCTCTCTCTCTCTGTCAAATAAATAAATCTTAAAAAAAAAAAGAAAAAAAAGTCCTTATTTGCAGACAATAACCTACTCAATCATTTCAATCAAAGCAACTGAACAATAGAATTAACAAGAGAATTCAGCAAGTTGGCTGGATGCAAAGGTTATTAAGGTTCAGGAAAGGGGCGCCTGGGTGGCTCAGTCGGTTGAGCATCTGCCTTCGGCTCAGGTCATGATCCTGGGGTCCTGGGATCGAGCCCCAGGTCGGGCTCCCTGCTCAGCAGGGAGTCTGCTTCTCCCTCTCCCTCTGCTGCTCCCCCTGCTTGTGTTCTCTCTGTGTCTCTCTGTCAAATAAATAAATAAAATCTTAAAAAAAAAAAAATTTAAGGTTCAGGAAAGAAAATAACCCATAATACACTTTCTTCACCCTGCTCTTAACTACGGAGCAGGAGACAAGTAAAGCAGCTGCTGCCCCTAGGAACAGTTCTTGCTCCGTGGGTCTCCCATCCACCAGACCACAGGACCACAGACCTGTCTTCTTTCACGGCCCAAAACCTCAGGAAGGGAACAAAGTGAGAGCACTCTACTTAATGCCCAACAACGCCACTACTGAAGAAACACACACACGCATAAGGACACCTGGAAGGGCACCTTCCAGAAGTAGAATTGTTTGAAATTGTCCCAAAAAGCGGCCGATAATTTTGCAATTTAGAAAAAGCACAAACACTTAAAAATCCTGACTGCTGGAGCAAGCTGTGTGACCTTGTTCAAGTTACCGGGCCTGTCTGTGCATCAGTTTTCTCATCTGTAAAATGGGCACAATGTAAAGTTGGGATAATTCACGCAAGGAGTTGAACACAATGCCTGGTTAGTGGCAATTACTCAAATGCGAGCTGCAGCAAGAATTAGTATTAGGAGCCAGGCCGCCTGGGCCATCCTTTCTCCTCCTCCGAACTGCTTTCCCCAGGCCCTTGCGGGGCCTGGAACTTGGGCCGGGCCCGAGCAGGTGCGACCCGCAGCAGGGCTTTGCCCGCCCGCAGGGGAGTGCCAGCCGGAAGTCGGGAGATTCGGACCCGGGCTCCGCAAGCAAGCTCGGTTTTCGGGTCTGTGAAATGGGCAAGCGGATCACAGCCAGGCTGCAAGGCGGCCGGCTCGAGGGCAAGGGGCCGCGGCCGGTTACCTACGGGGCCCCGCCGGGGGGGGCCGGGGGCCGGGCTCACGGCGCGCCTCCTCGGGACTTCGGGCTTGCGGATCCGGCGGCGCGGGCCCATGCCGGGCGCGGAGGGTGGCGGCCCCGCGGCTTCTTCTCGGCCTTCGGGGTCCGGGGACAGAGGCTGGCGTCCGGGGAGAAGCCCGGGAACGTCCCGGCCGCGTGCCCCGACCAGGTGAGTGCTCCGGCCACCCCCCGCGCCGCCGCGGTTCCAGGGCCCGCGCTGCCACTTCACTGGCGGCGTTTTTTAAACGAATTCAGCAACTCCCAGTGGCTGCCTCTGGAACGCCCCTGGCGCAGAGCGACTGCGGGAAGGGCCAATGAGAGCACAGGCCGGAAGGCTAGCGGCGCGCGGCGATAGGAGGAGAGAGCGGGGACGTGACGAATCGACGGTAGGAATCAGCCAATGGGAACCTGGAGAAGTTAAAGGAGGCGGGAACTTCTGCCCTCTGTTTGCTGGGGCGGGTGCTCAGTTCTAAGAGATCGGACCCTCGTCCTCGGGCGCCCTGTGGCTGGAAATAGAAAGCTCTACTCTGAAGATGTAGTTAGTGCGTTTGCAGAACGCGTTTCTCAAGAGAAATCACTTTATTCAAACATTTTGTGTTTTGGCCTATTAACCCTGAAGTGGTTTTTAAAGATGAGGAGACAGACCCACAGAGAATGGGACAACCCCTTGTCGCCCCTGTGACCCTCCCAGGAACACCCCACGAATATGGCTCAGAAGCCAGTTTACCTGCATGAACGTTATTGATGACTGGGGTCGTGGGACAGCCAGGATATGACCATGTCTTGGATCACACTCTCCAGCACTGCAATAGAATCCTCCTAGGGAAACGACCCCTTCCCTTCATGTTGGAGATAATACGCCTTCCGGCCAAATGCACATCTGGATAGTTAGAATAAAGGAGATTTTATTTTCTACACTTTGTTTTCTTGCATTTTCTAAACGTTCTCCAGTTAACATGTATTGTAATCAGGGAAAATGTCATTATGAAATCAGTGATTTCATGGAACCCTTGTTCACTGGTGCAGCCAGAGTGGAAAATAGTATGTTGATCAGCCAAAAAAATTAAATGTAGAATTACCATATGATCCAGCAATTCCACTTCTGGGTATACACAAAAAGAATTAAAAGCAGGGACTTGAACGGGTATTTGCTCACAGCGATGTTATTCACAATAGCCCAATATGTCCAAATGGATGAATAAACAAAATGTAGTGCATACATACAATGAGATAGTATTCAGCCTTAAAAAGAAAGTAAATTCTGACATATGTTACAACATGAATAAACCTTGAAGGCATTTTGGTAAGCAAAACACAAGAGACACAAAAGAACTATTGCATGATTCCACTTACATTAGGTACCTAGAGTAGTCAAATTCATAGAAAGTAGGATAGTGGTTGTCAGGGGCTCATGGGAAAGGAGGAATGGGGAGTAGTGTTGAATGGGTACAGAGTTGCAGTTTGAGAAGATAAAAAAGTTCTAGGGATGGATGGTGGGGACCGCTGCACGACAACGAGAATTTAATGCCACTGAACACTTCATAATGGTCAAAATGGTGTTTTGTTGTGTGTATTTTACGAGTTTTAAAATGAGGGAAAAAAGGGCAAAGGAAGGCAGGAAAGAAAAGGGAAGCAGCTGTAGTTGGGGACACTCCGTGGGTCCACTGTGATGGAAGGTGGGGTGAGCAGTCTGGTCCAGAAGACCCACTCTTTGGTGATGGCTTATGCAATAGAAGATCCGACAGCCAAGGGCTCTAAAATTAAGTCCACTCCTTGAATGGCTCTTGCATTCATTCACCATTTCTCTAGTTCACACTCTAATTAATTAAACGTTGTTTCACTGGTCTCTGCCTTTAGTGATCTTTCCAAACAGCAATTTGGATCACATCACTCCCTTGCCTAAAACTCCCCCAGGGTACTCTACTGTCTACAGACAGAGTTCTCATGCCTCAGCAAAATCTAAAAGGTACAGCACCACCTGGGCGCCTGTCCACCTCTCTGACCTTGTCTCTGGCCACTTTTAGCATTGCATGCCTATTGGCATACCTGTCTACTTCCCTGCAGTTCTTGAATACATCACTTACATGTTTCCGTGCTTTTTTACAAGCTGCTCCTTCCTCCTGGAGGAAGTCTCCCCGGGGACTCTTGCCCAGTCTTTAACACCCAGCTTGAGTGGAGCTCTCTGGTTCTAGGCTGAGTTAGCTGATCGCCCCCGTACAGCTTCCTTTGTATCTCATACAAAGGCCTCTTGTGCACATCACACTGTGCTGGCATTCTTTCTTTACACATTTGTCTCCTGTTTTTCTTTCACAGATCCACAGCCCTTGGAGCACATCCATTCCCAATACAGTTGGCTAAATTCTGAGATAGTAATCCTTTACTGAAGATTTTTTGACAAGTGTTCCTAATGAAGATGGGTGATTTATAAACTTTTATAGCTAGGGGAAATTCTCTGCTGACCTTAAGTTTAGAAAGGATGTAGTCAACAAAAGGCCAAAGGGGCTTTTAACCAAGGCAAATATGAAAGCATGAGGTTAATCTGTAAGCAGGTCAGGGAGGTATACATATTTAGTAACGCTGAGAACCTCTTAGGTAGCTAAGGTCTTGAGAGGTAACATGACTTGTCCAAGGTCACCCAAAGTCGAAGCGGGGCTGCGAACACAGCTGACTTCTGGTTCTACTTCTTTCCTCTGCACCAGGAGGCCCTTTGCTCCACTCCTCCTACTGTCCTCAGCAGGGGTCAGAGATCTGACCTCTTTGAGTGCTGTTTCTTAAACTAGCAGAGACCTTTGGACAAAGTGAAGGCAAATGGAACCACTTGGTATGGTGCTAAATCTCTGCCTTGCGGGCAGATTCCTGGTGGCGGAGCCCGAGGGCCACCCCAGGTGCTGCATGGCGGTCCTGCAGGTAGCCCCTGCCCTAGGCTTCCCTCCAAGACCACTTTGCAAGGGGCAGGGATTGAGCAGTCTGCTATGATGCACATGGCTTAAATTACAGTCTTTGAACTGATGTTTACAGAAGCCCAGTATCAGTCAGTTCTGATTTTGGTGTTCGGAACCTCCACACCAAACTTCCACCATTCCGAACCCCCTTACTCCACTCAGCGAGAGCGAGTGGTGGTCCTTACCCTCCCGCCCACACGACCAGCAAGGCCTCTCGAACTCACCCTCCAGAGCACCCCTGAGCGACAGGAGAGTGAACGCATCTCCGGGGGCTGGGAGGGTATCTACCGTCGGCATGAAGTGTTCTTGAGGCATCTTGTTTTAAGATAGATTGGAATTTTGTATTCTCCTCAATGATGGTGTACTTTTTTCCATGATGGTGTATTTTAAAACATTTCTTCCCCTCTGAGCAAAAACTGATGCTCTGCGCTGGGCCTCTGCTGGGACTTCGTGCCCCCGGCAGACCACCCTGGTGGACAGCGCGGCCTGACACGACAGTCCACCGTGCGCTGGCATTTACAGGCACCTTCGGTTTATTATCTCATGTGATTTTCGTGTTCATCCGGCAAGATGGAGGGCCGGCTTTCCCGTTTTAGAGATGTGAAGACCCAAAGCTCCAGAGGTAAAGTGATTTGCCCGATTTGGTGGCAGGCCTGATGTTTAACCCTTGTGCTCCTTCCCTCCCATTAAAAAAAAAAAAAAAAAAAAAGCCACACTGCCAATTTCCCTTTTGTTTTTAAAAATAGAGCCTAAAACGACATTGTAAGGCCCCAGTTCTTTTGGACAGGGCGGCTGGAGTCCCCACCACACTCACCCTCCATTTCCTTCTTTTGTGGCACACACTGTGACCCACGGAAGCTCCGGGGCCCCTGGGACTCGGAGCTGGTGGCATGGAGAGGCCCTCCTCTCCCAATAAACTGTAATAACCTGCTGATTTCCACACAGCCTGAGGGCTTTGCTTGTCAAAGATCCCTTCCCCCAGAATCTATTTTAAGGAAGGCATTCGGTGTTTTGTTTTGATTGAGCTGCCCAGAAAAATGGTCTGAGGTTCCAGAAACTGCCACGGAATGAGGAACTCCATAAGGAAGGGCTGCTCCGCTCCTTGGGGTCCCCAATGCCAGTCCCCTCTCTTCAGGGTGGGGAGGACAACAGCACGTGAAGCTTTTATTCCGGCCATGGGAAATTTACCCCAAAGACCCCAGAGACCTGCACGGTGGGTGGAGCTGTAGGTTTGGAATCAGGCGAACCTAGCTTGGACTGCTGGCTCCGTTGAGGAAGCCAGTTAACCACCTCTGGGCCACGCCTTCCTCATCTGCACGCACCTGAGCAGGTTGTTACGCCAGAGGATTACCGCTGAGCATTTAACACATGCCTAGGATACCAGAATTACTCTAAATGGTGCAGTGCTGGTAAATTCATCACCCTGGAGGGATATTTAGGGAGTCAGGTTGCTGGGGGTGGGGTTGAGGTCCAGATGTGCTCTGGATCCCAAGTGCATGGCCAGAGTCCACAGCAGGAGAGCCTTCTCACAAAACCACTTACGTCTTTGGGCCTCAGTCTTTTCATCTTTAAAATGGAAGGTGAAGAGTTCATAAAAGCTGCTATTAAGGGCTGCTTGGAATTCCCCCTGACATCTCCCCCAGGCAGGGAGGCCTTGAGAGCGTGGGAGCAAGGACCAACACTGGCATGGGGAGGAAGCACTGTGGGCAAAGGGGCATTTCCAAAGAATGGGCTCCTCCTTTCCCACAGGATGGGCCCGGCTGAGGCTGGAGGGTACTGAAGCCACAGCATCTGCACCTTCTGCTTTACACACGAGGACCCCAAGGCCCAGGGCCACTAGGTAATGGGCTGGGGGACATATGCTGAGTTTGTGGCAGAGTCCAGCTAAAACTTAGGTCTCCAAGACAGGGTTAGCGAAGAGCCTACAAGTTCTAGAAAATACGGCGCTTAGTTCTGGTTTGAATTTGTTCACTGGCCTCTCTTCTCTGGAGAACCGAATTTAGCTTATGATTTAGGAGGAAATCTCAGGGTTGTTCGTTCCTGCAGTACCACTTCATGATTTAGTGCTAGCCCTGCAGGAGGGGCTTGGGGGGTGTGGGGGGGGAAACTGGCGGGGGGTAGGTCACCGCACTCAGGCCTGTGGGGGCTGTAGGGGGTGGTGACAAAGGAGCACCCGGGTGTCTGGTCATCTCCTGTGGCAGCAGCTGCTCTGGGGGGGGGGGGTGGGGGGTCTGAGAGGAGGGGCAGGGTGAGGCCTTGGGGACAGCACACTGTCCACTGTGTGCCCTCGGCCTCAGGGTGGACAAGGTGCATCCAGGTAGCAGCAGAGAACCCACCAGAGGCTCAGCTGGCATCGTTGATGGGAGTCCGAGCACCAGCGAGCAGTCTCTCATGCTCGCCCTCTTCTGCTGAGGGCCGGCCCCTGGCCAGGCGGGTCAGCAGCGGGCGGTGCAGCCCATTGTAGAGGGCGGTGCCCATCAGGAGGATGAAGAAGCCCAGGATCTGCAGAGGGTGGAAGGCCTCCCAGCCCAGCGCCAGGCTCAGTGCCCAGATGACAATGGTGCGCAGGCTGTCCAGCACCATGCGGGTGGTGGCGCTCAGCTCCTTGGTGACGCTGATGCCCGCGAAGTTGAAGAAGGCGATGCTGCTGATGTTGCCCAGCAGCGCCAGGGCGATGAGCGGCTGTCGGGCCACCTGGCAGAAGGCGTCCAGCGTGTCCTCCAGCGTCCCTCGGGGGTTTCCACTGAAGGAGCCGGCGGGGATGTAGTACATGGGCACCAGCAGCAGGGACAGGATCACGAAGCCAAAGAGGCCTGTGGGGGGGAGGAAGCGCGCTGCCCTCTCTGCTCAGCTCCCGCCCCACCCCTCCCCATCCCCAGCTCAGCCCACCCAGCAGGGGCTGCGCTGGTCTCCCTCCCTCCCGGCCACCCGTCCCGGCGGCCTCACACCAGCTCCTTCCTGTTCATCCAGAGTGCAGAGCGGCCTACTGAGGGGGCTCTAGCTGCCCTTCTCCACTGTAATCACGTTTTCTGACTGGGCCAAGAATAACAAATACATTTTATATCGTGACCGGTATACGTATGCACAGGCGCGTACCCACGCGCGCACTTTCACAAGATAATAGCTACCCTGCCAATGTTCTCTGGCATTCTTAAATTCTGTTGTATGCATTCACAAAAGAATGGCAGCTGCGACCAGGACATTGCTCTCACAAGCGTGGAAAAACAAGAGTTCTCTAATTCAGGGTCACTGGTCTGTGACCAGGAGTGGACCAGAATGTGAATCAACGCACTGCTCCATTCAGAAAGCCTCACTGGGGAAAAAACCGAGTGGATACAACAATGTGCTTGATGATGTGGTGGATCGAGATGATTAACGTTGTGCCAGCAGCCCGTGGTGCACGCACAGCTCCCTGCCGGGTCCACGGGCCACACGTGGCCTGTGCTGCGCTCATCTGCCCTGCTGGCCTCGTATTTTTAAAGCTTAGAGGTTTTGGTAGTTACTTCCCTGCTCAAAAACTTTTGGTGGTTCCACCCTGTCTGTCACTTAAAGTCTGGATTAAATCCACTTGCCTGACATTCAAGGTTCTCCATAATAAGACCCTGACCTATTCAATTCCCGATCAGTGTCCCAACATCAAACCTGTAACTCACCAACCACTCCTTACTTGTTTCGACACTCGTGGCCAGCTCCCCACGTCTTTGCTCTGTCTGGAGCTCTCCCTCCTTCCCACTCTTGTAGCTCGACCACCACCTTCCCCATCCTGAAGACACTCAGATGTGCTTGTCAAGTGAAACAGCACTTGAGCACAAGTGGTCTGAGCTCAAACGCACTGTCTGGTCCTTCCCTGTTGGCCAACTCCTCTAGAGTGGGGCGTGCATCCCCTTCATCCTCAACCTCGTCTCCCCCCCCCCAGCTCTGGGGTCAGTCTCTGTCAGCACACACGTCGGGAAGGGAGGGAGGATTGGGGGTGGGGGCTCATCCCCTCCCCGTGGACCCCGGCACCTTGCCCTGCGCTCCTGCTTGTGCATCCCCTCCACATGCCACCGTGCTGGGTGCCCCCACAGCAACCCCTCTCAGCCCGTGCTCACACACCCTCAGTGCCAACCGCCCGCAGCGGGTGCACATTATGCCTGTAGACGAACTTCTCCTCGAGCACCATCTGGATGGAGACGATGATCTGGGCCATGATGATCAACAGGTCCCCTGTGGGGAAGCGAGCCAGGGTAAGGCTGGGCTGCATGGGGTGGGGGTGGGGGGCGAGGACGGAGCACGGCCATGGGGCCCTCGGCAGGGTGGTGGGCCCAGTGCTGGGGTGGACGGCTCCCACAGGGACACGATAACCCCCGATCTGGCAGGGTAGCATGTAGTTCGTGAGGCAGTCGTGACAGCCCCATGCCTGGTCTCCTGGCCCCTGAGGGGTGGGGCAGGCCAGCAGGGCAGGCACTGTTACCACTCTGGGCCGAGGCTCCAGAAGATCCAGAGGCCCGCCTGGGCCTGTGAGGGGCACAGCGAGGTAATAAGCAGGTCTTCTGAGATGCACAAGGCTTGGTGATAGACGTTTCTGGTTTAGTCCATCCTCTGAGGACCAGAGGGGTCCCGTCATTGTCGAAGAGGCTGCCGGGCTGGGTACTTGGTAAACACTCAATAGACACTCGGTCCCTCCCCGTCCCAGACCCAGCAATTTGTGTGTGTGTGTCACAGCATGAACCTTCTCCCTCCTCTGACCTCCCACTCCTTATCTACCCCGTGTCATGCTGCTTGTGCTTTTCTGCATTCTATCTGTCACCTCGAGAGCAGATGCAGGCCCACGTCCCCCATGCACCCACACCCAGGGCTGGGCATAGAGAAGAGCTTGCAAAAGTCTGTTGACTGACTGTGCTGGGCTCCCAGGGAGGACAGGACAAGATGGGCAGCCCCTGGGTCCCCGACCCTCACCGCACCTGTGATCACTTCGCTGAGCTTGTGCTGATCATCATGCTTGCTCAGGAGGTCGGCCAGACCCACAACCACCAGCCCCACGATGGTGGCAAGGATGCCCAGCCACTGGCTCAGCGACAGCCTCCGCCCCAGGAAGGCCACTGAGAATAGGCCTGTGAATATGATCACTGCGCCCCGGAGCATCTGGAAGCTGGAGGCACTCGTCATGTTCAGGGCTGGGAGAAGAGAGACACACGATGTTAGCTCCTGAGGGCCAAGGCTATCTAGTCCCTGAGGTGCCCTCAGGGCTGAAGACACACCTTGCACATAGTATGTGCTCAGTAAATCTTGCTCGCACGCATGCACACGCGTGTGTAAGTGTGGGAGGAGGCAGGGGTGAGGTGAGCTGGGGTAGGGGTGGCTGTTTCACCAGTGCCCCCTCGGGCCCTTCTCAGCCTGGCCTGGCTACTCACCCACATACATGATGCTGGTCCCCGTCATGTCGCACAGGGCAGGGGGCAGGAAAAGAAGGGGGTTGAAGGGCTGCTGGGGATCCATGCTGGCATCTGGGTGCCTCGCAGCTCTGCAGCGGAGCAGGAAGAAGGCCGCCAGGCAGGACAACTCCCCCAGGAACATGCCCACTGCCTGGAGGGACGGAACCCTACAAGTTCACAGCTGGAAGGAGAATCACCTTTGACAAAATTTTAACACAGCCTGTCTTCACATGAAAGCTTACCTATGACTTGACATATAAACCAGACAAAAGCAGAGCTGCTGTGTGTGGAAGACCAGAGACTACCTCCTAGGCCTAAGCCCTAACCCCTAGAAACATCTCGATGGAAACCCTAAGGCTGCACAGGGCCTGGTCTGAAAACCACTGATCTAGGCCAACCTCTGGTCAAGTTCCAGATGGAGAAACGGAGGCCCAGAGAGGCTCAGGAACTTACTTAGGGTCACAGAGCAAATTGCTGGGAAAGCAGGGGCTGAAATATGAGCCTCTGCTTCCCAGTCTGGCCATACGGTGCCTCCATTTATGTTGTCTGCCCCATCCCAGTGGAGTCTGGGCTTCCCATGAATGACGAGCCGGTTTTGCTACTGGGGTTGATGTGTTCCAAATGGGTCCTGACGTGGACGTGCGAGGGCTGGCCTTGCAGCGTCCAGGGCATGACTGCTTCCCGGGACTCATGCAGCCCTCCCAGAGAGGGCTGTGCCCTCTGCCCCCTTCCGTGGGCACTCACACCCTGGCCTCTGTTCCGGCGAGGGAGGGAGCGAGTGAGGGCTCTTCTGGGAATACAGGCAGGCTCCACCCCAGGTCAGGAAGCAGCAGGGCCTCACGGGGCACACCTGACCTGAGGCCCGGGCGATAGGAGGTGGGGAGGGATGGGGCGGATACCTGGAGAAAGGGATGCTGGAAGCTGTGCTCCTTGCTCCCTCCGCAGCCCTGGGCCACGAAGTTGTCTGCCCACCTGCAGCGGAGAGACAGAGAAGGTGAAACCCTTGGCAGTGCGCCAGCCTGCAACCCTGGCCCCGGTATCTGTGGACAAGCTCGCTCCTCTCAACACCGAGGCCAGACTTCGGGGACCTGGTCCGGCGTGAGACTTCCTCTCCAAGAGGCCAGTTCCCGCAGCAGGAAGTCTTCATCTGGGATCGTGGACAGCAAAAGGGGGGGGGGGCAGAAACCTTTGGCTGAAATGTAGCACTTCCACACATTGTGAATGTAGCCCCGCAGTACCTGTGACTTTGTCACACACACAAGTCACGGCTGCTCTTCTCGGCACGTCAGAGTCCTTGCAGGAACCGGGAAGTGGCATTTACAATCATTGCTACTACAAAATCACAGTAATTAGACCCACTGCTTATAATATTCTGTGTCAAGAAGTGTATACACACACATATTACTATAGCACAAATTGGCTTTTTCAATGTTTTGATAACTTTATTTCAACATAAGTGACTTTTTCTGTAATCCAAACCTTTAATTGCACATTTTTTTTTTTTTAAAGATTTTACCCATTCATTTGAGAGAGAGACAGAGAGACAGAGAGACAGAGAGAGCACAAGCATGGGGGAAGCAGAGAAAGAGGGAGAAGCAGACTCCCCGCTGAGCAGGGAGTCCGATGCGGGGCTCGATCCCAGGACCCTGGGATCATGACCTGAGCTGAAGGCAGACGCTTAACCATCTGAGCCACCCAGGCGCCCCTATATGCACATTTAAAAACAATATTCTAGGCTTTACCAGACTGTCAAATGGACCGATGGCACAAAAAATATCAGGAGCCTGTGGTCTGCAAGGGCATTCAGGCCCTTGGGAAATGACTGCCTGACACACCCGGTCACCTTCCTGTAACCTGCAGCATTTGGAGGGTCTTTCTAGCACTAACTGGGAAGCAGGTGGCAAGTACATGGCACTAGTGGAGCGGCTTCCCGGCCAGCACCGGGCCAGATGGCATCACTGAGTCTGGCACGCTTCCCTAGCGAACCCAGACGCAAGCCCAGAATCCTCTGCGGCAGAGCGCCATGGGCAGCTACC
This sequence comes from Phoca vitulina, assembly GCF_004348235.1. Taxonomy (NCBI): domain Eukaryota; kingdom Metazoa; phylum Chordata; class Mammalia; order Carnivora; family Phocidae; genus Phoca; species Phoca vitulina. Next base: position 5,163,994 of record NW_022589766.1, on the reverse strand, counting down.
ACCAATCATTCTGCACCGTCTGCCGCCCTTGCACTAAAGCTCCTGCCCCCCAATTTCACTCTTGCTGGGCTTCGTTGGGTCCCTGGGGTCTCATCTAATCTCTTTCATTTAAAAGTCCTTTGGGGCGCCTAGGTGACTCAGTCAGTTAAGCGTCTGCCTTTGGCTCAGGTCATGATCCCAGGGTCCTGGGATCAGGCCCCGCGCTTCTCCCTCTCCCCCTGCTTGTGCTCTCTCTCTCTCTGACAAATAAGTAAATAAAACCTTTAAAAAAAAAAATGTCCTTTAGATATTTGGAGACTTTCTTACCTTCTTTTGAATCTTCTCATCTTGTGGCTAAACAGCCCCAGCCCTTCCTAACCTTTAACTCCCGTGGCTGCTGACTTCTGGAAGCACTCAGGTGGGCCCAGGCCCCGAGGTAAGTGCATGGGATCTGGCCAAGACCGAGCCTGGCAAGACAGCTGCCCCTCCTTCATGTTACACATCCTGTCATTCGCTGCCACAGCTCTAACGGAGTCTGTCACATCACACAGCTGACTCGAGTCAATGCGGACCCAGGGCAGTGTCCTGTGGGCCCTGGACCCTTTCTTTCTGCAGCGCCCCACGCCTAGGCGGTGGCTGTCTCTAAACTACAAGACTCAGGACTTCTTTTTCTCAAATGTCTTTCCTTACAATGTCTGTCAAGAGCAGCCACATGGTAGTCCCCAGGCCTACTCCGCTGGCTCATTTTGGCAACCAGCCTAAGTTTCAAAAGGCAGGGGGAAGCCTTTTGTTTCTGTGCCCCCCACAGGGCTGCAAGCCTGGGACACTGGTTAGGGCTGGGTTTGACAAAGATCCGGGCCAGCCATGGCTTCCCTGTGCCCTGAGTTTGGGGAGGGGACAGGGGACGCCTGGAAGCTGGCAGCAGGAAGGGGGGGCTGAATGGTGGTAGAATTCCCCATTGGCCCTGAGGGCGAGACCACATCTACTCATTGATCTGAACACATTCCAGGGCCAGTGAACAAAACAGGGCTAGGGCAAACTTAGCTCATAGTGAGTGAGCTCTCAGCGGGAGACCCCACCCATCCCAGAGATGCCAGGAGGGGCATTTAGGAGGGCTTGTGGTTTTTGGGAATGGTGAGGGTCAAAGGAGAGCTGAAGGGTGGTGAGAAGGCCTCACAGGACCCGTTGGAAACGTGGAGAGAAATCTGGGTCAGGGGACTAGGCTGTAACCAGTCCCAGTACCAATGGGGCAAAGAAAGCTACAACTAAAGAAACCATCCGCTCTGTGGGGTCTCATTTCTGCCCCATCTGCTGCAAGTTCTGGCTCTTGGATCCCCAGGCAGGACAGGACATGGGATGCAGGTGGGGGCCACAGACAATGGCGTGGCCCCCCCCCAAGGCAGGTCTGCTCTCCAACTCAGGCTTGCTTTTGCAGAAAGAGCACTCTGGGAGGGCCTGGGTGAGGCAACTGAGTGTAACAGAGGAGAAGCGAGGAAGAGTAAAGAGGTCCTGCTTTACCAAAGTGCAGAGCCAGCTGCCCCGAAGCACGTCGGAGATGGAAATTCCTGCAGCTGGAGCCAGGGCTCCTCCAGGAGGAACAAGGGGGGTTCTGCCAAGCCCATGAAGGTCAACTACAAGCTTAAGGCGAGGGCACGTGTGGAAGCCCCTTCCTCATCACGCTGGTGTACCCAGAGTCCATGGCAGGCTCCAGAAGAACCCCAGATTTAGTGGTAGAGCCGCCTCCCCCCCGGGCTACTGCCTACGCAGCTTACCCTAACGACCACTCACACATCGATCCCTCTGTGTGTTCGAGTCACTACCACTTGAGAGGGTGGAAGCTCAGCACGCAGCAACTTCTCTATCTCTGGATCCCCAGCTCCTGGCATACAGGAGCTCCATTTTGTTGTTGTTGTTGAATAATGGCATTTTCAGGCTCCACCTGGCGAACGGGCAGGTACTACAGTCCAGAGGGAGTGTATGCTTGCCTCCTAATTTCCCACCGGGGGAGGTGCCGCCTGCTGGTGGGACCCGCTGGGCTTGTCCCCCAGGAGTGGGCACCAAGTGCAAAGAGCTGGCTGTAAGGCCGATGCTGAGCTCCCTCTCCCACCCCTGGGGCCTTCTTTGCTTTCCCCAAGGGGTGGATCTGCCTCAACAAGCTGGGGCTGGCAGTGTTCCCAGCCTGGGAAATGGAGTCTTTTTGTATCTGAATGCCTGGGGCGGGCTTGCAGTCCAAGGGATTGGGTGTCGCAAGGACAGGCGGCCCTGCCCAGCCTTTCTTCAGAGAGAGAGGAGTTCAGGCCTGCAGAGATTTGGGGCTAGGGTCAGGCTTCACATCCTGGTCGTGAGACAGGCTTCAGCTCATTGCATAGGCACAGATGGACCCCAGATAGCACAGAACGAGAGCCAAGATCCAGGCTCTGTTGATCGGGGGGTGACAGCAAGGGCCCCTAAGGTGGGACAGCTGTTTGCAAGACACTTCACTGCATGTTTTTATAAATGTACAATTCACCGGGTACTGACTTCGTGCCAGGCCTGTGCTGGACGCTTCATGTTCTTCATTTTACAGATGGGGACTTCATGGTTTGGGGCGGAGGGGTGGAGAGAGCTGGGTGCAGACCCACACAGTTAACAACAGGCGGGTCTAGGGCCAAATCCATCTGCTTCAATTTGCATTCAGAAAAGGCAGCAGAATATATGGAAAGCTCATGACTTTTGAGTCTCACAGGCTGGACAAGTTAATAGTCTTCTCATCTATAAAATGGGGATAATAAGGCCAGCACTGATGAACTGTCAAAAGTATAAATAAGATATATAAGAGCTGGCACATGGGGCGGCCTGGGTGGCTCAGACCTTAAGTGTCTGCCTTCAGCTCAGGTCATGATTCCAGGGTCCTGGGATCGAGCCCTGCATTGGGCTCCCTGCTCTGTGGGAAGCCTGCTTCTCCCTCTCCCACTGCCCCTGCTCGTGTTCCTTCTCTCACTGTGTCTCTCTCTGTCAAATAAATAAATAAAATCTTAAAAAAACAAAACAAAACAAAAAACAAGAGCTGGCACATGGCAGGGAGTCAGTGAAAGTCCTTTTCTGCCCCTTCTCCCTCTTTCCCCTCTATTAAGCAGGAGTCTGTCCCCTTGTGTTGGGTCAATACGGCCCGCTCTGCTCCAGCCTGAGAGCGCACATCCATTCTCTGGGACCCACCTGGCCAGCTGAAGCAGAGGTGGCCGGAGGGCCACAGAGCCACAAAGTGCCAACAGAAAAGAAACTCAACCATCATCTCAGAAAGCTCCTTATTTGACAGACAAAAAAACCCAGGGATCAGAGAGCGCTTGAGGGACAGAGGGCTCATCCGGCGCCGAGAAAGGCTAGTCCCCAGGGGTCTCCACTTCCAGTTCCATGAATTTCTCCCATCACCTTCTTATTCCAGATTTTTCCCACTCCCCTGGCTGAGGTGGAGAGAGGCCAGCTCTGCAGATGGGCCCTCCCTTCTCTCTAGATAGAAGGCCATGGTCGCGTGGGCAGGAGGGGAAGCCTGTGGGGACCCCCGAGAGGCAGGCTGACGCTACATGAGGAGCTGCCTTCTGCTGGCAGAGACCGGCTTCTTTTATAATTTTTTCTTCAAATTAAAAAAAAATTTTTTAAAGTAATCTCTGCACCCAACATGGGGCTCGAACTCACAATCCTGAGATCAAGAGTCGCACACTCTACCGACTGAGCCAGGAGACCGGCTTCTTTTAGGAGGGGCCTCGGCAGGCCGGGGGTGGGGTCCCCTGGCTGGGGGTGAGTCACTCCGGCCTGGCCAAACTCAGAGCTCAGCATTCTGAGAGGTGTGCGTGGCCACGTGAGGGCAGCGGGTGCCGACAGACTGAGGAAGTGGCCAATGTGGCTAGCTCAGACTGACGGTCGGGTGTCCAGTCCCCCGCAGAATCTCTGCCACTTCCTTTGGTGCCCCCAGCTTGCTAAGCCCAGTGAGTCAGCGCCTTTCTCCTGCCTGGGATCTCCAGCAAGGCCGCAGGGCTGCTCCACTCTTTGGTGTCACAGCAGCTGGTGATAAACGATCACGCGACCTCTCATCTAAGTATTACCCAATCTGCCTCAGTAGAGCCTACCCTGCATCTGGGAAGAAAGGAGGGAAGTCAAGCCCATTTTACAATGAACTTGAGGCTTGGAGAGGCCCAGTGACTCATCTAATCCCATAAACTCCCATGCCTTGCACTCTTTTCACTCTACACACTGCCCTCCTGGTTTAAGGCGTTCTGGGGCTGGTGCAGGAACCCTTTGAAGCAATTATCCCAGGCCAGCTCCTCAGATTTAAGGGTGGGGTCAGCCACCAAGGCAGAAGTTAGAGCTGGCACAGGAAGGACAGAGAGAGTCCTTCCCTATTAGAGACCCAGGGGTTCCAGGCCTCCTGCCACTTTCGTGACAGGGTCCCCACACCAGGGGCCTGACTGTTGGGAGGGGAAGTCACCCCCCGGCCCCTCTCTGGCTGGGTGGGCTTCACAGCCTGCAGCATTTAGGAGGGCACCTGAGCCTTACTTAGTGAGCGTCTGCTTGACCCTGGCTCTTGACATGCAGAACCCCAGCTGGATTCAGGAGAACGGGGCTCCGAAATGGGCAGGACCCCACAGACAGGCACTAGTTCAGGCACAGCCCTGAGCAGTGCTGGGGGGTGGGGACTGTCCGCTGTGCAGGAGATGTATCAGCAGAAGGCCCCGGTGAGCGGGGCGGCAGAAAGCAGCCACAGAAAGCAGAAGCAACCGCTTGACTGGAAGGGCCCTTTGCCGAGGCCCAGGGACAGGGCCAAAGGGCCAGGCCGATGGGTGGCTTTCTGCTGTGGGTATGTGACCCCTGCCCCCATCGCAGCAAGGGCAGGCCTGTCTCCTGCAGCCTACCCAGACCTGCTGAGCAGGCAGAGTGGCCTCCTCCGGGGGACAGCCACCCTGTGGTCCCAGCACAACACATGGCAGGTGTTCACCCATTTCCTCCGCCGCAAGTTTCGTCTTCCCTGGACATTTTACAGGTCAAGGAACTGAAAGAGGCTACTGGAGACACTAAATGAGAACCGTGAGTGGCCCCCTGTCTCCAGGGGGAAACGAAGTAGGATGACGTCAGGATCCCCTGGGCTGGGACAGAGCTTTGCTGCCCAGTCCCAGAGGGAGGGCACTCTGGCGGCAGGGAGGGGAGCTGTCGCTTGCGGGACTACAACTTCCGTGGGCCAGGCTTGGCTGCTCTCCCTGGGGAGATGCGAGAGGTGATCCCCAAGGAAGCGGAACTTTGGGGTACTGCCACTGTAGGAGGACTGGACTAAAATGCTGAGACCTAGCTTCTGGTCCCCACTCTGATGCCAGCCAGCTAGTCACAAAAAGAAACTTCTCATGGGACCAAGACTATAAATTGTGGGGATTAGGATGGGTGATTTCTATGTTTCTAACAGCTTTAAATGCCCTGAAAAATGACTTGAGAAGTCCCTAGCCTCATCCCATAGTGATAGTTAAGAGCCTGGATTCTCAAGCCAGATTACTTTGGCTCAATATAAACTCTGCCACTGACCAGCTGAGTTGAACTCGGGCAAGTGATTCCATCTCTCCATAGCTCAGTTTCCTGATCCCGGGACAGGGAGTTTATCCCCCTCATAGGCCGGTTACGAGAGTTCATTAAACGAACACATGAAAGGCGGCCGCAGCAGGGCCAGGCCCTGGTTAGAGCGGCTGCTTAGCACTCGCTGTGGTCACATTGTAGTCTGTCTGTCCTGCCAGAAACTGCAGGTCAGAGTGTGATTGCAAATCGGTAATTCCCATCAGGATGTACACAGCCGCTCTCTCACATTTTCTCTCTGAGGGCATCCTTCTCAAAGTCTGACCTCAGAACGCTGTTTAGGGCCCAATTCTGGGGCCCATTTGAGGTAGGGAGGTTCCTGAGGTCACATCAGGTGACCTGGCAGGGGACGGGGCCAAAGCCTGGGTCCCCACGTGGGAGTCTCTTTCCTGCCTCTCAGGCAGCCTCCAAGGGCAAGGCCTCCTGAGGCCAAGGATCCCAGGGCCTCCTACCTGGCCGGGAAGGAGCTGAGTCAGTTTACCCCAGTAATAACTGGCCATCTCGACTCTCCGTGGGGACAGAAGCCCTGGCAGACCTATAGCCACTCCCTAAACACTTGACTGAGGCCTTGGAGGGTACGACAGATGGACAGACAGACGACTTGTCCTGCTGCATTCAGATCCCGAGATGGGACCTCTCATGCTGAGTCTCCTTTACAGTTAAGGAGGCCACAGGGCTCAGGAGACCAGCTCAAAACATAGACACAGACAAACCAGAGACGGGGGGGAGGGGGGTCTACCCAGAGCTGCACTTCCTTTGGAGAAGGGAGGACACTGGTCATCAAGTGTGTATGCTCTGTCCCCTTCACCTCTGAGTCTAAGCTTCTCAAACCTTCTGAGTTTGAGTCCAGACAGTGCTTCACACCGTGTAGGTACCTTATACAAGGCTGACGAATTGAACTGGATACCTCCCTCCCAGGTCTCTCCTCTGGAGCACTTGAACGAACACTTCAACACTGAATAAGAGATGCCTAGCCCCCTACCGCCCAGGGGGCCTCGAGCACAGCCCAGAGGGTGACTGGTGTGACTCTGCATTGCTGTGGAGCCTGGCAGGGCCCAGCTGGAAGTGAGGTCTGGCTGGGACAGGGCCACTGTCTACTCTTCTCCAAATGCCTTTTGGAATCGGTTCAGAAAAAGGCCAGGATCCGGGTACTGGGGGTTCTGAAATGGTAAACTGAGGGGGCAGGAGGGCCCTGCCTTGAGGTGGGGACAGAGCAAGCGACAAAGCGCTGCCAGGAGAAGGGGCTGCCTTCTGGGTCTCCTGTACATTACAGAGGAGGCTATGCTCAACCCCTCGGCCTCGTGACAGCCCCGGGTCCTCAATCCCTAACCTCCTGGGGTCCTGTCTTCCCGGTCCCACAAGCACCTCACCCTCATGCATCACAGCTGAACTGTGCACCTGCCCTCCCTGTCGGGGTTCATGACACTTCTGTTCTCCCAGGCAGAAACCCTGGAGGGGTCACTCTCTTTCTCTCTCTCTCGATCCTGTGGGTCAGGCCTTATGGCTTCATTCTGCACCTGGTCTCTCCTACCTGTCCCCTCCTTGCCTGCCTCACTGCCCCCTCTTCCCTCCCTCATCTGCTCTGCAGCAGCCTCCGAGTGGTTTCCCCTGCACCAAACTACTCTTCATCTTGACCACTCGGTTCATCATATCACCTTTAACATGTCACTCCCTGCTCAAAAGCCCTTCTTTGATTGTGGGATAAAATGCGGCCTGGGCATTTGGTGCTAGTTACAATACACTTCGATGTGGCCTTGCTGTTCCCTGCAACCGCGTCTGGCCACATGTAGAAATCCCACCAAAATGTCAAGGCCCAGCTTTGACCTCTCCTCAATGAGAAGCCCATGGGGTACCCCCATCTCTGTCGCGACAGCCTTCCACGCTCACTGGTCACTCGGCCCTCACGGCTTCTATTGTAGCCGGCGTGCACAAGTGCGGGAGCGCCCCTTCACCTCACCCCTGCCCAAAGCTCCTGAAGGGCCCGGCCTCCAGCCAGCGTTGGAAGGGGCCAGAGAGGAACCGGTCCAACTCTTCCGTTTAAAGATGAGGAAACTGAGGCATGGAGTCGGGAGGTGACTCGCCGGGATCAAGCACACAGCGATCAAAGGCGGGGCTCGGATCCTCCAGCCGGCGACAAGGCCTCGGTCCATATTTCCCCGGGGCCTCGCGCCCCTTGGGGGCCCCAAAACCGCGTGAACCGACCGGAGAAACGAGGCGAGCCGGTGAAGCCGGGAAAGGAGAGCCGAGAAGGAGGAGGACGAGGAAGGTGCGCGGGGTCGCCGGCGCCCTCGAGGGCCGCGGCAGGTCCGGCTGAGCCCCCTCCCCTCCCGGCCGGGCCCGGACTCACTTGGCCGAGAGCGTGTTGATGGAGCCGGTGACGAGCATGAGCCCGGCCAGGAACAGCTGGTACTTGGTCCAGGCCATGGCGGCGGATGCGGGGAGCGGGAAACTGCAGAGACCCCCGCGACCTCCCCGCTCGCTCCAGGCGGCAGCTCCCGACCCCGTCACCCGGGGGGCTCGAGAGCGAGCGCTTCCGGGCCGGGCGTCACGTGACCCGAGCCGGCCCCGCCCCGCCCCGCGCCGTGGCCCCGCCCCCCGGGCGGGCGCCGGGCAGCCCTGCGGTGTCAGTGCGGAGCAGATCCCCGGCGCTCTGGTCTCCGCAGGGTGACAGTGGCCAGTTACTGGCCCAGGTCTTCCCGTTTGTAAAAGCGGCTGATGGGACCGTGCAACGGGAATGCATTGTGAATGTCAGAGCGTTCTGTAAACCGTTTAAAGAGATCGTGAGCCGAATGATGTCAGAGACAATCACAAAGTGGACACGTCCTCATGGGCATCTCTCCTGCACAGGGAACCCCCGGGAAGCCTGGAACGTGTCTCTGGATGACTTGTTCACATCTTCCAGAAAAGTGGCTCAGGAATCTAGTTCCAATTCCCCGGGAGACCATTTCATAGCTGAGGAAACTAAATTGAGAGAAGCCAAGCTTATGATCTTGCTAGTGAGTGATGGAATGGGGGTGTGCATGTAGGTTCTTCAATCTCCCCCAGATCCGTACCTTGGGCACAGCCCCTTCACCAGTGCTCCTTCGCGGATTCCCAGGATGCTGCTCTGAGGCATCTGTGGCGGAAAGACCTAGTGGTCTTGTTTGCTGAGGATTCACGGCTTTTAAAATCCTAGTTCTCAGCTCCCCAGCTGTCCTCTGTCCTCATCTCTAGGCCTCTAGTCTGCATCCCATGCCCTGTCACACCACATGCTGGAGTGCAAAGCCTTGGGGCAACTCCTTCCGACCTAGTGGACACATTTTCCCCATTACTGCAGGTCTTGTTACTACTTGAGGTGCAGATATAGGACCTGCCTGCCAACTCCTCGTTCTGGCCCTAAGACTGCTTTGAACTTGTGAAAATGACCAGTGTTGAATCAGAAGAACTCTGAAGGGACTGCACCAGACCCCTCTATTGCAGGAAGACCTGACAGGGAAGGTGCACAAGTGGGGTCCTGGACAAAAGGTTGGGGGTAACTAGGGGAAGGGTGTTCTCGGAGGAGGGAATACCAGTGGGATGGCACAGAGGCACGAGTGAGCATAGAGTGTGTCTGGGACCCTCAGACCTTCTGGGAACTTTTGTGCTTCCTTCCTAGGAGCCTGCTCTCTTCAGTCAGTGAGAGAGATGCAGATACAGAGGAAGTTTCTTCTGAGCTTCTTGTCCTCAACAACACAACTAGTTTCATGTGATTTAAAAGGAATCCATGCAGTTATCAAAAAATATTAACTGAGACCCTGGGCCTGTAGAGACACATGAGGGCAGACAGGGCAGACCACACCAGCTGGATAGCCCTGTCCCTATTGGAGACAGTTCCTACAGGCCACAGTGACACACCTAGTGGGGCTCTGGGCCATTTTCCCCACAAGCCAAGGGTTCTGTCCCGAAGTAAACATTCCTAATGACCAGTGGTGTCCCCAGCCCGACCGGATGTCACTAGCAGAACAGTCTTTGTCTGTGTCCACAGCCACATCATACAATGACTTTTAATTTATCACAGTATTCTGACATTCATCAAGTTGCTGTCCCTGGAGCCCAGGAGACAGGAGGATTTATTGGCAAATATACATGGAATTCCCTAAGTGCCAGGCCCAGAGCCAGGGATGAGGTGCCAAAGACAAGCAAGATAAGATCCTTGCCCTCAAGGAGTTTAGGATTTTATGGAGGAGAGGGGTGAGCCCACCAGTCACTATGCAGCAGTGTGAGTAAGAGGCAGAGGGAATTGGGAAGGGGGTGGATTTCTCAAGAGGGGCAGGAGCAAGGGCAGGACAGTGACAATCAGTGCTGTCCTGGCTCAGTGCCCCTGTCTGTGTCCACCTGTACTTGACCTCAGTTCTCAGAGCAGTCCCATGAAGCTGGAATTCCAGGGAGATTTGAGCAGGGACTTGAAGGAGAAGCCGGATTGCTTCAGGTGGAGAAGAGGGCATTCCAGGCAGAGACAACCATGTGGATGCCATGGGGGTGACCAGCCAGCCTTCGCACTGGGGGGTGACCTAGAGTGAGGCTCCAGGTCTCTGCCAAACTGGCTAGGCTTCACAGGTGAAAACTAGGGTTAACATTAATGTCTACGGGTGGCAGTGAGCCTTGGGTTAAGGCATCAGAGCCTCAGGAGATGGAAATTCTGAGAAAAGTAGAGAGGAATCTGGGTGGGAATGTTTGCAAAATCTTCCAGATTCTTATTTGATGAAATTCAGGGATGGAGCTTAATGCGTATGTTGGATACAGAGTGGACTCATAATTTTGGAAGCCCTGGTTTCCTGGGTTAAGGAACATGCCACAAACCAAACCTCAAAACTTTCTGAGCCTGTACAAAGTCAAAGGTGGGCCAGTCTTCTCTGTGTGGTGCTCTTGGCCATCAGAGGAGAAGTTGTCTTGAATTGCTCAAATTTGATTGTCTTGATTAAAGACAGCAGCTTCCCTGAAGATTGGAGTTACATGAAAGGGAGCAAATTTAGCAAATTTTTAGCAAAGGGAAGAAATTTACTAAGTGTTAGGGGTGCCCCTTCCACAGAATCCTGTGTGTGGGTAGGCCAGTGGAGGGAGATAGGACATTCTTCATGTTCCTCTAAAAGTGCAGAATCTTCAGGAGTGGAATGACATCTGTGCAAGTTGTCCTACACTAGGGAAGAGAGAGAGGGCAGCTTCTGGCTGGCTCTGCCCCTTAGAGCAAAGTGACCATGGCTCAGTCGTCTTCATCGCTCAGAGCCCTACTTTCCTATCTGTAAAATGGGAACAATAACGTTCAGCACTTGTGTGCAAAGGGAAGGAGGACCGATGTGGAAGTGCAGTGGGAGGCCCCATGGGGAGAATCAGTATTGCTGCTCTGAGGTCAGGGCTGGCCCAGCAGAGAGGTACACAGAAGGACCCGAGGCTGTGCCTTAAAAAGCATGTCTCATGATTTGCATAAGTGCATGATCCAGTTTTCTGGCTGGGGACATTTTGAACAAATTTGCATGCTACCTTCAAAGAGCCTCTAATTTCCAGAGTCAGATATAAAATGCGTCACTGCAAACTCCTGCATTTGTATTCAAAGCTTACTGCCTGCCTGTGTCTTGTCTGAAAGATTGAACATTTCCCCAATCAATTTAATCACATTTTGGATTAGGAGAGTCACTCTACTCAGGAAGGGACAGAGATATGTGGACGGACAGTCCAGGTCAGACCTGTTTTGTTCTGAACAAGCTTTTCCTGTATGTCCTTGGGCCATTTCCCTCCCGTGTCCTGTTCCCCTGCTAGAATGTGACCTCCTCATGGACAGGTGACAAAGCTTTTTTGCTTGACCAAACAAATCTTCTTCCACTCTTGTATGGGCACTTCCATATAAAATCCGGTTTTGGTAACAGCCCTGCTAAGTTGGTTTAACCAGAAGCCCCTACCCTCCATATCTGATCTCTTTCCATATCTTACTGGGTTCTTCATCCTCCACTATCTCCCAGGTGATGTTTGATCACCTGGGCCTGTCTTCAGCAAGAATCCTGTTAGGTCGGTTTAGCCAGAATCCCCGTTAGCCCTCTTAGTCATTTTCCATACACCGACCCCCACCCCACTCCTTGGTTATAAATTCCCACTTGCCCAGGCTGTATTTGGAATGGAGCCCTATTGCACACCAAGGTCTCTTTTCCTCTATTGCAATAGTCCTGAATAAAATCTATTTGTATTGCGTTAACCACTATCTGGCTCTGATTTTTCTGCAACACGGGGCTAGGTATCCAGTTGCTATCTCTCACAATAGGATAGCTGCTACAAGGCAGTCATCTGAGTCTGTGGCTGCCAGGAAGAAGAGGCGTGGGAGGAAGAGGGTAGGATCAGGTCCCAGCTGTCTCCTGGGAGAGAAACCGAGACAGTGGAACCATTCCCGACCAGACCTATCCTGGGAGGGGAATGTGAATGATCTACCCTGGCAGAGAGGTGGTAGATGGTGGAGTTCACCAGCTTTTTCCGGCTGACTTTGATGGTTTCTATGGTGACTGGAGATGATTAGATTAGGAGTCACCTGCTCCTTCCAGCTTCAGACTCTCATAAGGTCATTCTCAAACCTTCTCTCTGCTTTTCTTTCTTAACATCTTTTTGGGAGCCCCTCCCACCTTCCTCTGGAGTGTATCACTAGATCCTGGGAACTGGTGTTTGCCTTGGTCCTCTGGGAGCACGATCAAGTCAGATTCAGATAAAGCACAGACTTCCAGTTAAATTTGATTTCAGATGAGCAATGAGTCATTTTTTTAGGATAAGCATATCTCCAATATTGTTTGGGGGGTACACTTATACTAAAAGATGATTCATTATTTTTTTGAAATTCAAATTTAACCGGGCATCCTGTATTTCCTTTGCTCAGACTGGCAACTCTGCTGGTCTGGTTCCCAGCTCAGCTCCCTTGCTCAGGGAGAATAAACCATGATGAGGGCTGAATTGAACTGGTGTGTCATGAAGCAAAAATCTTCCTTTGAATATGCTGTTGAGTAAGCCCAGGATATTTTCTTTTTTTTTTTTTAAGATTTTATTTATTTGACAGAGAGAGCACAAGCAGAGGGAGAGGGAGAAGCAGGCTCCCCACTGAGCAGGGAGCCTGATGCAGGACTCGATCCCAGGACCCTGAGATCATGACCTGAGCCAAAGGCAGACGCTTAACTGACTGAGCCACCCAGGCGTCCCACCCAGGATATTTTCTTTCCCTGACTCTGTTAAGTCTCTAAATTTATACCGGCCTCTGGGATGTGGGCCTCACACAGGAGAACCCCCAAGCTCTTGTATTTAACATCCTTGGGAGGAGGAGTGAGGGAATCTGTACGGGATTTTAAGGCACAGACCAGGTTGAGAACCCTCCCTCCTTTGCATCTGGTTTTGCAGATCCCAGAGGGAATACCTTGTCTAGCCCCACCCCATCGCTTTTCAGATTAGGAAGTCCAGGCCCAGAACGGAGGTGACTTGCCCAGGTCAGTAGTGAGTGACTTGTAAGCTATATTTATTGATTATGTATTTATTTATTTATTTGGATTCAGTTTTTATTAATTTGGTTTAAACCAGATAATAATAAAAAAAATTTACTGGCCCTCTAGATGCTTAGTTACATTTAAAACAATACAACCTGTGAACCAACTAACTGAAAAAAGATATTTTTGAAATATTTGGGAGAAACTGAACATGGTCTGAACAATAATGATTTACTTCTAGTTTTATTAGTTGTATTAGTTTCTCATTGCTACTGTAACAAATTACCATAAACATAGTGGCTTAAAACAACACACATTTATTATCTTACTGTTCTGAAAGTTAGAAGTCTGAAATTTAGTCACTGGACCAAAATCAAGAGCTGTGTTCCTTCTGGAGGCTCTAGCGGAGAATCTGTTTCCTTGCCTTTTCTAGCTCCTAGAGGCTGCCTGCTTTCCTTAGCTCCTGGCCCCACATCCCTCTGACCAATTTCTAGAAGCAAGTCTCCTTCTCTGACTCTGATCCTCTTGCCTGAATAATCCAGGATACCCCCTCCCTGCCACCATCTTTTCAAAAGCCTTAATTTAATTTTAAAAACTTTTATTTATTTATTTTTTAAAGTAAACTCTAGGCCCAACGTGGGGCTTAAATTCATGACCCAGAGATAAAGAGTCACATGTTCCACCAACTGAGCCAGCCAGGTGCCCCTCAAAAGCCTTAATTTAATCACATCCACAAAGTCCTTTTTGTCACGTGAGGTAATGTTCACAGGTTTGGGGAACTAGGACACGAACATCTTTAGGGGCCCATTATTCTTGCCACCACATTTGTGATAGAGGTGTCTTGATTACATTTCTTTTTTTTTTTTTAAGGTTTTATTTATTTATTTATTTATTTAGAGAGCGAGCGAGCACGTGTGAGTAGGGGGGTTGGTGGGGGGGTGGGGAGAAGCAGAGGGAGAGGGAGAGAGAGAACCTCAAGCCGACTCCACATTGAGTTGAGTGAGGAGCCCACCAGGGGCGCTCGATCTTACAACCCTGAGATCACGACCTGAGCCAAAATCAAGAGTCCGATGTTTAACTGACTGAGCGACCTGAGTGCCCCTTGATTACATTTCTTAAAAAAGCTCTTAGTTATTAAAGACTGGGGTAATTACAGCTGAAATGATTTGCTTTAAAATGCTCTTGTTCTGGACAGAGTGTTTATTGCCACCCACCCCCCACCTCCATTCATTTGCTGAAGCCTTTCTGAGTATGATACAAAACCTTGCATGGAGGAAAAAAAGCATAAATAAAATCAAAGATATATGACTGTGAAAAAATATTTGTGACTCGTGTCACAAAGGCTAATTTCCTTGGCATTTAAAGAGGTCTTAAAAATCAATGTGATAGGGGCGCCTGGGTGGCTCAGTCGTTGGGCGGCTGCCTTCGGCTCAGGTCATGATCCCAGGGTCCTGAGATCGAGTCCCGCATTGGGCTCCCTGCTCAGCGGGAAGCCTGCTTCTCCCTCTCCCACTCCCCCTGCTTGTGTTCCCTCTCTCGCTGTGTCTATCTCTGTCAAATAAATAAAATCTTAAAAAAAAAAAACCAATGTGATAGACATTTCTCCAAAGAGGGTATATAAATGGCTAATAAGCACAGGAAAAGGTGCTCAGCTATGCTTAGGCACTAAGGAAATGCAGATTAAACCCACAGTGAGATACCACTGCACACTTACTAGAATGGCTATAAAAAAGCAGGGCGGGGAGGGAAGATAACAAGTATTGGACAGGATATAGAGTAACTGGAACCTTCAAACACTGCTGGTGGGAATGTAAAATGGTGCAGCTATTTTGGAAAAGTTTGGCTGTTCCTCAAAAGGTTAAAACGGAGAGTTACCATAAGACCAAGCAATCCACTCTGAGGTATTTGTCAAAGAGAAATTAAAACATACATCCACCCAAAAACTGATACATGAATGTTTTATAGCAGCATTATTTATGATAGTCAAAAAGTGGGAACAACCCAGAGGTGCCTGGGTGGCTCAGTCAGTGGAGTGTCCGACTCTTGGTTTTGGCTCAGGTCGTGATCTCCCAGTTGTGGGACCGAGCTCTCTCTCTCTCTCTGTCAAATAAATAAATAAAATCTTAAAAAGAGAAGTGGAAACAACCCAAATGTTCATCAAGTGAAGAATGAAGAATACAAAATGAGGGGCGCCTGGGTGGCTCAGTCGGTTAAGCGTCTGCCTTCGGCTCAGGTCATGATCTCGGGGTCCTGGGGTCGAGCCCCAAGTTCGGCTCCCTGCTCAGTGGGAGTCTGCTTCTCCCTCTCCCTCTGCTCCTCCCTCCAGCTTGCCTCCTCTTTCTGTCTCTTAAATAAATAGATAAACTCTAAAAAAAAAAAAAAAGAATGCAAAATGAGGTACAACCACACAATGGAATATTATGCAACAATGAAGGGAATGAAGTGTTGGTGCATGCTACCACACGGATGAGCCTTGAAAATAATATGCTGACAGAAAGAAGTCAGCCACATGCTTCTATTTATGTGAAATGTCCAGAATAGGCAAAACTACGGAGAAAAGAGATTAGTGGTTGCTTTGGCCTGGTGGGGGATGGTGAAGACCGGGGTTGGGGGGCAGTGACTAATAATGGGTACACTGGGTTTCTTTTTGTGAGGGAAACGAAATGTTGTAAAATTCAGTGGTGGTGATGTTTGCACAGCCTGTGAAAATTTGATAGACATCACATTATGTGGGTGAACTCTGTGGGATGTGAATTGTTTCCTAACAACGGTGTTAACAAAAATTCAATACAAACAAGACCAGACACACAAAAGGAAAATGGACAGTAAACATAAGCAGACAATCCATAGAAAAGGAAGTGCCTCTTAGACCCATGAGATAATGTTCAAATTCACTCATAATAAGAGAAATACAAATTAAAAGTACAATGAATACCATTTTTACCTATTCTATTGTGGACTTTTATTTACTTATTTATTTAAAAGATTTTATTTTTAAGTACTCTCTACACCTGATGTGAAGCTCCAACTCACAACCCTGAAATCAAGTCACATGCTGTAATGGCTGAGCCAGCCAGGGACTTGGGAAATTTTATTTCATTTATTTATTATTATTTAATTAGTTTTAAGAGAGAGAGAGCATGAGCGGAGGGAGGGGCAAAGGGAGAGGGAGAAAGAGAATCTTTTTTTTTTTTTTTAAAGACTTTATCTATTTACTTGACAGAGAGAGAGAGCACAAACGGAGGGGAGCGTCAGGCAGAGGGAGAGGGTGAGGGAGATATAGGCTCCCTGCTGAGCAAGGAACCCATTGCGGGGCTTGATCCCAGGACCCTGGGATCATGATCTGAGCGGAAGGCAGACGCTTAACCAACTGAACCACCCAGGTGCCCAAGGAGAGAGAGAATCTTAAGCAGGCTCCAGGCTCAGGGCGGAGCCGGACGCGGGGCTCGATCTCACAACCCTGAGATCATGACCTGAGCCGGAATCAAGAGTGGGATACTTAACCGACTGAGCCACCCAGGCGCCCCTTGATTGGGAAATTTTAAACAAAGCATGACAATGTGATGTTGGCCAGACTGTAGGGAAACACTTCCACACCGATGGTGGAAATAAAGACATAGAGCCTCTGAGGAAGGCAATTTGGTGATGTCTATCAAATTTTCACAGGCACACCTTTTGCCCCTCCATGGGGCTGCCGTGGGCCTCTGGACCATCTGCTTTTAGACTTGTTTTACGTGAGAGGCCTTCAGTATTTAAACTCTTGTTAGGTTGGGTTTTCTGGTGTATGAGACACAAAATGAGTCATAACCAATACTCCCAGCCATGCTACTTCAAGGAATTTAGTCTAAAGGTTGTCCAGTGTGTGTGTTGTAGCAGTGGAGTGGAACCACCGAAATGTCCATCAAAAAGAAAGTAGTTAAATTCATGATGATCCCTTCATACACCCCCCACAGGGAATGCAGCGAAGTTTTCCACAAGATTGAGGATGCTCTCTATGCGCCAATGTTCAATGAACTCCGAGATGCTTTGTTAAGTGCCCTGGGTAGGAAATGCTACCATTTGTGTAAAAAATTAAAAAAAAATACACCCTTGTAAAGATACAGACAATTTCCAGACAGATGTGTAGAAATCGATAACATTGGACGCCTCTGTGGCTGGGAACTGTGTGGTGGGGGGCTGGGGTGAAAGACTCACCCTTCACCACATACCCTTTTGGTACCTTCTGGATTTTATGCCATGTACCTTTATGTATTCAAAAGTGATAAACGGAATACAAGGATGCAGTACTGGGAAGATGGTACACCCTGAGAATGGGACCCTTCCTTCACACTCACGACTACTAGGATTTCGAGCTGCTTCCAGACACTCAGCTTCCCCAGAACACCAGGGAAGTTGGGAAGCACAGTCCTGCTACCCAAGAGCTGGGTTATGGTCCTGGAGAGACTGGATTCTAACTTGCTCTGTACCTTTCGGCCGGTACTTCCCCTCTCTGAACCTCAGCTGGACCACCTGTCAACCTAAGGGCCTCCCAGATCCCACCCAAGCTCTGCTCTCGCAGGTGGGCCAATACGAGGTTCACCGCACAGCCACTAGGTGGCGTGCTGCCCCTGCTGCTGAGAGATGCCGCAGCTGAGGCCCACCCAGCTTTTAAGAACACTCCAGTCACCTGAGGGAATTTTCATGTCAAAAAGCATTCCCCATCTTGAGAATTGAAGGGTGAGTGATTCAGAGAGATGCAGAATGATGAAACAGAGGGGCTGCGGGCTCAGATGGAAGATACAGTCAAGTGGTCCTCAACCAGGATGGTGGCGGGGGGGAGGTTGGCTTAAGAGGGTGGCAAGACCCCAGGCCCCGCTCCAGGTTTCAGACTGTCAGTTCAGGGACATCTTGGTGGGGGCTGGGAGCCTTGAAGGGCATGAGCTGTGGAATCAGGGGTGGGCAAGTCGGTTGACCCATCCAAGCCTCTGTTTCCCATCTGTAAGATGAGTGTAATAATCATGGTTACCCTATACGGTTGATCCGGCAAATCAAATACTAGGTGTAGTTCTTAGTAATCACTGCCCTTGACACATCGGAGGGGGCAGTGAATGTAGCTGTCATGTGGATAAAGCTGCTTCTACAGGGGACACTTTCTCCTAGGGACTGACGTCCATATCCCAGAGCCCAGATGAGAGGCTTGAGGCCTTCTCAGAGGAAGGAGTACCCAGGTTTGAAGCAGCAGTCTTCCAGAACGATTTTGCAGGAGGAACTAATCATTGCTGGGCTCAGCAGGCATTCCCTAGGCATCCAATGTAGATGTTTCCCAGATTTTACTTTTTATGGGGACATGGGAGGAAAGGACTGCATATCTCTGCTTAAAAGCAGTTCTGTTTAAATGTTATAAAATGTAAACGCTATGGAATAAGAAGGGAGGATGGCCTTTTTAAGAAGTTTTTGGCCAAAGCCAGCATTTGAAACTGCTGGACATCAGTAGGGCCGTTCATGTGTAATTTTTAGCGACTCCGGGGAAAATGACCTTTTCTCTGCAGCAGAGATAGGCTTTAGCAGGGAGGGGGCAGGCGGGAAGATGTGTCAGGGGATGACTTCTCCTGACTGAAAAGTAACCATGTGGGAGGGGCATCGGTACCTCATGACTCCCTGTCCCACTCACCCTTCTCCCCACGCTGCGTGCCTGAGGAAGGGGCATCATTTTGGCCACACAAAAGGGACTCTTTGCTTACCCCATGAGGTTGTCCCTCCCAGAAGGGGCTCCTTTTCAATTCCATCAAAAGGGCATCCTTGCTTACTTTAGTCCTCAGAGGGTAGAGTGGAAACTGGTTTTCCTTCTCCAACAGAGAGAGACCCACGGAGCAGAGCGGCAGATCCCAGCCTTTTTTCTCTTTCTTCAGAAGAGTGCTAACACAATGTTCCTGTTAGAATGTAGATTCCCAGGTCGATTACTGGAAGATTCTCAAGGGGTGGGTCTGGTGAGTTGGTCCCGGCAGGCCTGGGGCTGCCTCAGCACAGTCTGATGAGAAGAATCTTGTGTGAGGGGCCCTGGGGCAGGGGCTGGGGGACAGCACGGAATGATCCCAGAAGCACAGGCTGGGGAGAGCCAGCTGAAGGACCACAGAGGCCCAATCTCAGGGATGCTGGCTGAGCAGATGAAGTAGGCCATTCCAGCCCAAAGCAAAGAGCGGCCCAGTAGCCCAGGCTGAGGGGAATGAAGTAGAGGGGGAAGAGCGCTGTATCTTCACTCCAGCTCTGCTCCTTCCCACCTGTGTGACCTCGGGCAAGTCATTCAACCTCCCTGAGTCTTGGCCTCATCTGAAAAATGGGGAGAGTGACTCCTGCCTTGCATGGTGCTGACATCCGGGTCCCTGGGGCAGGCTTCAGAGTGTCTGCCTGTGCTATGGAACAGGGGATGGGGTGCGCTAAGCCCGTGCCCCTCAGAACTCTGCCCATACACACCCTTCCTTTGCCAAGACCCCCCTGGGCCAGACTGGTCGGGCTTCTCCCTGACGCCTAGTCTCTCAGTTCAGAGCGGCTGAAGGTGCAGACTCAATGACCACCTCCTTGGTTGGAGCCTCAGTTTCCTGATGAGTGAAATGAGGCAGGTTGAGATGCCTTTGGGATTCCTTCCAACTCTGGCCAAATCTGTGCAATGATCAGTCCCATGCTATGCTAACGGGGGCAGAGAAAGGCGAGCCCCGGGCAGGAATTCACAGCCCTGCTGGGGACAATGTTCAGTGCAGCCTCAGTGACATGGGGCATTGTCTGGAGGCAAGGGTCAGATTTTTGACCGTGAACTGACAGCAAGGAAGGGGACAAGTGCTCTCCACAACCGGTAAAACCAGAGGCCTTTCGGCTAGAGCCTGGCTCTGCCATTTCCTTTGTATGACTCTGGACACATTATTTCAGCTTTCTACGTGGAGTCTCCTGATTCATAAATGGAGGGGCAGAACCAGGCGGCCCCCGTGAGGGCTTGTTCCGAACCGGAGCTGTCTGTAAGTTTCCCCGTGAAGGTCCATCCGGGCCTCACTGTTTCTGGGCTTGGAAGTGAAAGCTCCCACTTCCCAGGTGTTTTAGCTCTGGGATTTTGGACAAGCCCCCTGGTCTAGGTGAAGTGTGGAGCCTTCATCTGCAGGGTGGGCACGATTTTAATTGCTTCACACATTCAGGGAGCAGATGAAGGGGTTAACTGTAATGTGGAGGGCCGGGTTTCGTGGATTACAGTGTCCATTTTAACACCTCAGAGCAGGATGGAGTGAAGGCAGCTGCTGTTCATTTTTTTTTTTTTAAGATTTATTTATTTATTTTAGAGAGAGAGAGAGCACAAGCGTGCGGGGGCGGGGAGGGGCAGAGGGAGAGAGAGAATCCTGAAGCAGGCTCCCTGATGAGTGCAGAGCCTGATGCGGGGCTTGATCCCAGGTCCTGAGATCATGACTCCAGCCAAAATCGGGAGTAGGCTGCTCAACTGACTGAGCCACCTAGGCGCCCCGATGTTCATTTTTGATGCTCCGACTGGGAGTACTATGACAGCAGTATGGATGGTCCAGGCAGAGCACTGGCCCCAGCACCTGGAGAACCTATTCAATTGCTCATCCCCACTCCCAGCCCAAAGCTGGTCCTGAGGGAGGTGGTGTCCAGGGGGAGGGACTTGGCTTTCCTCAGTTTCCTCAGCTGCTGGTGGTGGAGGAGCCAGGTGGATGTGTGGCACCTGCCACTCCTACCCTCAGCTTACTCCTGGAGGCTTCTGGTCCTCCTCCCTGTCCTCAAGGCAGGGCTCTGGGGCTGCTGCTGTCTCCAGGGGTCTGATTTGTGGCCTGGAAGCTCCTGCGAAGCATGAGGCCAGGGAGAGCCAGGGAGAGCCCATCACAGGGTTTTAAAAATCTTCTCCCCTCTGGGCTATGCTGCAGGCCCTCCTTGGCTTCCCTGGCAGATGGGGGTGGGGGCTGTTGGGGGGGAGAGTAGCTTGTTCTTGGCCCTGGAAGCAGCAGCTGGGCATCCCAGACCCTCCCAGCTCTTGGAGAGGGGGACTGCTATGTGCTCCCCGCTGTTCCTCTGTCTAGGTTGTATGGAGAGGGAGCCCCCACCCTTCCAGGGAGAAGGTGCATCCATCAGCCTGCACTTTGCTGCCAGGTTTATTTTCTGGAAACTCTAAATGACATGCATTGTTCCCCTGTTCTGAAACTTCCCCTGGTTCCCTGTTGCCTATGGGCTAATATAGCCACCCCTCCTAGCTTGGTGGAAGCCTCCAAGGTCTTCCATTCTCCTCCTCCCTTTCTTCCTTCCCTCCCTTCCACACTTGCACACCATCTTCTGATGCCTGTGAGGCTTTAGAGAGGTAACCATGAAGGAGATGGATACAGAGCTACTCTCCTCAGCACCACTCCCTTCCCTTCCCAAGGCAGCCCTGGGCTCTTCCCCTTGTTCTGGATCCTTCTGAGAGCATTCCTTGTCTGAGCCCAGATTAAGCTCCTATCTCTGAAGTGCTGTTGCCACTTGCTACATCCCAGCCTTCCTTCAAGGCTCAGTCAGGACCAGCTCTACCCCTCACCCACTTCCTCCCCAGCCTTGGGGCCCCCTCTGTTTCAGCTGGTCCTCAGCCTGCAACCCTTCACCCTGACCTTCAGCTCTTTCTGCAAAGCTTGGTTGGCCATGGGACCACTTCTCGTTGGGGGGTGGGGGTGGGAATGGGCCTTGTCCAGGTTTGTCCCTGGGGCCCAGGTCCTAGCATTGGAGCAAAGCATGGGGGTTCACATAGGGCCAAAGTTGGACTCATCTAGGAGTGCAGATTGCTGCAATGAGGAGCCTGAGGGGTCACTTGGCATTAGGATTCGAGGTGCTTCTTGGCCATCTTCATTTGGAGGGAAGCAGTTAACCTATAAGGGAAATACTAAGGGAGTGTGGCATTAAAGTTCTCATGTGTTCAGCCCAGGCCTCGTGACCTCAGGAGAAGGGGCTGAGTCATAGGAGGGGGCTAGGAGTAAAAACCTGAAGGGATGGTCACTAGGCCCACCACGAAATGTCAGAGCATCAGACAACATGCTCTGAAGCTTCTTCTAGAACACGGTGTGGCACCACATGGGGGGTGCGTGTGGGGACTCTCCTTATTGGGGTGGACCCTGTGGCCTGAGCAGCAGGATGGCCTGCCTCTGAGGCCACTGTTGTAGAAACAGAACAGCCACCCCTGGTCCCCACCTTGAGTGGCTTCAGTCCCAAATGGCAGGTGGCAGGATGACTGGGCCTCATGATGCTTTGTCTGTCGCCCTGGTGTGGGGGTTGGCCCAGGAGCTGAGGAGGTAGATGGTGACCACTCTGCAGTGGCTTAGGTGGCCTGAGACCCCTCAGGACTCCTGGAAGGAGCCAAGAGGGTGATTAAAAAGCTAAGTAACTGCCAAAGGAATGCTGTTTCATGGATTTGGGGGACTTTCCATTTACCCCCAGGCTGCTGGGGCCTGGGAGACCCCGTTTCATTAGTCAGAGGCACAAAGTTTTAGGTTATCCCCTGATTCTATCCACTCCTGGGGAGAGGGTGGACAGGGTGGGGTGGAGCTGGGTCTGTCTCTGTTCTCTCTCCCCGGCTGACTGGCCTCCCTCCCTGCTCCCAGCAGCCTCAGCAGTGCCCTACTTAGACCCCAGGGAGGGGTCTGCCCATCTGTTCACATGATGGGCTGGAGGGGGTGGGGTGGCAGCAGATTCATGTCGAGTGTGTGGTGCCAAATCTGGAAGATTAATCCCAAACCGCTCAGGTCTTGGGAACAATGGAGTGGATTCCCTGCAGCCTGATGTCACCCCCACAACCAGCTGCTTCCTCCCGGGGCCAGGAAGCGCTGTGCTCAGGCTTACCCTGCCTCCCAGGGGCTGCTGAAGCAGCAACTGGGTGCCCAGTCGCCTGGGAGGGGAACAGTGAGAAGGTGACAAAACAAAGCGGCACAACTAGCCAGGGGGTGTGGTGGCTGGGCGTGGAAGGTGGAGACACAGTCCTGGGGTTAAACCCTGGTTCTGCAACTTCCTGCTTGGTTGAGTGATCTTAGGCAAGTGATGTGACCGCCCTTCCCTCCTCTCCTCACCCCCGTGATGGAGAAGGTTATGTCTCCTTCCCCCCGGGTTGTGATGCAGCGCTGGTAACGCACCTAGCCCAACTCCTGACACACGCTTAGTAAATAGTCTTTGCTCCACCCACCTCAGCCCCAACTGACCTAAGGGCCCTGGAAATCTGGCAGTTTCCTGTGGCGGATCTCAACTCTCAGGGAGCCTGATGGCTCCAGTGACTGGCTTCCCCTCAGGGTCAGACCAATCGCCTGAGAGAGGGGCTGAGTCTGAGCTGGGAAGCGGGCAGGAAGGGCAATGCTCAGCTCAGGAGCTGGGGCTGGGGGTAGACTTGGTTGAGTGGAGCGGAAGGAAGAAGCCCCAGAAAAGGTGGTGGGGGGAAGGGGGTGAAGGCTGAGCCAGGTGAGGAGGCACCCACTATTTCCAGCAAGTTCAAATCCCCAGCCCAGGTCAATGACATGTGGGGACTCAAGAACTGTGCTAATGTGACTGGAGCCCAGCACCTGTGAGCTTTGATTAAACAGACAATCTTGGAGCACAGATAAAAGGAAGGGGTAAGTGGCTGGAGCCAGTAACAGTTCCCCAAGAACATGCCATAATAAATGTCACCCTGAATTAAGGTCCTCTATTTTGTCCTGTCCTCTTTGATATTTTCATCAGAGGCTTGAATAATGGCACCGGAGGCTGGATTATCAAATCTGTGGGTGACATGGAGCTGGCAGAGAGTGGGTATAGATTTTATAGTGGAGCCTGGCTTCAACACCTGGAATGCCATCAAAAGCCTGGGACAAACCAGATAAGATCTAGTAGTGCTAAGTCAGTGAGATCGTGCACTGATGTTAAAAAGAGCAACCGCTCAGCTTTGTGCAGGAGAGGACTGGCTCGCAAGGTATGTCACAGGCACTGACTTTTTCTCTTACCTGGAATTTGCTACCAGAATGCCCGGTCAAGCTTGGGGGAAGAACCCTGTGTCCCGTCCCTCAACCTGGCCAAGTGGGGCAGTGGGCTCCCGGGAATCCTTCCTACAAATTACACGACACGGGAAGATGGCATCTGCTTCCCAGGTTGGGTGTCTACTTCAGAAACGAGGGTGCTGCTCCACCCTCTACCTGTTTGAACAAGGGTAACGAATACTGGGGGGCAGTGGCGGGGCTCGCTGGCGGCTGTCTGCGCTCTCGCCACCTGGCATGGTCAGGATGTGTGAGTGTCCTGTGGGTCAAGTAGACACTGGAAGATGGTGGGGCCACCTTTGCATTTTTACAGCTTTCCAAGAACACTAGCTGTGGGGCCAGAGGAAGCTGTGAGTGGACCTTCCCCACCAAGGGCTGGAGCTGTGGGGGCACTGGGTTGCCCCTCTGGGGTTCAGGGCAGTGAAGAGTCTCCTGTACGGCTTCCAAAAACCCCACACAGGGCCCTGGAGAGCCGGCACTTGGAGCCAAGGCACAGAGAGGTCTTTGCTCCTCTTTTCAGCCCTCTTCGGCAGCCCGACTGTGGAATAGCTAGAAATAGGGGGTGGGGGAGAAGAGCAGGACTACCCCCCTCTCGAAGTCCCTCTGGAGCAGGGAGAATATTAGCATTAAAATGGACTTGAGGGACGCCTGGGTGGCTCAGTTGGTTAAGCGACGGCCTTCGGCTCAGGTCATGATCCTGGAGTCCCGGGCTCGAGTTCCGCATCGGGCTCCCTGCTCAGCGGGGAGTCTGCTTCTCCCTCTGACCCTCCCCCTCTCATGTGCTCTCTCTCTCTCATTCTCTCTCTCTCAAATAAATAAATGAAATCTTTAAAAAAATAAAAAATAAAAAATAAAATGGACTTGAGATTAAAAGTTTTCAACCGAACTAGACAGACTGGACTTCCTTAGACCAAGAGGGACCACGAAGCTTTGGGACTGGCCCCAGCTGTTATTTAAGAGACAGGAATGGGGGCCTCAACCTAGTGTTGCTAAGGGCCATGAAGGGAGGGAAAACAAAGCCATTTCTTCCTTGTGGCGTACCAGGTTCACACTGTGCAATAATCCTGTCAGAGGAGCCTGGGAGCCATGGGGCTCTCGGCTGCCAAGAAGGGGAACAGCTCACTCCAGCGGCACCACCTCCCACCTTCTGTGACAAGGGGTACTCATGTCAGGGGCCCCAGGGATTGTTTGATGTCACGGTGACAAGTAAGCTCTTCCTCTCTTCCTTCTGCCATCTTCACTGTGTCCACGATGTCTTTTCTCGTGGTCACAAGACGGCTGCCACTGTTCCAGGCATCACTCATAGACCTGACAATGTCCAGTCAAAGTAGACTGGCATCTGCTCCACAGTGATTTCTTTTAGGAGGAGGAAAGCCTTTCTACCCCAGCAGACTTCCCTGAAGAGCCCATTAACCAAATTGAACACACTCATACCTAATCCGATCTTTGGAAAGATGTGGAGGTCACCATGACTGGCTTAGTCTCTAGAAATGAAGTTGGGAGAGAGTGAGCACCTGAGGAATGTCAGTCCTCTGCCACCAAGGCAGAAGGGCTCAGGGATGATTTTTGATTTCGGTAACCAATCGTGTCTGCCACAGTGGTTCACACAACAAACTCCAGGGCAGGTTTGGTGGGCTGCAAGCTCTGCGTGAGCCTGTAAGCCAGACACACTCTCAGGCTGCATTAATAAGAGAATAGCATCCAGAGCAAGGGAGGGAATGGTCGCTGTGTCTCTGTGCTGGCTGGACCACGTATAGTACGCCAAGCCCTAGGGGAAGAAGTAAGCTGAAGCTCTTACAGAGCAGGGAGTTGGATGGGTGAGTGGGTGGGGTCTAGTTGCACTGTCTTGGGAAGTAGGGTTGAAAGAATAGGGCGTTTAACCTGGAGAAGGGAGGGGCACCTTTCCATGTGGGGAGCCATCCTGAATCCTTTAGCAAGATGCGCACAACAGAGAGAATTACTTCATGTGGTTCCGGAGGGCACAGCCAGACCCAGAAGCAGTTCTTGTCTCAATAGAAGGAAGACATTTATGGTCATTAGAGCCGCTGTTCAATGAATGACGGGGCTGCCTCAGAGGGTGAGGGTCCTGTAAATGGAGGCTGTATGACCTGCTGGGAAGCCATTGAGGTGATTCTTGCTTTGGGAGGGAGGCTGGATTATATGCCATCTAGGCACGGAGGTGCAGGAGAAAGGGCCTGAGTTTAAGAGTCAGAAGGTCCTGGATGGGCTTTGCTGTTACTAGCTGTGTGACCTTGGCTAAATCACTTAACCTCTCCGAGTCTCGCCTTTCTCATCTACCAAACTGAGGGTAGCAGTACCTGCCTCACAGGGTGGTTGTAAGGTCTGTAAAGCTGTGGCACATAGGAAATGCTCGAGAATGAATGGACCCTCAATTCTCTGGTGTCTCCTTTACCTTTGGAGAGAAGCTGGCAGGGATACCAGCTGTAAATACCCCCGCTAGCCAAAAGCGTCCTTTTTCTGCCCTGGATGAGGCAGAAAGAGAGTTTTTACCACAAAGGCAAGGACAGAGCACACGAAAGCCCAGGCCAGGCCTTCTGCCCCAGCAGGGCCTGTGGTCTCCCCAGGCGGACCTGTGCACTCTGGAAGGATAGCGCCTCTCCAACCCCGACGATGGCTCCAAAGCAAGCCCAGGGATGCGGGCCTTCTTCTTGCCACTCTGAGCAGATAGTCAGACCGGAATATTCTGTAGCTGGGGTTGACCCGGTCCCGTGCTCCCTCTTTAGGGAACAAGAGCTGTGGAAGAGTGTTGTTTGGGGGATTTGGCCTGGGTCGAAGGCACCACTTTTCCCCAGGAACCTTTGGACCTTCCATCTGAAGGGCAGGGGTTGTTGGCTGGACATTCTGCTTCCCTTCGTCCCAAGTCTAGGGCTCTGGGCAGAGTTTGCCCAGGACACATGGTGAAGTGGGGAAAGTGTTCATGACCCCTTGTCTCCTTCTGCTAGTGGGTTCTGTGAGCCATGTCCATCTGGGGGCTCCCTGACCCATGGGAACAGCATGGCAAGTGGTGTGGGACGCGCAGCTGGGACTGAGCACCAGCCCTGGCCCAGCACGTCTGTGGCCAAGGAAATGCCCCAGTGGTTGGCGTGGCTCTCAGATATGGAGGTCACCGTGAAGCAGTCCCAGCTTTCAGGACCTCTTTCTGAGCTTCAGTTCTGACAGCTGTAAAATGGGGATGTTAACCCTCACCTAAATCACAGAGTTTTCCAATGATCAGATGAAAGAACCAAGTGAGAGAGCTTTGTCAATGGAAAATGCTGTCACGTGGGTTCTTGGGGGTTCATGGCCAGAGAAAATCATTAAGGTCAATTCCGTCACAGCCCCTGGCCTAAGGGGGTGGCACCACACACAGAAAGCCCTCCCCTGCCACTGGGAGACTGAGGGATAGGGGTCTCCTGATGTTTGTCCAGATGTACAAGTGGGAAATTTCCAGCATCAGAATGACTCAACCTCAGAGATTAGCAGCTTTCATCTGGGCCCCTACTGTGTGTGCGTGTATGTGTGTGTGTGTGTGTGTGTGTGTGTGTGTAGGGGAGTGGAAAGTGAGCCTCCTTGGATACTAATCCTGGCTACGTTGTTATCTTGCCTCACGACCTTGAGCATCTCACTTCCTCTCTGTGAGCCAAAATCTCTTCCTCTGAAAAAGAGGAGCTGGGCCAAGGATCTCGGGGAGTGTGTGTGTGTGTGTGTGTGTCTTTGCAATCTTCCAAAGGTGGTGGCAGTGCCCAAGGCTGTGTTCCAGCATCACTGTCACCTGGGCAAGGGGAGGGGACTGCGTCCTCTGTAGACTGCTTCTTCCGGGGCTCCCGGGGAAATGGCGTCTCTCAGCCTTCAAACCAGAACCCAGCTCTGGGAGTCAGAGGGGGCCCCCACTTTATGCTTCTCAGTGGAGATGGCCAGAGGTGCCCTGGGTGGGGAGGCTGGTATGGCCAACATGGGCGGTTGTCTGTCCTACAGAATTCGTCCCCGGGCACTGGCTTCCTGAGATCAGTTGTGGGGATGCTGGGGGGCTTGGCGGGGGTTAATGCTGAGCCTGTGGAAAGAGCGAAATGGTCTTCGGTGGGAGTTGGGAGAACCTCAGGTGGGACAGGATTTCTTAGCTCCATTGGCATCTGCCATCTTTGGAGGGTGACATTTTTAGATTCATAGTATCCCCTCGCACCAAGGTTCTGAATGAGAAACGACGTGTCCTGAACAGCTCTGTGAAAGCACACAGTGAGGTAGGTGAGAGCACATTGCTTGGGGGCCATCGGTTCTGGGCTCAGATCCCAGCTCTGCCATGGATCCACGGCTTGATCTTGGCAAGTGAGCTGCTCCGAGCCTTGGTTTGAGCGGACACATGATTGAGAATAACATATGTATTTTGCAAAGGTCATGGTCCTCAGTTATAGAAGGACTTATAAGCTAAACTCCTTTTAGAATTTACTGTGGGGGAAGGACCAGCCTCTCGATTGGCATGTCCCAAAGCATGCTCTATGGAACACGGGCTGTGCGGAGATGTCATGCAGAGGGTCTGGTGCTGCAAACGAGTTGGGGCAAGGCTAGGTTAAGCACAGGTAAACAGCTGTGTTTGCTGCAGGGCTTATCCTAACCTTTACTAAGCCGAGATGGCTCAGGAAGCTCCACGAGTGAGTGATATGTGCCGCGTTTCCCCAGATTTGTTTGCCCGTGGAACTCTTTCCCACAAGGCATACCACAGGACACATTTGGGAAGAGCTGTCATCGCACGCCTCTTTCTCTCTGGGCTCCCAGGAAGATTCTGTCTCTATGTGAAGCTTACACAGAGTAACCACATCAGCGGGGTTCTGATATATTTATACCCCACATCCACTCTGCGGTGCTGGTTTTCTATTTTTGTTTTGCTGTACATATATTTTTTAGTGCAGGATGCCTCCAATGCTGTGTGAAAGTGAGGAGGGGGGGATGGCATCCTGCGGAGATAAAGAGCCCACGGTAGTTCTCCAGACAGTTCTGAGTCCTTAGGAGCTGGGGGCGGGGGGCTGCGGTGCATTTCATCACTGCCATCATTCTGATCACGATCCTCAGAAGACTGGGGTGAATGTAGCCCCTTGGGGATTCCTTCAAGTTCTGATCATTTTGCCCCCCGTGAGGAAGAAAGGAGGGCAGTTGTCAGCATATTTATGTCCTGCAAGAGCTGCTTAAGAAAGTAAAAGCAACCTTGCGCTGGTCCCGGCTGACCTCAGAAATGACATCATTTCTACTGTTGCATTTAGCTTTGTTAAGAAAGACAGAGACAGCTGGGTCACGGGCAGGAAGCCTGGCTTTGGATGAGGTGGTCTTAGGTGTGGGTGAGCCAACAGGAACTAACATCCAGTTCTGCCATAGCCACCCTCCGAGCCGTGGGCCAACGAGGAGCTCATCCCAGGAACCGCCTGCAGGTGCGAGGAGCGCTGTCCCATGAAGACTGGCTGCGTCCTGCCTCCTGGGAGAGGGCTGCAGGCGCCACCACCTCTTTCTTTGAACTCTGAACCCCCAATAAATAGGTCTCTCCCTGTATGTTTCAAGTGATCCAAGTGGGTAGACGGGGGGACTTGGAGAAGTTGCCCCTATCCAACCCTCCCCCTTTATTTCCCTGGAGCATTTCGACCTGTAGGGAGCAAACCATTAGTGGACAGAGAAATCAGTTTAGTGGGTTGTGACCAGCATTTTATAACATGAACTAGAAAAGAAAGTATTAGAATGTGTTGGCTATAGTAGGGGTTAAGTATTATTTCATGAAAGATAGATAGGTGGGCAGAAAGGCAGGCAGATAGATAGAAATGGGGTTGCAGTGGACAAGGTGTTACTGTGCGCTGTCCTCAGTGACATCTGGAAGCCTCTGGCACCAGCTGGGAGGGTGCATCTGCTCCCCGGGTCTGTTCTGGGATCTGGGGTCCAGTCCCAACTGACTTATCCCTCCACACCCAGAGAGAAATATACCTGGAAGACAGGAGCTTGTGATGTGTCTTCCTTTGAAAAAGACATTTTTGTGTCCATCAGACCATTGAGCCCGGGGGGGACGGGTGGATCCCCACTCTGGCGGACAGGGAGGGGTCACTGTCAGCTGGGGTGCGTCCAGCCAGACTCTAGGCCACGTGAGGAGGGGGAACACTGGATTTGGAATTCTCAGTTCTGGTTCTAATCCTGGGTCTGCCATTCACTCCTGTGTGACTCACAGCAAGTGACTTGCCCTCTCTGGGCTTCAGTGTACTCATGTACAAGGGGAGGACTGGACCAGGTGATTTCTCTTCTAAGGTCTTATGTTGCTCTCATAGTCGTTCCAGCATGACACTGAGAAAATCTGGATCTTGGAGGAAATTACAAAAGGGATGCCAGTGTTGCCCCGGGGTTTCTTCCTAAGGTCCCTGAAGCAAAGGGTTTGGTCAGCCTGAGGCGCGTCAGCTCGGTGTGTCTGTGGACCTCGCTCCTTGGCAGCACCAAGGGTATACGATACAGAGGCAGCTGAGCCTGAGCCTGGTCTCCATGGACAGCATTTATTAGACGCCATTCTCAGTGTGAAGACAGATAGGCAGGAGGGGCGGAAGGGAGGCCGTGGCAGCCGTAGCCTTTGGGGTCTAGGGGCTGCCCGGGGTGGGTGTGGGCGTGGGGGCATGTCACCCACATGTATTGCATATTCTGTGGCAGTGTGCCCAGGCATAAGGCATTGGGGAAGCAGAAAGGCTGCCTGCAGCGGGAGGGCGGGAGGAAACGCCGGCCTTCCAGTTCCCGGAAAGACCCAGCTGGAGACGGAGCCGTCTGCCATGCTCTGCTGAGGACCGTCTGGCCTCCTTCCTCACCATCTCCCTGCGACTTTGGTTGTGGCTCCCTCGGGACTGACAGGACAGGACCCCTCGAGGGCAGGGTCACACACAGGACAGAGGCAGCCAGCACCCCACACATAACACAGAGGGCGCCCCTGGGTCCCGGGCCCTCTTCTCCTCCACACTGAGACAGGACTCACACACCGGCCAGACTTCTTCTCTCTCAGCGGTTCCCAGAGGCTGGAGCACGTGGCTGGGGTGTGGCCGAGGCCGAGCCCCCTGGGGCTCCCCCACTCCAGCTTCCCCGAATACCAGGGCTGACCTTGCTCAGCAGTGGTAGAGAGCTGACAGGGGCACAAGGCGGGAGGGCAGTTTTGAGTGGGGAGGGGCCCCCCGCCCACCCCTCGAGGCTGCCCTGAGACACGGGATCAGCTCCAGCTGTGGGCCCAACCGTGGAGTCGAGGGCCTCACCTCCCTCTGCTGTTCCGCACCTGGGTTTCTGGTTGCAGGTGGGGTGGGCAGTGGGCCCACCGGGTCCAAACTCTCTGCCTGGGAGGGGCGTTCCTTGCTGCAGCGTTAATTTACCTCTAGCTACCTGGGACACAGGCACCAAGGCTGGCTGTGCAGCCAGGGATAATGTCCCAGGAGGACATGCCTGACACTTGTCTAGCTCATTCTGCCCCATTCCCCCACCCCTAGAGCCCCCGCTCCTGGCCTTTCTTCCATGAGCCTCAGCCCTGCTTCCCGGTCTGTAAGCAGGCAATCCAGGGACTGAGGGCTCCTACCCTGCCTCAGGGGCCCATGCAGAAGGCCTGCCTCCCGGCCAAGCGGCGTAGAGGCTGAGCCCCGACACGGCTCCGTCCTGGAGTCTGCTTCTGGTTTAAGCCCCGGGGGCTCACACAACGCCTGGGCGTGCAGGGCAGGAGCCTTGCTTTCAACAGTGGGCAGAGGAGTCCGAAGGAAAGGGCGCTGAGGCTCAGCACAAGCAGCCTGGGTTCTTGTCCCCCTGGGCCTTTTGCCATCTGTGTCACCCTGGGCAAGTCACGTCGCCGTTCCGGGTGTCCATGTCATCTGTAAAATGGGGATGAGAACTCCTGCCCTGGTGACCTAACTGGGGCGTTGTGAGAATCACATGAATGAGTAGGCAGGACAGGGTTTTGGGAGGCTGAAACTCATTCCACAGATTTAAGAGTTGGTCGTTGTCAGCAGCGGCTGGGGATGGCAAGTATGAAGTGTTCTGTTTGATTCTAAGGGCAGTGTCTGAGGCTGGACTTCTCTCGCCCGATGTGGCTGGAGACCAGTGAACTCCCATCGACCACCCTGCAGACTTGGGGTGGGGCGCTGTCTCCCCATCCCTTCCCTGTCCCTCCCGCAGCCTGCCTGTCCTTGCTTCAGTCTGCCTGCCTTCTGGGGACTAGCTCTGGGGACTGCTGGGTTTCCACTTTCTCCATAACTGCAAAGCCATGCAAAACAACACAAAAGGTAGTGGGAGGTTGGGAGACACAGCTGGGGATGAGGAAGGGGAGTGGGGCTGAGTGGGGGTGACCTGAACAAAGACACCCTGGCTTTTGGAGCCTCGGGAAGGTGGGAGACCTGGCAGGACAGAGGTATAAATAGAGATGCAAACTTACACGGAACACAAAGTTCCCTCCGGACGGAGGAGAGGGTGGAGGGGGGGTGGTCTGGGTACCAGCAGGGCCTCTGAGAACTGGGGAGCTCCTTAGATTTCCAGAGGGATGAGAGGCTCCCAGCTTCTGCCTTCCCTCCCCCACCCCCACCCCCCAAATTTCACATTTCTCGGAATTTGCAGGGCGCCGATGTCCTGAGACATCCTCAGAGCCCGGGCTCCTGCCGGCTGGTGCGCGAGCAGGCACAGTTGGAGATGGGGGGGCCGGGGGAGGGTGGTGAGGGATGTGGGGGGAGCCCCACGGGGCCTCCTCGCCGACCCCTACTGCTCCCCCCACCCCGGCAGGAGCCCCCCCACCCCCGGCGCCCCTGCACTCCCAGGCGCTCCAGGCCCCGGCGGGGGCGTTCACACGGAGCTCCTGCGCTTCATGAGGCCGCGGAAGGTGGACAGGCTGTGCAGGCCCGTGGACACGGAGCTGATGGCGGAGCGCTGCGCCCCGCTGCACAGGCAGCGGTGCGAGGGCGTGTCGCTGTAGCGGCCGCCCCCTCCCGGCGACGAGTGGCTCTGCTCGACGCACGTGTCGGACGTGGAGAGGTCCCGCGGGATGATCATGGGGATGGAGTACTGCAGCTTCTCGCGGCTCTTGTACCAGAGGCACGAGCACATGGACTGGAAGTGCAGCACCTCGGCGTAGACGTTGCGGAAGCCGCCGCCGCCGCCCGCCGCCGCCGTGGACGAGCCGGTGTCCGTGGTGTGCGCGCTGCCGCCCGCGCCGCCGCCCGCGCCGCCCCCGCCGCCCCCGCCCGCCTGCCCGTTGCGCGTGAGCAGCGCGCGGTGCTCGGCGTCGCGCTTCTCGTCCTCGGCGTTCATGGTCATGAAGCGCAGCACCACGAGGTTGAGGAAGGCGCCGATGACCGTGAGGCCCGTGAGGATGTACACGAAGCTGAAGGCCACGTACTGCGGCTGCGTCTGCAGCGCCTGGTCCTTCTGCAGCGCCACGTAGTCGCCGAAGCCGATGGTGGTGAGCGTGATGAAGCAGTAGTAGTAGGCCTGGAAGAAGGTCCAGTGCTCGTAGTAGGAGAAGGCGGCGGCGCCGATGCACAGCGTGCTGATGCACGAGAAGAAGCCGATGAGCACCATGTTGGCCATGGACACGTCGGCGCGCCGCATGCCCAAACCCCTCTTGGCGCGGTGCAGCAGGTACTTCACGAAGGTGTTGATGCGCTCGCCCAGGCTCTGGAACATGACGAGCGTGAGCGGGATGCCCAGCAGCGCGTAGAACATGCAGAACACCTTGCCGCCATCCGTGCTGGGTGCCGCGTGGCCGTAGCCTGGGGGAGAGCGGGGGAAGAGGAGAGAAAGCACTGCGCTGTGGGGCTGCTCTTCCAGGAACCCTGCCCCCTTCCCCGGGATCTCTGCCCTCCACCTCCCCGACTTTGCAGATTCGGGCTTCTCCTTCCAGCAGAAGAGAGGACAACACACACTTATGGGCGCGTCCTTGACCCCGTACACTGTGCCAGTCCTTGTTGATGCTCTTGGTTGAGTCCGTAGGGTAGGTAGGAAGGAAGGAGGAAACAGGGAGGGTTAAGTGACTTTTCCAAGGTCACACCCTTTGGAAGTAGAGCAGCCTGCGTCTGAACTACACAGTCTGGTTTCAAAGACCTAACTTTTCTAAATCTAGAGTGGGAGCTGACACAGAGAATTGAGGGAGGCAGCAGGGATAGGGTGAAGGGTGCTGGCAGGTCATTTGGGAGACCTGGCTTCTAGTGCAGTGTCTGTGGGCTTTGGACCTGTTCCTCGTCCTCTCTGGGCCTCAGTTTCCTTGACTGTAATGGGTGGAGGTTGGACATCCCATGATTCAGTGTGGAGGGAGGGAAACTGAGGCATGGATGGCTCCTTGATGATTTCCCTGCTGCCAGCCAAAGCTTATGAGAGGTAGTTGGCAACCAGGGTCCACCAGTCTCCCTGAGGCAGCTGGCCGACCAGTGTCAGGGGAGAAAGGGGACATTGCCTCTCTGTTAGCTGGATGAATGATGCTCCAGGATCTTCATCAGCCACCAGTCTGGAGCCCTGGGGTCATCCTCTGTGCCTGGCCCTGAAGTAGGGTCTGTCGTCATGGAGAGGGGGCATTGCCCTTGTTAAAGCAGGGACCCTGCCTGTCCTTCCAGGTATTACTGTCACCAGCCAGACAAACCCAACCCCTGTCTCCTTTACACTGCCCCCAGCCCTCACTGAGCCAGGAGCCATGCAGAGGCAAAGCCTCCCTCTGAGCCAACCATCAAATGGCCTTAAGTCAGGAGTTGTGCCTGGAGACCTGAAGGGGAAAAGACCCTGGATGGGAACCCAGAAGCCCTAAGCACAAGTTCTGGCCCTGTCACTAGTGGCTGTGTGACCTTGGGCAAATTACTCACCCTATCTGAGCATGTTTCCTCATTTGTAAAATGAGGTCTGCTGGTCCTGGACCTGCTTTTTTCACTGGGCTGTTATGATATTTATTACTTTTATTAATAGGATTACTATAACAAAATAATGCTGGTTGGCAGGATTTCCAATTTTTCCTCCTCTCTAAGCCTTATCAAAAATGTAACCAGATGCTGCTTCTTCCATGCAGTTATCCAGGATTCCTCACTGGAAGTGATCTTCTCTGCTTTGAGTGGCACTGAGAATGTTTAGCTTTGAACTCCAGGGCCAATTTTACCACCATCCCTGCTCTGTCCCCTGGGTCCCCCAACTACATATGTACAGCTAAACACTGGCTGGGGGTAGCGGGGTGGGCACTGCTCTACCTTGTCATGCTCCTTGCAAGCTTCCCCTCCACATTGCCAGCCATGCCCGTGGAGTAGGCCCAAAACATGTGGACGGCAAGGTAGGGTACCATGTGCTTTAATGTCTGATCTGAATTCCCATCCTGACTCTGCCGTGGACAGTTTTTTGTTTTGTTTTGTTTTTAAAAGCTGTGAGCCTTAGTTTCCACAGGTGTAAAATGGGGCTAATAAGTAGAACCTGTCTCCCAGGGCTTTTTGGGAGAAATGAATGAGATAATGTGTATGATGCACTTAGCCTAGAGTCTGGTACGTATCAAATGGTCAATACTGGCTCACGATGATTAGCAATGAATGAAGGGCCAGATTTCCCTCACATTTCCAGGCTGGGGGGCAGCTCAGTTCCAGTCAAGCTGGCATCTCTAGCAGCCCAAGGCCATTTGAATCTGAAACCTCAGGCAGACCTGGGGACAGCTGCCTGAACTGTGTGAGGCTGTGGACTCCCCTGCTCCCCACCAGGGCACCGAGCTGGTTGACTGTGTCACTCTGTGCCAGGGGCCTGGCTAGCTGAGCTGTTGAGCCGCCAGGCCTGGCCTGTCCGCATCCCAGCAGGGTGAGAACAGATCGTGCCCGCCAGCTCGGCCACGGCAGCCAGACCACAACTCACCTCGACAGCTGGGCAGGCCCTGAGCCAGAGCTGCTTCTCATCCTGTCCTCCTCTGTCCCCCGGGGCCGGAGCCGGCGCTGCACTGGTGGGGGAGGGCGCGGCACTGTGGATGGGGCCGGACAGGGATTGGGGAGCATGGGCCCAGCGCCGGCTTGACCACATGCTGCCTGTGTGACCTTGGGCAAATCCATTCCCCTCTCTGGACCTCTTTTGCCTTGTCCGCACTCTGGGGGTGGGTTGAGCTACAGCTGTTAATACCCGCCTGGTGGCCCGGCACCGCGCCGTCAGGGGGAAAGGAGAGACTGGAAGTGCAGGTACTTCAGAACCTGTGGGGTTTGTGATGAAGCAGTGGTGATGGAATCTCATAGGGGAAAGGCCGCCTGAGAGTGTGGTCTGGGGGTAGGGCAGCCTCTGTGGGGTCAGCGAGAAGGACCCCCTCTCGCTGCCACCACCACCTCGCCCCGTGCTCACTCAGAGGCTCCGACTTCTCTGGGACCCATGGGCCTTTAGGAAAACCCAGTGTCTGCGGGCCTGGCAGCACTGTGGCTGCCCACAAGGTCCCCCAGCTGCAGAGAGGCCCTCTCTGGTCTGAATACCGCCCATGTCCCCGCAGACATGAGGCCACCTTCTTCCCCTGGGCTTGTCGGCACACTGCGACCTCCCTGCCTCGCCGGCTTCGATCCTGAGTGCCCTTGTGTTTTCCTAGCTCCCAGCCAGAAGGGACAGCTCCTTCCCCTGCCTGCCCCCTGCTGAGGTGCAAAGCAGTGGCACGTCCGGGCTCACCCAAAGGCTCTTATCAAGCCAGAGCCTTGTGCCCCGCTCTGTCCACCGTCCTGTCCAGGGTGGCCCCAGGCTGGATGTGCCTCATCCTTGGGGTCAGATGCTCCCCCCCCCACCCTAGGCCCACCCTCCCTCCCTCCCTCCCTCCCTCCCACAGGCTGAGGCTTAAGGTCTTATCCTTCAGATACATTTTAAACTTTAATCCTGAAAAACTTCCACAAGGCCATTATTATGACTATCTCTGTTTTATAGCTGAAAAAGGCTGGAGAGGCCTTGTGAGTTGGCCAAGGCCTCTAGGACTTTCTGACTCATCTCTCATTCCGATGCCTCAGAGCCAATTCATCACCCAGGAACAGTGACCAGGATGGGAAACTGAGGCCCCGAGAGGTGAGCCTTCCACTTGGAGCCTCTTCCTTGGGCACGGCCCTGAGCCGGATGTGGAACAAGTGGCGACAGGAGCACGATGCCCGGGGAACCAGATGCTTCTGCAAGTACCTGGCCCCGGCTCAGCATGCTCCTGTCCCTTTATCTGTTCTCTTGTCACTGGGTGAAAGGGCAAGGGAGCTATGAGGACCTGCTGACGTGGGCGCCCAGCTGGGAGGTGTGCCAGCGGGGGTGGAGCCAGTCCCGGGGGGCCCCGAAACTTCTGGGAAGTAACTGGGAATTTGGCAATGCCTGTCTGCCATCCAGCAGGCCCGCCGCCTGCCTGGGCCTTGCCCACACCGGGCGTGGGTTTACGAGAGAGGGGGCAAAAGGTAGTCCCCACCTTCTCCTTGCTGTCCAGCTCTGCGAGTCTTTGGGCGAGGGGCTCCATCTGTCCTTGTGTGTCACTGACACACACGGAAGCTGGCGCTCTGGTCCGAGGACCCTCCCTCCCAGGACCTGATGGACCGGCCAGCCAGAACTCATGGCCCGACCATGAGACTCTAGCCACTGCCTCTCAGAGCCCTGGCTGGGGCTGTCACTGCCCCCTCATCTCCCAGCCTCCCTTCCTGAATCCACCAGACGTACGAGTTCTCGGAGTCAGGAAAGTGCTTCGTGATCCTATGACCCAGTCCTTCTGTTGTACGGATGAGGAGATAGAGGTCCAGAGAAGGAAAGTGAGCTGCTCGAGGTCACACAGCCAGTGAATGGCAGAGCCAGGACTATACTCCACACTCAATGCTCTGTCCTCTGCCCTGTGGCTCAGTGTGACCAAGGTTGACTTGTTCATTCAACAAGGGCCCAGCAGCACCTGCTTGCGAGCAGCTCAGCTAAGAGATGGCCCTGGAACCTGGCCAGAGGCATGGAATTCACCTGAGGAAGCCAGGTGGCTGGACATATCAATTAATTATGTGGTCAGACATAAATATTGATTATGGATATTTGGGGCAACAGGAAAAATGAGAGGTGGGAGGAAGCCCTGGGCCTCAGTTTCTCTGTTTTCCTCCTGATATCACCAAGGAGCTCAGAAACTGGCCAAAGCTGTCTTCCAGGCAGATGCAGAGGGTTAGGGCATCTAGTGGCTCCCCCCCAACCCCTGCTCCTTACTGGATTTTCTCTCTCGGTGGCCTGTTTCCTTCTAGTCAAAGCACAAATAGCCAATCTGAACCCTTGGTGATGGCCTTGGCTGGACTGGGCTCAGCTGCCTGTTCCCCACTGCTTCATGTGCTCCCCCAGTCTGAGTGCCTGACCTCCTACCCCTGGCTTGGCTGGCTACAAAGCCAGAACTCTGGCCACAGCCTTGGGTGGAGAAAAAAGCATGGGGCTATGGAGGCAGGAGATCTGGCGGTCTGGCTTGGCCCTGGCCATAACCACTTTTGTGTCTTGAGCAAGTCCTTTTCCCTCCCTGGGCCTTGATCTTCCTCCTCTGTGACTTGTGGGATAGGGCAAGATAAAAGGTTTCCATTATCTTCCCTGCTATGGATACCTCTTAATGATTTTTTTTCTATTAACCCACCCATTAGTAGAGTCTAAATTTTGAAAGACGTTATTTATGAAGTACAAGGTGTTGATCAGTGCGGGGAGCTGCTGCATAAAACAGAACAGGCACTGGATAGATCATTGTGAAAGCAAGAATTCATTCTTTCCCCCCATCAGAATGAATTAAGAGCAGCCCTGCCAATCCGAACTTCTGATTAGTATGGGCTAACTGATTCTAGAGACTGAATTAAGTTACTGTTATGCTTTTGAAATACTGAAAATAGGTTATTTCTATTTTCTACAGGGGATCTTGGCAGGTTGGTGGTGCCCATGACTGCCCACAGCCTGCGAGGAACTCATCTTCGGGGACCTCGGTTTCCTCATCTGTAAGATGGGACCCATGATCCACAGACCTCATAGAGTTGCTGCGGGCATTTTGAGGCTTTGGCAGACTTAGGATGCTTAGGGCATTGGCATCAATGAATATTAATTATGAGTATGAATATTTTGGGGGAACATCAAGATTAGATTGTCTTTAAAGTTCCTTTTGGCACCAGCAGTTTGATTCGTGTTTCCCCAAGTTAATTTCCTGGAACACCAGTTCCAGGGACTGCTCATAACTGTTGGATGCAAAGAGCGTTGCTTGGTTCGATTAAATGAGATGAATGCTGAATTTAACAGGACTTGTCATCACTGGATTTCAGTGTAGATTTTATCAGCGCCACACACGGGCTAAGGTGTGAGGCGGGTCAAGTTGGGGGAGTGTGCTAAGTGTTCCCGCTTATTTGACCTTTGAGCGCTTTCCTTACGGTGCGTGTTGTCGGACGGGTGTTCCTGGAGCAGTTTGGGAAATGCTCGTCTCTAGCATTAAGAACTCTGAGGTCTTCTCTCTAGGTCTCTGACTTTGAGAGTCTCAGATGGCCCGTCTCTGGTTGGCCCGGCCCTTCTGCAGATTAGAAACACGCAGCCCTTGGTAGTGCCTGGCTGCATCCTGTTTCCTGGTTCCCTGTAGACCTAGTTATCTAATGTAAATATGGCACCAGCCAGGCTAATGTTTGCCCTGAGGGAAGATGGATCAGACCTGTGGCCTGAGGCACCCAAAGGCTGTGAACTCCGGGCCAAGCCGGGCTGGTGCAGAGGTGGACAGGGGAGGGGACCCGCCCTTGGAGCTGCCCCAGGCTTGGTGGGGCAGCCGGAGAGAAGTGGGGGCTTGAGGGAGACACAGGCAGCTCCAGGGGACCAGCTGTAAGACGCAGGTGCCCCAGAGGGTAGCCGGGCCCTCCTTCGGGGCCTGCAGAGGGTAGTCAGGCCTGAGCCCTTCGGTGCCCTCAGAAAGGCCCACTGAGCACGCTGCCTCCTCAGGGGCCTGAGGCGCCGACAGGGAGCCGCCCCCTGGGTCTGGAGATGGCAGCCCTGTGGAGCCAGGAAGTGGGACAGGAGGCTCCACGGGAGTCTAATTGGTGTGTTAAAGGAGATGAGGCGGAAGGAAGCTGGCAGGAGTGCCCAGGCCCTTGGAAGGAGGGAGGAGGCTGCCGGGCTGGGCGGAGACAGGGAGGAGAATGCAGGCCTTCTCCTCCAGCCGCACTGTCCGGCTCTGACAACGCCTTTCCCAGAACCCTCTGGGATCTTCCCTAGTACTCGAGGCTCTGCTCCCCCTGCCTGGCTACAGTGCCCGCCTTTCTGCTCTCAGGTCTAAAGAGGAGTTCTTCAGGGCTCTGGGCTCCCAGGGGGCCAGCAAGTCCCCTCAGTGTCCAGCGCAAGGCCTGGTGGGAACCGCTGTTCGGAAAATGCCGTTCAACCCAGAGAGCTTCGAAGTCTGGGGTGCAGAGTTGGGGAGAGGAACCTCCCCTCAGACACCCAGCAGGGGGAGGGGAGGTGGCCTTGGCAGGAAGGCCTTTAGTGACTCATACCTCCTGTCCTTCTTGTGGCCCCAGGCCCTTGCAAAATGAGGTCAGCTTCAGGGCTCCAGAAGGAATACCCCTGCCCTAGGCCTGGCGAAGGCCTGAGCGAGGCCTGGGAAACCACCAGGGCCTCATGGACCTGGGCTGTGGGGGAGGGACCAGTGTGCAGAACTCCGTCTGGAGTTCATCCCCTCCAGGCTAGAGCTCCCAGGAAGGACAGCGCTGCCGCACAGCACCCTCCCTCCCTCCCTCCTGCCCCTTTCCAAGGCCTCTTTCCCATCTTCCCAGCTCCTCTTTCAGCTCTTCTCCCCATTCCCCACTGGCAGGTGCTCTCCCTACCCCTGCTTTCCCACCACACTTGGCACATGGAGGCCCACTGCTCTCTCCTCTCTCCCTTTTCGCTCTACCCCATCCACAGGAGCCCCACTGCTATGATTCAGGGTCCTCTGGACTAGTACAGCCCCTACCACTCCCATCCCCCCCCTCCCCAGGCCCACGTGAGATTAGGGGGAGCTAAGGGGGAGGGTGCTGGTGTCATGGAAAATCCCTGCGGCAGCCAAGGTCAGTGTTTGCAGACACAGCCTGGCCTGGAGCCAGGCCTGCCTCCCTGGCCAGCTCCCTCCGGCCTATCCCAGAGGCTGGCTTTGCAAGGGGCTCTCAGAGGCACCCCAGGGCTGCTCTGGGTGCTTGGGGCCGCAGGGCCAATCAGTCCCAGAGGGTGAGAGACTCTGTAGTTCAACCCACTCATTTTATAGATGAGTAGACTGAGGCCCAGAGAGGGACAGGGACCGGGACATCGAGTCACTAACAGAGCCAGGACTGGCGTCCAGGGCCTCTGTCCCAGTCAGTCCTCACTGCAGAGAACATCCTAAAATCTGTTCCAGTGGACCAAGGAATAACGAAGGCTGTTGTCAAACTCCATTAAATCAGGGGCTGGCTTGAGGTTGGGCTAGATCTGAGATTGGCAATGGGGCCCAATGGGGCCCAATGGGGCCAGGGTAAGTAGACCCAGATGATCAAACCATGGTCCTTGACCTCAAAACGCTTTGTATCTGAAGTGAATCAGATGAAA
Source organism: Phoca vitulina (assembly GCF_004348235.1). Classification (NCBI taxonomy): domain Eukaryota; kingdom Metazoa; phylum Chordata; class Mammalia; order Carnivora; family Phocidae; genus Phoca; species Phoca vitulina. The sequence continues at coordinate 5,122,488 of NW_022589766.1, read as the reverse complement.
CATCTCAGTGGAATACTTTGGAAACTTCAATGTCTTGTACAGAGAAGAGGATGATAATGTGTATTGTTATATACATTGTTCAAATGCATGGCCTCAGAGGGAATTATCTTAGGGAGAATTTAAGACAGGGGCTGAAGGAGGGCTAGAGGTGGAGAACTTGGGTTGGGCTATCAGGAGGGGCTTCCTGGAAGAGGCGGCCTTTGCCCTGAGTTCTGAAGGTTGGATGGGAAATGCAGGGTTCTGACAGAGGGGAGCTGCTGAAGCAAAGACACAATGCAGGAAGACACGTGGTACAGTAGGGGCAGAGAAAATGTATCTGTCTGAGGCTAGTGGGCATTCTCACAAAGTGGGGGAGAGGGGACCGACAAACTCTCAGGAAGGCAGCTTCATGATACGCATCAAGAACCTTAGAAATGTGTCTGCCCAGTGACCCTGCAATGCCACTTCTAGGAATCTCTGCTGGGAAAATAACCAGAGATTGGAACAAAGATTTATGAACAAGGATGTTTATAGCAGCATTTTCATTGTGAAAAATTGTAAACAGTCCAAATGTTCACCAATAGGGTTTGGTTAAACATATTAAGGTATATTTATGTGGTGGAATATTGTGCAGCCACTCAATATACTCTTCAGGAGTCTCTTAATTACATAGAAAACCACCATAGAATGTTAAATAAAAATGGCAGGATACAACACTATGTGTAACGGGATGCCATACTAAATATATAAATATAACAAATGTATTCACACACATAGAAAGAAAAGCTGGAAAGAAATATACTAAAAAGCTCATAGAGTTTATCTTTGAATCATGGGCTCATAATTAATATTAATTTGCTCTTATATATTGTGTATTTTCTACAAAAATCTATTACTTTTATAAGTAGATACCAACGAATATTATAAATCTAACACCAACAAAAACTCTGGAGTTCTCGGAGCAGAAAAGTTCACTTGAGCAGCGTAGGTTGGTAAGAAGAGCAAGGGCTAAAATGTGAAGTGCTTTGAAGGGTAGGTGCAGGCGTTCAAATCTTAACTTGAAGGCAGTGAGGAGCCACTGAGGGCTCCTGAGTAGGGGAGGGACATGTCAAAGAAGGGTCGAGATGGATTTTCCTTGCATCCCGGTTCAGGGGGTGGCAGTGGGAAATGGGGGGCAGGAGGTTTCATTAGGAGGCCTGTGCATGCATGGTCCTATTGTCAAGTGCTCAGGCCTAAACTGAGTTCAGGAGGGGAGAGAAGAGGGGAGGGATGGAAGAGGGGAGGGAGGAGAGAGTAGATACACAGCGTATGGGATGCTCTTGCATTTGTGGGCTTCAACTGTAAGCTCGGTGAGGGCAGGGATTTTGGTCTCTTTTGTTACTACTATTTTCCCTGCACCCAGAAAAGTGCTTGGCACGTAGCTGGCATTTAATTACTCTCTGTTGAATGACGCTGTTAGGGAAGGGAGGCATCACCAATGAGCCTGAGAGGTGAAGGGGGCGGAGACAGGGAGGATGAAGAGAGCCTGAGGCCTGCAGCGGGCGGGGCCACACAACAGGGCAGCAACCCCGCTTGTCCTCGGAAGTGCGCTGACCCGGGGCTTCTGGGCTCTATTATAGGCCAGTCACTGTACCAGGCGGCCGTGGCCCAGGCCTCTGGCCTGTCTGCATCCTTATGACCAATTGGCCAGGACATGTGTGAACTCAGAACTTCTAACAGATTGGATCTGCTGGGGTTTTAATTAAACGAATCCACCAGGGACAGTCTGGCACGGAGAAAGTAATTCTACAGCGCAATAAAGTGGACTTGGCCATCTCAGCAGATGGCTGGAGATGCCAGTCCTCCTCTGTGTGCTTCTTGAAAGGCTGTGTCCATAACTCTGGCATCTGGCTGGCCTGAGTCCTACACTTAACACTCTCTGGCTCTTTCTGTTTTGCCCGTGGAGGAGAAGCAGGCGCATGTTGGCATCTCCTTGTCAGACTCCCCCAAAAGGGGCTGAACTGCTTCCAACAAGAAACCCTGTTGTGTCATGGGAGTAACTGTGGCCAGCCCAGATGTTCCCTGTTGGCTGCACCATGTGTCCTGGAGTTGAGCTTGTCCAGAGCCTGGCTGCCTGAATTCTCACCCTGCAGGCAGTGTGACGGGGGGGAAGCAGGGGCGCCGAGGGGCGAGGTGCACGGAATTAAAGAGCACCCAACCAGGAGTCAGAGGCCTGGCTCCCATCCCAACTCTTGCCACCACCTTACTGTAGGATGGGAGTTGGCAAACTTTCTTCTATGAAGGGCCAGATAGTAAATATTTTAGATTTCCTAGTCCATGTGGCCTCTTGCAACTACTCAGCTCTGCCATATCAAGGCAGCAGCCAAAGACAATATGTAAATGAATGGCTGTGCCTGTGTTCCAATAAAACTTTATTTATAAAAACAGGCGGTGGGCCAAATTTGGTTTATAGGCCCTAGTTTGCTGAGTCTGCTGTAGGGCCTTTGCGAAGGCATGCCAGCGTCCTGAGCCTCAGTTTTCTTACCTATCAAATGGAATGTTAGATTAGGAGGGTATTTCTTCTCTGACCAAGTTGTATTTAAGGATTTCATAAATTGCTAGCTCCCCCTGTCCCAGGCACCGTGCAGAGGCCTGGAGGAGAGAGTTGAGTTTCAAGCAGGGTCTGGAGCCCAAACCTGCATGTGAAATTGGTGTCCACAGCCCTTTGGAGGCCACAGCTGCATTTCCACATTGGTGGACACTGCTCATGCTTTTCTCCGTCCTGATGGGCGTCTTCTCTTCCATCAAAGCCCATCTCAAAAGTCATCCCCTCAGTGACACCTCCCCTGATCCTACCCACCTAAACACATCAGTACTCCTGGAGCTCTTCATTCATCACTCGCCATGCCTCAAACATTCATCCATCCAACCAGCAGACTTTGTGAGTCCTTAATACGTGCAGTGCTCTTAAGTTCTAGAATAAGAATATTTTCTGTTCAAACGCGGTTCTCTTTCCACTGCCCCAGGCTGTCTGTCCCTGGGCTCTTCCATGGGAATGAGAGTCAGAAGATCTGGACTCTGCTTCTAGCTGTGCCACTGGGTGATCACGGGAAATACCCTGCCCTTTTCTTAGCCTGGAGGCCCTCCTGTGGGAAGCAACGAGGCTGGAGATGTTCTTGAGGCCCTGTGACATTCTAGGATTCTGGACCTCTAGAGGGGCCATGTACCCTGCCCCACAAACAGTGGAGAAAGCACTGTTGCGTCCCCAGAACAATGGCTCTGAGCCTTTGGGCGCACATGAGATGCACAACTGCTGGGGCCCGCATGTCTGCGGAGCTGCCCTTGCTGGCCCTGAGTAGATGCTGGGGATCCCGTGAGGACCCCTGCACTGTCCTGGGAGGGGGCTGGAGCTCAGCAGTGCTCTAAATAACGCCCCCCAGCTGAGGCAGAGGGACAGCCAGAATCATCTCTTTGGGTACCAAATCGTGCCCCGCACCCCACCCACATCCAGCCTCCTGGCACAGGAGGCCACATGGAGTCAGGGAGGAGACGGCCACATGTCCCATCTGGGTGTCCCAGGGCCAAGATGGGCCAGGGCATCCAGGGAGTCTTTTTGGTCCCCAGGTTCCCCCTTACTGACTGCCGAACCCTTGAGGGACCCCTCACCGCACCCGCATCCAGCCCTGGAGACCAGTCTCCTGGGGCCTCGCGTCTTTGCTTCTTTTTGCTTTTTTGGCTGCTTCTCTGTTTTGTCTTCCTTCTCTTTTCCTTTTTCTCTCCTCCCCCTTCTCCTTTTCTCGTTTTGTACTCTCAAGCTCCCCCTGGACTCTGAGGACAGTGATGGTGTCTCATACTTCTTGGGAGCTCAGTGCCTGGCGCGCAGTAGCTGAGAATACTGGTGGGGGGGGCTGGTAGGAATGTTGTAGTGGTGGTAGGAACAGTGGCAAATAACAAAGCTTGCATTTACTGAGCATTTGTGTGCCGGGCACTGTACTAAGGGCTTTCCACATATCATTTAATCTTCACAACAACTTACTGAGAGCTGTATTACCTCCATTTTACAGGTGAGAAAATGGAGGCACAGAAAGTTCGCAGAACTCATTTAAGACCACACAGCTGATGAGTGGCCGAGTCAGGGTGCACATTCAGGCCTGCGGCCTTGGGCAGCCTGGCCGATGTTAGTTGATTAGATGCTGCATTCTGGAAGGCAGGTGCCTGGGTTTTCCTGCTGAGGAGACTGAGCCGAGTGGCTGGGTGACTCGGACAAGGCCACACAGGTATATGGCAGACAGGCCTTCCTGCTCTCTTCCTTCCGTGTCTTGGTGGTCTCCAGGCCTTCTGGACCGGAGTCAAAGCAGGTGCCCTCTCCAGCTACCATTCCTCCTCCTTCCCATCCAGGCCCTTCTCCCAGGAAGGTGGACCTTGGCATGCCGCAGAGGACACGCTCCCCGGCCAGAGCCAGATGGCAGGAGGCAGTGGGGTGCTCCGAGCCTGCCCTGGAAGAGGGGGGGCACAGCCCCTGCAGTGGCTGAGTGGGCAGCAGGGGACCCAGGAAGGTTGCAGCACCGGGCTGGTCTCAAGAATATCAGCTGGAAAATCAGCGAGGCCAAGATGGCTTCTTTCCCTCTTAGCTTGTCTTAATCAATCAATAGAGCAAACCTCCTCCTCGGCACCAGGCACTCTACTCTGCGCTGGGAGAGGACGCAGGGATGAGGATGGCTCGGTCATGCCCTCCGGGAACAGAAGCAAGCTGGGGGCAGCTGAGAGGAGACTGTCCCTTAAGTAAAGACCTTCCCCAGGCTGCGCTGAGTCTATGCCAGAGGCACCATTCTGTGACGGGGGACCGTGGGCACCCAGAAACCAGAAGGGAGGTGGAAGGCGTAGCAAGCTTGCCAACACTCCTGTGGCTGGGAACGTGGCATGTTCTGTTCCTTAAAGCATCCAGAGATGTCCCTGGATACCTGGGAGCATTGTCCCGGGCGGGCGTGAACACCTGGCTGGCGTGCGGCCTACTCCACCCTCCTCGTCGCTAGAAACCGTGCCAAGGTCACTGTCAGAGCCCATACTGCCCCCTTCCTCCTCCTCCATGTCCTCCTCCTCCCCCACTTCTGTCTTCTTCCTCTTCTCCTCCTCCTCCTGCTTCTACCATTTACTATTTTATTTAAGTAAACTTTTAATTTTAGAACAATTCTAGATTTACAGAATTATTGTGAAGACGTTCCTTCCTTCTTCAACATTCCCCGCCTCCCCTATGCTGATGCGAAGCTGGTTGCTGTGTCTGCCCCCCCCCTCCCCGCCCCCGCCCCGCCTTCTCCCTCCCTGGGGCCTTCTGAGGAGACTTCCTCCAGCTCTGGCCCAAGAGCATCCCTTTCTCTCAGCTCTCTGCACAGCATCCGTCTCTGCCACTCACTTGCCTCTCCTGGCGGACGCTGGCATATTTACCCACCTCCTGATGCACAGTGGTGTCTTTGTGAGCAAAGCTTCAGTTAGTCAAGTCTACGCAGGAAGCAGGGAGGGGGCTGGCCGGCCTGGGGGCGCTGGACACTGGACCAGGTTTCTATGAGGCGGTTGGCTCCCTGGGTGGAGACTTGCCTCCCGGCCCCCCACTCTGTGCGGCTGGCTGTGGGGTGGCAGGTGGGAACAGGGAGAGGATAGAGTCCGAGAGGAAGAGGGGGGAGAGCAAGGGGGGGCATTCCCAGGCCAGAGCAGAGCCTGGGCTTTGTCTGCCCTTAGCGCCTCTACAGCTAAGGGTGACAGTATCAGGTACCCCAGTGCCTTTGCATTAATTATCTCCAGTCCTCGCCATGACCTTCCAGGTAGGCATCATTAGCTCCATTTGATGAGGAAACCGAGCCTCAGGGAGGCTAAAGAGCCCGGGCCTAAAGTCATAGCGATAAAAGTTGGCAAAGCTAGGATTCAGCATAGATCTTTTGGCCTTCAGAGTCCAGGCCCTGTCAGGTGTCCCTGGGACCATGCAGTTTGTTGAGAGAGTGTGGAAAATGTGTCCAAGGGGCCATCATCCTAAGATCACTGTGAGCCCTTCAGGGCAGGACAGTGGCTGTTCAAACCATGTGAGGAGGGAAATGGTGTCCTTCCAAAGGCTGGTCCTTTCTGTCCCAGGGAGCAGCCCTCTGGAGGTCTCTTTGCAGACTGCTGGGATGCTTCAGTATGGCCCTGAGCCGGACGGAGCAGGAGGTGAGGAGGGGGCAGCAGCAGGGCAAAGGGACAGGGCCCTGAGGGAGGCTGTCTTTGGTGGATGTGGCTGGAGTCCCTGCCCCTTTCCTGGGACAACCTTAGTTGAGGGCCTAAGCAGCCCCTTTCTACCACGTGACCTTGGCCTAGGCCGCAGTGGGTTGGACTCGTGGTGGCCCCCGATCCAAGAGGACCGAAGCTATCAGCTGCGCCAATCAGGTCACCTCTCCCAGGGACTGGGATTCCGGGCTGAGGGGCTGGTCGGCTTTTGGGGGCTGAGCTGCAGGGTTATAAAGAGTTGGGTCCTAGGTGGGACCACTGTGAGCCGAAGTCACACTGGAGTTAGAGTTGCAGGGGAAGAGAAGCCAGAGTGACTGGGCACAGCAGAGATGGGCGGTGTCGCCCGAGAGAGCGGGAGGGAGAGGCCTGGGCTTCTGATCACTGGCCCTCCCACTGGCTAAGCGCTGCTGTCCCCTTTTATTCGCACTGGTGCAAAGGGGCCCTGTGCCTCGCTAAGCTCCAGCCGCTGTTCATGGAGGGGCTAGGCTCCCAAGCCCTGAACAGGGTTTGCTCCCTGCGAGGTGACGGCACAGCAGAAGGGCCCTGGCTGGGTTTCAGAAGACCCACCTGGGCACAGCACTCTACAGTGTTGAGGAACATTCCTGTGTGGCCCACTGGGCAGGGGTGGTCTGCATTCAACAGCCGGGGACAGTGAAGCCTGGGCAAGTGGGTGTCTCCCCTAAGGTTATAGCCCCAGAGCTGGACCTGAGAGCCAGGTCCCCTGATTCCAAGCCTGCTGCCTCTCCCACAGCTCACACTGCCCCTCTGATCCCCTGTCTTGCTAGGTAGCTCGGGGGCCTGGGGTTGAGAAATACAGTGTGGAAAGTACCTAGTACAAGGCCTTGCGCATGGAGAGTCTCAGGAGGTAGGAGCTGTTACTAATGCTATTACTTTTTAAAGCACAGCTCTGAGCTGCCACCCACCACCCAGAAGCCTTCCTTAGTTCCCCAAATGTACACAACACAGTCTGGGGTGTCCTCGCCCAGCACACAGATTGTCGGGCCACAACCTTACCCCCTACCTGGCCTGCTCTCTTCTCACTCCAATACTTCCGGTCCCCTCTCTTGCCAGGGTTTCCAACATCTTTCCCGCACCCCACCTCCGAAGCTTCCTCATGTTGCCTGGAATTCCCTCCCTCATCTCTCCTGCCCCCCAAAGACAACTCCGACTCTTTGGGCCCACCTCCCCCTGTCCCCCAGCTGGAAGAATGGCACCTTCTTCTGCCCTCGCCACTCTGCCAGGTGGTAGGTTTTTGCGTGGAGTTGGGTCTCTCTCCGCTGGCCCACCTTGCCCAGTGTTGCCAGTGGATTCCCAGCAGATGTAGGAAGCCGGTCTCAGTGACTGAGTCGGTTTTGGTGGGGAGGTCTTGGAGTGCGTGTGGCCCCTGTAGGCCCTGTCTCTACCACCTGCTTGCATACTCTCCTTTCTGGTCATGGATAGTGGCCCAGACAGCTCTGGGCTGGCAGGGAATTTGGGAACAGATGCCAGGAGATGTGAAGGAGGCTTTTCTTAGGCTCAGCACTCTCCCCAGGGCTCAGGAGCTCAGATGGTGCAGGTTGGCATAGTGCCAGGAGCAGAAGGACTCCAGGCAACACGGACTTCAGCCTGGAGCCAGCTGCTGGGACCTTCTCTTCGCCTGAGCCCGCCTGCAGATGTGGTGTCCCCACCCCCACTAATCATGTGTGCACCCACAAACACATGCGCATACCCGCCCGCTCCAACACCCCGCAGGTCCCCGCAGTAGCCTGCTGGCACCATTCCGTCCACCATCCGGGGCAGAGAATGCAAGAACCAGATGGGGTCCCGGGCGGACAGGGAAGCAGGAGAGTCTGCCCCTCAATAAAGGGAGAGGGAACCCCTCACAGGACCTGGCCTCTGGGCCCTGCTGTTCCTTCAAGTCATTAGGATTTAAAGAAGTCCCCAAATCCAGCCCCTCCCCCACAAAGACAGACTTCTCGGAGGCTAAGATTCCATCACTCTCCATGGAAACACATTTCACCAAACCCTACGCCCTGTCAGAAATACTCCTTAGGCGGAATGAAATGACCAAGGCTCAGGCCCTTCCCTTTCAGCCTGTTGTCCTCATTGGAGACAGCAGGTAGCTGTCCCCATCCTTGGGGACACTGCCCTTCACACAGAGACACAGAGGCAGATGCTCAGCCCCCAGCCTGCCTCCCTCTGCCTGACTCCCCCCGGGCTTGCCATCTCTCTTCTGCCCTCTGATTGCCCAGCCTTTTCAATGGTCTCTGCCGCTCTGCCACCTTCCAGGCCCTCCATCTTCACTGCTGTTCCCAGTGCAGAGTTGGGTATAAGAGGAGAGTGACTTCAAGGCTCCTGTGGCCTAAAGAGGCTGCCTATTTATCCACTGGTGTCCTGAGAGTGCTTTTTATAGTGCCAAGAGCTCCACGCTGGGCAGTGTCCCCAGCACCCGGCCAGTCTCCCCAGCTGCTGCTTACAGTTCCGCCCGCCGTGCCTCCCCTCCCCAGCCCACCGCACCCCAATGTGAAGTCTGGGCGAGCTAGCTTTCTCTGCACTTGACTTTATTCAAATGATAAATGCCTCTGTCACTGCTTCCTCCTCCCGGATTCAAAACAATACTAGCTGACTTCTATATAGTGCTTACTACGTGCCACATTGTTCTAGGCGAGCAAATACATGCTCCTCTTTTAATCCTCAGACAACCCTATTTGGTACGTGCTATTATTATCCCCATTTAAAGATGCAGGAGCTGAGCCACAGCGAGGTGAAGTGACTTGCTCGAGGTCATACAGCCAGAACATGGCCGAGTGAGACCCTCCTTATACTGCTTCTCCTGTTCTTTTTGTGGGCCTTGCTCCCTTCCCGCTTCTCCCATTCAGAGGAGGAGAGAACCCCCCTTCCCAAGGCTGACCCCCTAACTGCACTCTGCCCCTGAAGAGCCCTGGGCTCTTCCTCCTGGGCTTTGCTTCTGGAGGCACACGCTTCCCCCACCCCCCTCCCCTGCCCCCATTTGGCGGTATTTTCAAACTGTCGTCTGCTGGTGTCTCACTATTGGCCTCAAGGTTTTTCAAAAAGAGAAGGGAGGGAGACAGGCCCACCATGCTCTTTCCTCCGTCTTACTCTCCACCCCCCCAGAGAATTGCTTCCCTCTCACCCCTCAGGCTACCCTCACTTCACCAAGACTATGCTTGCTGAAAACCTCAGGAATGTCCTGAGTACCAGAGCCAGTGAGGAAGGGCTGCGCTAGCTACGGCACTCTAGGACAGATTAGAAAAAAATGGGCCCCTCTGGGTGGATGCAGCCTCTGGGAGTGCAGAGCTTGGTGAGGAGGCTGAACTTCGGCTTCCCAACCCATCAGCTGGATTCTTTGGGACAGTGCACAACCTGGACAACCACACATGGTGGTCTTGGATGTTGGCATCCTGATTTGCTCTTCGTATTCTGGCCACACTCAGCCCTGATGGCCAGTCTTCCTCTGACTTCTTTCTGGACACTCCCCACTCCTGCTTCTGCTGGTTCTTTGCCGTTGCACCTGATGCACCCTGATTCTAAGAGTGGGCCAGGACTCTGCCTGAGCTGCTCTGATACTGGCCCCCAGGGAAGGCCACCAAGAACTCGCCTCCGGCTCCACCCCACGTTCCACCTGGCTGAACCAAGACACCCAGGTCTGGTGTGGCCACCGGAAGGCACCGTTCTCCTCCATGTTGACGCTCTGTGTACTGCCTGATTCCTGTCAATGTCCTCATGCCTCAGTCAGCTGGACTGAACACCTTGCCTTTCCTTCCTCTTTTCCCCCACACCTGGCCCCAGCCATTCCTCCTTCTTAGCCCTGTCCTTTCCTTCTGTTCCGCTGTGGTCCAGGTCCTCACCCTTTCCATTCCGGGCTTGGCCAGTGGTTCCTGACCTCCCCAGCAGCTTCCAATCCCTTCCGCTAGCCTTCCCCACACCAACTTCCCAATTATGCTCCACTCTGCTCTCTGCTCAAAATGTCACTCTTCTGCTCAAAAAAGCTTCCATGACTCCCCATTGCCTACAGGGAAAGAAGCCCAAACTTTCAACCTGCCTTTCAATGTCCTCTACCATATGTCATACCTCTCCGGCCTTACCACTGCTCTAGAGCTGAGGAAAGCGTTTTGGAGCTAACCCTTGTCAGTGCTTGTCCACAGCCGAGCTCTCTGGAAGGCTGCCAGGGAGGAGGTGGGTGCGGGGAGGTGCTGGGGGGGAGGTGGCTCTGCCCTCGCCACGGCCATACCAAGCAGAAGCTTTTGATGGACACCAGCAACCTCGCAGCTGCCCCGCACCCCAGGCAGCCTCGGGCAGCCTGGAGTAGAGCTCGGCCAGGCTGTAAATGTGGAAGGCTGGTCTTAGGGCACGTGGGTAAGAGATGAAGGCCACTAGGGAGCCTCTGGCAGACCGGAGTCCCTCGCCCAGGGAGAAAGGCAGGGCTTCCAGAGAGTTCAGTGGGACAGTGTGGGGGCGGGGGGAGGCATTTTTGAATGGGGAGTTAAGCCCAGGATTCCCTCCTGCTTGTGCGACCTGCAGTTTGCCAGTCAGGAAAGCAGGTATGGGGATCTCCCTCCTGAGGAAGCTGAGGCTTGGGCAGGTGAGGTGACTTGATCAAAGTCATGCAGCATGTGCATCAGAGGCAAGACAGAGATGTGGGACTTCCTGGCAGGGTCGCCCGCTGCCCGCCCACCTTCTCGCCCCAGGCTGGGCCCAGGCTTTCAGAGCAGCAAGAACTTCCTTGCCCTCCAGTGAGGAGCTGGCGCACTCTGGCACCTGGTGGGGGGCCCTCGAGGAGGGCTGCGTCTTGCCCTGCTCCTTTCCTGGCCCAAATTGGCACGGGCACCTGGGAAGGGCAGCTGGCCAGCCACGTGCCAGTATTACTTTAAAAATAAACCAGGGAAGAACAAGGCTTAAAAATAACGCCGGGGATGTGTGAAGAGCTAATTACTACTGCAGCCCCCTGTCAGGACTTCGGGGAGTGTGGGCCCCCTGCTGCCCGTGTGTTGGGTCCCCTCTGCTCATCTCATCTCTTCCAGTTGGGGGTCAGGTGACAGCACAGCCAGGGGCAGGCAGGGCCTCCGAATCTGAGGGTAGAAGCTGGAGCTGGTTCTGGGCACCCTGGAGGGCCCCCTTTACCTCCATTGGGAGACAGAGGCCGGGGAAGGAGGAAAGCACCCAGGTTGGGCAGACAGAGCCATGTGCCCCACGTACTGGTAGGGCTTCTCTTGACCCTGCTTAGCTCTGGGGTCGCCTCATGACTTTCCCCTGGAAATCAGCCTGTTCCAAAAGGGACTTTGGGGTCCTGCCCCCGCTCTTCTCGGAAGTGCCCGCAGGTGGTGGTGGCGGCCAGGTAGCTCGTTTGCCAGTTACGCCTCCCTATTTAGAACTCCTGATCACCACTTCTCATGTGGACCATTCTCTTGAGAACTTTGAGGCCCACCTGACTCAGCGGGGTACGAATGCATGGCCCTTCAGACTGCCCACTCCTGGCTGCCTCCACAAGCATCTCTGGCCCATGAGTTCCTGCCTCTGGACCCTCAGTGCCAAGTGGAGGCTGGACTGCAGCCTGGCCCGGCCAAAGAGCCCCCAGGCTCTTTCCCGGAGAGAAGCAGCTGGGGAGGCAGGAACCACACTCCCGTCCCTCGCAGACTGAGGCTCCCCCAAGGCCCTCAGAAAGTCCTGCACATCCCCCCCCCCTTTGGCAGAGGGTGTGAGGACATCCTGCTGTGATGGGGGTGGGGTGGGGAGGGGACATGGGGCCCAGCTGAGGACGCAGCTGAGGACAGACTTGCAGGATCAAAGAGAAAAGGCAGGCTTACCTCAAGGAGGGAGGCAGAGGCCAAGACTGCTGGAAGCTGACAGAAATGATCAAAGGATGAGGATGGATGGGGAGGCGGGAAGCAGCAGCAAGGGGAGACAGGCCGAGCTGGGAGTTGGTTGGGGGCTACTGCACAACAAGGGGCTGTGGGGTCAGACAGGCCTGGACTCGGGTCCCTAGCTGGGCGCCCTGAGCCGATAACCGATAACCGTGCTGGAACTCGGACCTCATTTGCATGATGGACATAATGATAACCACTCATGGGCCTCGGCAGGAGGGCTTGTGAAGCATTTACGAAGAGGCCTGGGGACGGGCAGGTGCGATGTTGTGTGTTCTCTCCACGGCCTCTCTTGGACTCTGGTCCCTCCGTTTGACCTCCAGCTCCACAGATAGGAAAGTCGCTCTTACCCCCTTCTCCCGCTCCCGGAGCAAGCCATGGCCCGCGGCCCTGGGTTTCCAAAGTCAGTGACTCCCAGGGCCACCAGGCTGCCAAATGCACTGGTTGTTTCCCTGTGGCCATCTGACTTGATTTCCCAGCAGTAACTGGCAGCTGATGGCTCCCTCTCTCCTGAAACACTCTCCAGGTTCCTCTTCAGGGTCTGGCAGGCCCCTGTTCCTGCTCCCTCCCTCCCCGTGTTGGTGGCGGGCAGAGGGGGTGCTGCGTGCTGGCCCCCGCTCTTCTCCCCTGCTCTCCCCTCTTCCCAGCTGATCTCATCTAGCCACAGGACTTTAAATATTCTTTCCGTCTGATAACTCCCAAATGTGTATCCCAGCTTTGACCTCTCCCTAGAGCTCCAGGCCTGTCTGTCTAACTGAACCTCAGGGACTTGTACTAAGCATCTCAGAATTAACCTGTGTGTCTAAAACAGAAGTCTCAGCTCTCATCTCTTTACCAAACCTGTTACTCTCTGCATGTTTCCTTTTCCATCTCAGACAACGCTTACCCTCCATCCAGTCGCTCAAGTCAAAGACCGTCCTTGACTATCCTCTTGCCCCGATGCCCACAGCCCTCTCCCTCCCTCCTCTCCCCCCAACACACGCATCCTGTCCAGCATCAGGTCTGGCCCCTCGGCCCTGACGCACGCCTTCCATCCGCGCCTGCCCACCACATCCACTGTCTCCACCTGGGTCCAACCCATCCTTGGTAGGCCTCCCAGCTTTCCTCTTGAACTACAGCCGCCTGACCTCCACAGAGCAGCCACAGTGATCTGGTAAAAACTTTAGTCATATCACGTAAGGACCCTGCTTAAAACCTTCCAGTGACTTCCATTACACTTTGAGTAAAACCCAAGCTCTTGACCATGGCCTCCATGGCCCTGCAAGCTCCAGCCCTTCCAAGCTTCCGCCTCTAGGCTTGGTGCGCCCGCAGCTCACCACCCTTTCCGCTCCTGTTCCTCAAACATGCCAAACTCTGGCCCACCTGGGGCTTTGCATTTGCTGTCCCTCCCCTCTCCTGGGCTCTTCAGTGATTTTTACATCATATAGACCCCTCCCTGTAAGGATTGCCCATCCCTCTCCCTACTACATCCTCTTGGGTTTTTTTGATTTAAAAAGATGTATTTATTTAATTTTAAAGGGAGAGAATGAGGGGGGGGGGCAGAGGGAGAGAGAGAATGTCAAGCAGACTCCCTGCCGAGCAATGAGCAGGGCTCCTTCCCACCACCCTGAGATCATGACCTGAGCTGAAATCAAAAGTCAGATGCTTACCCGACTGAGCCACCCAGGCGCCCCACCACATCCTCTTGTTTTATGGTCTCCTGGTACTCCCTACCACTGAGATGATGTTTATTTGTGATCATATAACTCAGTTTATTGACTACCTACTTCCTCTGAAATGTAGACACCGTGAGGACAGAGCTGAGGCTTTGGGACCTGGAATGGTGCCTGACTCATGGAAGATGCTCAGAAAAATGAAGGGAATGGAGGGATGACCATGTGGTTATCGAGGGAGTGGGAAGGGCCAGGAGGCTGGGTCTGAGGACTGGTTCTATTAATGAACTGCTGGTGGCTGGGGCAGGTCACTCTCCATCTCCCCCTGCCCCTGGCTCTGGGTCTCAGGCTCCTCATCTGGAAGAAGGAAGTGTTGCCCCGAATCAGCGATTCTCAAAGAATCCAAAGGACCCCGGGGATGGCTGCGATGCCATCCAGTGCCAAGCTGAGCCCTGGTTCTGCACGAGCATGCCAGTGTCAGCACCCCGATCTCACCCTTTTCTGGCCAAGGCTGAGGACGATGCTTGCCACGACCTTCAGTTGGTCTGTGTATGCTCTGCACAGGTAGTCATGTGATGTCCCACATACATTTTGAGATACTAAGCCATGGTGGGGACCCAGGGGCTAACCCCGGTCCCTCAGAGATCGAGCAGGTCACTGGTCTAGCCAGGATGTTGAAAGTTGGTCCATGAGCAGGACTTTAGCTCCCAGGGCCCTGGGGGCCTCCGCGCTAGCCTCGGGCCGGGATGGCAGGACTGGCCACCCGTGTACTCACCCTGGGCCGGCTCAGGTCCAGAGGCACCCTGGGAAGAAGAGTGTCTGCAGCGTCTCTCCAGGCCATCCCCCGTCAGACAGCAGGGGCTGGGCTCAGCCTGCTCTCAGACCACGGCTGCCTCCCACATGCCACCCAGGACTATTGCGGGAGCTGCCAGCCGGGGGGACCGCCCTTTCCGGTGGGAGGCTCCTGCATTCCAGCTGTCCCAGGGGTGGGGCAGTGGACTTGCGCTTGCTGATAAGCGGGGCCTTGGCCACAGTCACAAATGCTCTCTTTCTGAAAGGGGTGACTTGGAGGGCCGGTACAGAGCTCTATTCTTGGGACTGGACACAGAGGAAGTCCCTCCAGGGCTCAGCCAGCATGGGGTGAAATGGGGACAAGACTACAATCCCGGGTAGTGTGCTTCTTAGGAGGGGCTGGGAGTAGAGGCCAAGAGTAGGTCCACCAGAGACCGTCAGAGCTGTAAGGGGCTCAGACACACCAGCCCAATCCCTCGCAGATAAGGCCGGGGAGTGGGGGTTGGGACCTGCTGTGGGTCACCCAGGCAGTAGGAGCTGAGAAACAGTGGAGGGGATCGTGGGTCCCACTTTCCTTAGCTCAGCTGCAGTAAGCTAAGTCATTAGTCAGGGCTCTGAGAAAGGACACACAGCCCACCTCCGTGAATCGGGTGGTTGACCCTGAGGGACAGACAGGGGACCTCAGGGCCTCTTTGGTGCCAGGGAAGATGAGTGCTTCCAACTCTGGAGTGCTGAGCTGGGCATGACACCCAAGGGGAGGGCTGCCACTGAATTTGGGTCCAAGTTTCTCTCTCTCTGGCCCCGCTTGGAGGTGGATGAAAGACCAGGAGCCGCCCCAGAGGGTCTTATCCTGTCTAACCCTCCCCGTGGAAAATCCATGATGCAGGGTCATACTGAAGAGGGGGTCACCTGGCTCAGCCAGACCAAAGGCCCCCAATTTGTTCCCAGGTGAGTGATGCTCACATGGCTGAGGGGTCTCGCTGGGGCTGACCCCCTTCCCTGGGGTCAAGAGCAGCCTGAGAGCTAACGCTCTGAAGGTGGAACCTGTCCCTAGGACCTCACTGAGACTCTCAGTCCCCTTTACTTCGGGGATGGGGGCACTGGCCCTTTCTCCTGGGGCCACCCACTGACTCCTGCTGTTTCTGCCACCTGGCTCACCCCAGGAGCTTTCGCTTGTGAACTCCAAAGATTTTTCCTTAGCTGCCCCCTTGAATGTTTCCTAAGTACCAAGGAAACCCAGAAAGAAAATGCTAGCCCCTGGCTGGCAAGCGGCCCAGCCTCTGAAGTACAGAATTCGATTCTAACCAGTGCTCTCCTCCCCTGTGCTTTCCAAACCTGGCTGCAGATCCCCTTCACCAGGGGCTGTTTAAAACTTACAGGCTCTGGGCTTAGTTCGGGCCTAATGAATGAAGTCCGACGGCCAGGCCCTGACTCGCATCGTTCTGGCTCCAAGCAACGGCTGGTACTGGGACAAGAGTCCTACTCGGTGCTCAGGGGGGAGCAGTTAACTTGGCCAAGTCGCCCCTGACAAAACTCCCTCTCTCACTCACTGGCCACTCCTAAGAACCGTCACTCTGTTCTCATTTTTAGGCTTGGGTTCCCCTCCTTTTCAGGAAGATGGCATCGACAGATGCATGAAACTAAGACCACCCCGTGACAACTGCCTTCCCCCAATACTGCCCCTTCTGTCCTCCGTAGGCGGACTCGCACTTCTGCACCGCCCCCGCATCCATGCCATGGGAATAACTGTCTAGGAGGTGAGGGCACCCGTGTTCGGTGTGGGGGTGGGGAGGGAGTGGCTTAGGTTTGGAGGGTCCTGGGTTGACTCCTGCCTCCACATCATGCCTCAGGATCGCGGGAAGTGACCTGATGCTCTCTGGTTTCTTCACTGGCAAAGTAGGAGTAATGATACCTACCCCTCTGGGTCGCCAGGAGCCTCAGAAGAGGTACCATACGACCAAGTGCCCAAGTGCTTTATAAGCCAAGGGCTGTGCGTGCTTTACACTTCCCTGTTCTGCCGCTTGCCGGCAGTCGGCCTTTGTGTGCGTTCCCTAACCCCTCTGAGCCTCGGGTCCTTGTCTGTAACGTGGGGATTGCAACGGCGCCCCCGTGGCCGTGAGGACTGAATGAGGTGATGCGTGTAACAGGCTCCGCCCAGAGAAACCTCCCAGCGAACGGCAGCTATGGCTCCTAACCGTGGAAACTGAGGCCGGCCCTGTGGGGAGTAGCTGCTCCACCTCAGGTCTAAGATCTGGACCAACAGCCCAGGGCAGACCCCTCTGGTGCATCAATCTGGGGCTTGCTCCCGCCTGCAACCGCCTGGCCCCAAGGTCCCGGGGAGCTCCTCTGCGCTAGCAGGAGGCCTGGGGCCGTCCTGGAGGAGAGGGCCGTTTCCTGTCTGAGAGCCTGGCGTCGTTCTTTCTGGCCTGCTCTACTGCTCTCTGGAGAGAGCCCCCCAGACAGTCCTGTGGCTGGCGGGCTGGAATGTGCCTCTCTGGATGTTTCTGAGATGGTTATTTCTGCATTGGAGCTGTGGTCAGGAGGCCCTACACATTCCTGAAGAGGGACACTGAGTCCGTGCCCAGCTGTGAAGGCTCCAGCAGAGATGAAGGGGTCTGAGAGCTGGGGTCTGGGGTTGTCCGTGCAGAAAATATCCACACAGTGTCATGTGGCAGTATCACCTCGTTCAGCTCAGCACTGCCCCGGGATTCCTGCATACCATCCATGAACCTGGGTTCAGTCTGGGCTCCAGAGTGGCCTTCTGGCCCAGAAAAGGAAGTGTGGGAGGGAGGGCAGGAGGGAAAGCACCCCATGGGGGCTGAGGTCTGCTGGGTGACCAGGGCAAGGGTGAAGGAAGGATTCAGGTTCATCATGGAATCCTGGGGGCACCTACTGGTTCAGCTGGGGTTATGAGGGCACCCAAGGGTTCAATCAAGGTCATGGAGGCACCTGCTATTCAACTGAGGTGATCCACTGGTTCAATCAGGGTCATAAGGGCACCCAGTGGTTTAATTGGGGTCATGGGGGCACCCATGGGTCAGGATCCAGGCAGGAGAGTGCAGGTTGGGGGCGGCACTTCCCTCTTCCAGAGCCTGTGCAATCAGGTCCACCCACCAGAGTCCAGAAGTCTGCCCCTCTATGGTCCGCCCCTGCCCCTGCCTCTTTCCTTGGGCACACTCATGCCCCTCAGCCTGCCCCATGCTGTTCCCTCATCTAGAAAGTTCTCACTGCCCATCATCACCTACTAGAGTCCTCACTCCTCATTCAAGCTCCCTCAAGGACTACCTGCCCCAGGAAGCCTTCTCAGATCCCTACTTTGAGTCAGTCTACTAGGATTTAGTATATATAACATTCAGCTTGTGGTTCCAGGATTCCACTGGACCAGAGGCTCCGTGGGGAAGAAGCCGGGTCTTCATTTTCTAGTCTTTCCGTGCCAAGTATAATGCCTAGTACTCAGGAGATCTCAATGATTTTTGAGGGGCTGGGGTCCCTCTTTGGATCCTTGGACTCTCGAGACTGCCGCCTTCAAGATCAAGAAATCAAAGCATCTCAGGGTTGGGAAGAATCTTAAAAGCCCTTTAATGTAGCCCCCAGTCTGATATATGGGTAATGTGATGATCTTTATGATGTGTCAGCTTGGCTAGGTTAAAGCCCTTAGTTATTAATCAAACACTTATTTAGGGGTTGCTGTGAAGCATTTTGTAGAAGTAATTAAAGTCCATAATCAGTTGACTTTAAGTAAGGGAGATTATTTCACATTATCTTAGATAATCTGAGTGGGCCTGATTCAATCATTTGAAAGGCCTTAAGAGCCAAACTGAAGGTTCCCTGAAGAAGATATTCTACCTGTGGACGGCAGCTTCAGCCCATACTAGAAAGACTTCAGCTTCCTGATGGTCTACTCTTTGGATCTTAGACTTGTCTAGCAGCCACTACTTCACATAAGCCCAGTCCTTGTAATGCGTCTCTTAATATAAATCTCCTACAGGTTCTGCTTCTCTGATTGAACCCCAATGGATACAGGTATCTTCTGCATCTTGCCCATCCCGTGTCTTCTTGTATGCTTCTTGTGATGGGGAGCTCACCACCTCTCAAGGCAGCACAGTCCATCTTTGGTCAGCTTCAACTCTAACAAGTTCTCCTTATATTGGACTTGATTAAGTCTTTCTATGGACTCGACCCACTGGTGCTGGTTTAACCCCTTGGGCCCAATCAGCCCAAGGTTGGTTCTTTTATCTTGCAATAGCCCAGCAGATATTTGAAGGCACCATGCGTGCTCTCCACACCTGTCCTTGCCAAGTGTCCTTCATTTGACACGCTGCTCCCCTCCTCTGACTGTTCTCCAGGTTGTTGATGTCCCTCTTAAAGTCTGGCCTTCCACCTGTCAGCTGCATTCCACACCCTTGCTGACAACAGGGTGAGTGTATCTAGTAGTCATAGGACCACGGGCCTGGGGACCTCCCTGGGCCTTTGCTGTCTGGATCCCAGCCCACGGGAAGCTGGGGGCTCTTCTTGAAAGAAGAAATGAGCCCCAACCTCTTCTAATGGTGACTGGAGGCTGCACTGCCCCTTGGGATTTGGGGTAGTTGCCATGAGGGAGGAGCCAGTTTCCCACTTGGACATTTAATCTCTGGGGCACCCCTTCTCCATGGATCTGAGGGGCTTCCCTGGCAGATGGGGGAGGAATGGAGAGCCGTTGAGGACAGCAGATACCCGTTTGCAGACTTCTCCATGGGGCAAGCCCTTCTTCACTCCTCTCCTCCCCTCCCCCTCCCCCCACGTGATTGCACAGCCTGTGACCTCCTCTAGCCTCCAGGCCCGGTTCCTGTGGGGCCAGCCACAGCCCCTCTCCAGCCTCCGAGTTGGGATCCACCAACTCTGAGGCCATTGGCTCTCATATTCCACAACCAGATTCCTAGGGATTTTTCCAGCTCTACACATTCTTGTTCTTAAAACCACAGTCCACACCTCAAGTCTATTTCCCAAAATCAGGTCTCCAGGCTGTTTAGATCCTCACTCCTCAAAAGTGTGGACTACGAGTCAACAGCATCAGTGTCCCCTGGGGGCTTGCTAGAACTGCAGAATCCCAGGCCCCGCCCCAGACCTCCTGATTCAGAATCTGCATTTAAACCAGATCAACCAGGTCTTCCCCTGCACAGCAGTGTTTGCAAAGCATTAATGTATCCGCATTGCTGAGCAGGACTTCTTCAGGTCCCCTTCGGAACATCTCCTCTGTACAGGTGGGAAGACTGACGCACGCCGGGGAAGTGTCTGTTCCTCCCCCAAGTTCAGGGGCAGCAGAAGCAAGAGAGACAGCTAGAAGGATTTGTCGAAGGGGAGAGAAAGAACCCTGTTTCTAGCTCCCAGGCCAGGCTCCTGCTTTGAATTCCAGGCAGCCACGTGCCCCCTCACAAAGGGGTCCTGTGTGTCACTGGAGGCAGGAGCGGGGAGCGGGAGCAGTGAGAGCCTGCTTTTGTGGAGGCGGAGGGTGGGAGCTGGGCCCCAGCCTGGCAGGGGTCCCAGGAGGCCACAGGAGCAGGAGGACTGGAGCGGATTGCTCTAGGTGGCAGCTGAGGCCGGCTCTGGAAAGCAGGAAGGTGAAGGTGCGACTTGTGGCCGTAGCCTGGGGTGGGGTGGCTCCAGGGGAGGGAGAGGGGTGGGTCCCCAGGAGCCGCCTGGGAACTGCCTTAGCCGGGGCAGTTTCTGGACAACGGGGAAGTGTGGACAAGCCGGGAGGCGGAGGCATCACTGGGACCCTTGACTGCTCTCCCCACAGCAACAAGGGCCTCGAAAGGCATTTGTCAGGCGGCTCTGTGCCGACCAGAGGCTAACAGGTGGGTCAGGAGGAGACCCAGGGCTAGCGGAGCAGGCGGCTGGCAGCTCGCAGCTTGCTCTCTTCTTTAAGAGCCTGCGGGGGGGGGGGGGGGGGGGGGGGGCAAGAACACCAAGGGAGGTGTCAGTAAACACGGCGTCAAGGCCAGCTCTGAGAAGAACTGTGAAGTGTAGCCTTGACCATGCCCTTTCTCCGATCTGAATTTTCCCTTCCACCCTGTAAAATGAGAGGGTCGGAGCTAAAATTCTGATTTCTCTTTGGGCAAAATACTCTTGAGGGCGAGGGATCCTGACGCTGAGGCCACAGCTAAGTGTCCTGAGTGGACGCTGGTACCCCATCCAGCATCATTTGTGACATTCATATATAGAAGGGACGGCAGGGGCTCCTTGGGGTGGGGGGAAGGGGACGAGCTGCATGGCTCTGTGAAAAGATGCTCCCTACAGCCCTGGGTGGCCCTTGTGACTTGAACTTCTTTGAGCTTCCCTTTCCTTGACCGTAACAGAATGAGAGGCCTGCCTTCTCCGTCCCAGGGCAGTGGTGAGAGTGCGGGCTGCGAGGAGCACCCCACACACCTGGGGGCGGACGTGAAACAGACACACGTCAGCTCCCCGCGTCCGAGGCAGGGATGGGGCGTGAGGGCGTGCCCATCTGGGTCTCTGATAATGACCTCCGTCAGAGCTGGGTCTCTTCCCTTGTTGCTGGCTGACTGCAGGGAAATCACTTTTACATTTTTTTTTTTATTACAAAATCAACTCACAGATTCACCGTTTGTGCTGCCAGCTGAAAGCTGTTTATAGTGGTGATTTGCACGACACTCATCTGTGCTTGTTTATGTTTTCTTCGAAAATACTTACTGTGTTTGTTCTGTCCCCACTCTGGCCAGGCGTGTGTCTTCTATTTCTGGTCCTATTCTCGCCCCCACTCCCTCCATGTCTCCAGCCCCCAACCGTGATGTGTGGGAACTGGACATGCAGGTAGGAGGCATGACGGTCAGAAGGACCTCTGATCAAAAGCACCCTCTTTGTAGATGAGGAAACTGAGGGTCAGAGAGGACCAGCAACTGAGCTAAGTGGAGCTGGAACTCTTGCCTCCTTGCTCCAATCCAGGGTAGGTTCTCCTACCACTGTGAACTTCACTGTCCTTGACTGGTTTCCTGCAGGGTCTGCCTGCTCAGGGGAGGGAGCACTGTCCCTGAGCCTGGATGTCAGGCAGACTCCAGGCATGGGGAAGATCTGGAAAGGGTTGGGGGAATGGGATTAAGAGAATACAGGGAAGGGTGTGGCAGCCTCTGGCCCCCAACCCCACTGTCCGCCACCTGTTAGGAGGGAGCAGAGGTAGCTGTGGTCTTGGTAATCTTTGGGAAACCGAGCAGTTCCCTTCTGTGGGGGGGAGTAATAGTAATGAACAATAATGTTAATTCCACTGATCATTGCAGATATTGCTTATTAAGCACCAACTGTACCAGGTACTTCCTTTATATTATCCATTTCATCCCGGGTGGCAAATATTATTCTCCCCATTTTGCAAATGGCCAAACAAGCTCAGAGAGACTAAGTAACTTGTCCAAGATCATATAACTAGTGGTGTGGGGCTGGGGGAGGTGAGTGGAGAGGCGGGTTGAGAGATGAACCCAGGCACTCTGGCTTCTAAGCCAGAGCCCACCTTCCTAGACCACCACAGAGAAGGCTTGTGCCGTCAAAGCAGAGGGGTGGCCTGTGGGCAGGGAGGAAGGAAATACTGACCGAGAGTGGGCAGTAGGACTATTCCAGGCTGGGCTGCCCCTCCACCCCAACCCAGCAAGTCAACAGAGGACAGGGAACAGTGGAGTGAAAAGCAACCAGAGGTCTCGGTGCTAAGAGAGATGGTGGGTGGTGAGGGGAACAGGCTAGGGTAATGGAGAGAACTCCAGTGGGGGCATCCAAAGGCCTCAGTTCTAAGTGCTTGCAACTTGCCGTGTGACTTTGGGCAAGTCACTCACCTCTCTGGGTGTTTGGCTGATTGCTGATGTCTCCTTTCACTCTTATTTGAGGACTCTAGGATGTATTGGGTGGCAGGTCACTTCTGTACTTTCCTCCTTCTTGGAAAGGTGCAAAAAGTACAGGTTCCTTCATGAGCTGCCTGCTTGATTTCACAATCTAAGGACCCCCAGGCCACGTGGTGGGTGATGGGAGCCTGTGCTCAGCTGAGAACAGGCCGGAAGCTGAGGAGAGAGCAGAACAGAAGGTTTTCTGCCCCAACTCCTTCAGCTAATCAATCACCTGGCCTCTTGTTGCCTTAGAGCCCCGAGGATTACGGGGGGCCCCCCATGGGAGAACAGCACCTGTGAGTCCGTGACGGTCTCAGAGAGGGCCCGGTGCTGGGCACAGCTCTGCCATGTGGCCTGGGTTGGCCAGGGGCTGGGGTGTGGGGGAGCAGCAGGCCGGCTGCAGGGTGCTGGAAGAAGAGGCGCTCTGCTGGGAAGGGCTTTGCCCGGGGAAAAGACAAGCCTCGTCTCCTCATTGCCCTCAAGATACAAGGGTCTGGGCTGAGTTCTTGAAGTGGAGAAAGAACTGGCAGGAAAGCCAGGGCATGGGAGTCAAAGAGGCTCAGCTGAATCTGGGCAGGTGCCATACTTTCAAGTCACAAGGGCCACGGGTGAGTCATCTACACGCAGAGCCTTAGGTTCCTCCGCTGAAAAATGGGGGTCATAATGCCCCTCTGGGGGGGTTGGCGAGAGAATCGAATGAGAGCGTATGGAGCCTGACAAAGAGTAGACAATAAACGGTGGCTGCTAGTATTATTGTTGCTGTTCCTGCTGTCAATAATAATAACAAATACGAGGCATCCTGAACGAGTGGAAGGAGCGGAGGCCCAGGAGTCAGGTTCGGCTGACCCCTGGCTGGGTGGCTCCTGTCCCCTCTCTGGCTCCTTATCTGTAGGAGGAGCGGGTGCCACCGGCTGATCTTGGGTCTCTTTCTAGCCCTGACAGCCTCCGGGCTATGAATAGATGGGGCTGGGGCCCCGGAGGAGTTTAATGACTCAACAGCCAGAGAGGTTAAGCTTTCCCAGAAAAGAGTTTCCGTTTGCGTTTGATGAACTTAGGGCACAATAAAGGAAGGGTTTCCTGGCTGGGAGGCTAGGGATGAGGAAGCTGGAGGAATCCTTGCAGCCCATGGAGACTGTGACTAACCAGGTGAATGACTAACTTAGACCCTGCCGACCCTCAACCAATCGGGGCTGCCCGAGAGTGCAGCTTGAGCACGTCCTGGCCGTGCCTATTTCAGCTGGCTCTGGGCTTCACAGCGTATGGAGGCAGAAGAAGCAGCCAAGAGACCGGCAGGGAAAGAGCACTGGGCTTGGAGTCAGAAGACTTCAGGCTCTAACTCTGCTGCTCACCAGCTGCATGACTTTCGGGGAGTCCCTTCCCCTCCTTTCCCTCCATGCCTCCATCTGTGCAATGAAGCTAATAATTCCTGCCCTGGCAACTTTCCTGAGCAGCGAACGCTGAGACTCAAGTGATGAGATGAGTGTGCATTGGGATCACTAAGTGGGAGGCTCTGTCATTTTTCTATCCCAATGTGAGTCCCGGTGCCTCAGGAGACCTGTTTGGGTCCCCAGAGGGGTCAGGTGGACAGAGGTTGTTGCCCCTGGGTTTTGGGTCACCATCAGTTTCATACAGGGCCCCTTCTGGCCATCTGATCACAGCCCAGACAGGCTTGTCTTAGAGCAGAGCCCCTGTGGACCGTTTCCAGCCAGATGGTGTAGCCAGAGAGAGAGGTGACAAAAAGCCAGGGAGGGTTGGGTGGGGCAGGAAGTGGGCAGTGCCTTTCTGGGGCCCCCACAGAACTAGGGTGGTGCATTGATGCGGTCTTTCCTCTTGCCCAGTGCTGTATCAATAAATATCACCAGAACGGCACTCGGTCTGCCTCTACCCCCAGCTTTTAGCATCTGTCTGGGTAAGAACTATAAGCACTTTGGGAAACGGCAGGGATGGAGGGGAAGGATGATGCCCTTTCATTTCTGCACACCTTCAGCCCATCAGCAGCATTCTCTGAGTGCTCGTGTGCCAGCGCTGGGAGAACAGAGATGGGAACCACAGGGCCCTGCCCACACGGAGGTTAACTGCAGTGCAGTTAAAGAGACAAAACACATCCCCTAAAATGTAAATAACCACGCAAGAGAGCCTACACTGTGTCATCCAGGTTGTCCTGACAGGGAGTCCTGCAGTTGAATAGAGTGGGGGCCTGGGATGGTCTGGGAGACTTCAAGGAAGAAGTGGGATTGGAGCTGGACCTGGAAGGTTAGCTTGGACAAGACAAAGAGAAGACAGAGAAAAAGGTGTGCCCCACAGGCACACTGAAGGTGTTCTCAGGAGACAGTCTGACTGCAGTGGAGGGATCACGTCAGTAAGAACTGAGAAATGAAGTTGGAGACAGAGTTAGAGCCAGGTACGAAGGCCCTTCGAATTTGGAATAAGGACCAGATTCCACGGGCAGCTGGAAGCCACTGAAGGCTTCTGAGAGGATAGTAGTATGGTCAGAGCTGCACGCTGGGGAGATTCCTTCTGGCAGCCTTGTCCGG
Organism: Phoca vitulina; assembly: GCF_004348235.1. Taxonomy (NCBI): domain Eukaryota; kingdom Metazoa; phylum Chordata; class Mammalia; order Carnivora; family Phocidae; genus Phoca; species Phoca vitulina. Next base: position 5,097,580 of record NW_022589766.1, on the reverse strand, counting down.
GGGGAGCTCATTCCATGGGGGAATGAGGCTGGAGGCAAGGTCAGCTGGGAAGTTACTGTGGAGCTAGGGACCATGGGACTGAGAAAGAGGACACACAGTCAAAGGCACCACTTGTGGGAAGAGGAAGGGGGAAAGCCTAACTCGTTGTTCAGTGCTCCTGAAACCCTGACACATGGCAGGGAAGTGGGGGAAGGGAGGCTCCTTTCTGGGCAGGTCTGAGTTTGACTATTCTGCCCTAAACTCACAGGGTGAGCAGGACCCAGAGGTGCCCCCATTTGGGCCACATCTACTCCTGGGGCCCTTTTCTTCCTCTTCTAAGAGGGGAATCCAGAGACTACATAGCAGAGATCCCCATGGACCCCAGAGAGGAGTGGAGCCTTGGGACAAAGTCCTGCAGTGGATAGACTGCAGGAACAGCGTCCAGTCCTGCTTTTTACCCCCTCAACTCCTGTGGACTCCTAGGAAAACACTGCCATCTTGTCATGGGCTATGCCAAGTGGCAACGAGCCCCTGGGAGCTCAGCCAAGGCAAGGAGGGGGACCAGAGAGAGGAGAAGGAATGGGAAAGATGGAAGCCTGGAGGCATCCCAATGGGCTTTGGGGGAAGGTGGGCTGGGAGCATGCCAGCACTGGGCGGAAGGCTTGAGATCATTTTAGCCAACCCCTCATGGTCTGGAGGTGAGCCTGAGACCCAGACAGAGGAAGGGACTTACCCAAGGTCACGTAGCGGGAAAAGTGATGGAGCTGGGCTGGAATCAGAGTCTTGGGAGCCGGTGAGGTGTTTACTCCTATCTGGACACTTCCAAATAGCACTGGAGATTCCTTTCCCGGACATCCATTTGTGTGCTTTGTGTGTGCGTGCCTGTGTCTGCCCTGTGTGTGCTTGTGTGTGTACCTGTGTGTATGTGTGCCTGTGCCTATGTTGTGAGAGAGTCTGGGTGTGTGTGTGGCCTGCCGCACCGCTGTTTGGAGAAGGGAACTGAGGCCATTCCTGCGGGTTGACTGTTTCCCCGGGACAACAGAGAAGGCAGACAGAGCTGCATCTGGCTTCCAGCACCAAATCTGCTGCCCTAAGAAAATTAAAGGCACTAGCTGGCTGTGCCCAAACTCTGGGAGCCGGACACACACACACACACACACACGCACGCGCGCGCGCGCGCGCGCACACACACACACGCACGCACACACACACACACACACACACACTCCAAGCGGCACTCACAGAGGCAGTTAGAGGATGTTTTAGGCACCCAGAGTAGGCAGGAGTGCCACGGAGTGCCAGAATACCTGCATCCACACGTCTCCCTGGAGCCCCAGCCGGTGTAGACACGCCAAGGTGCGGAAGCCCATCTGCCAGGGACCCGGAGTTGCGCGCTCCCCGCCGCTCTACACTCAGCTCTCCGCTCCAGGGCCTGGCCCGGCCACACCCCTCCTCCCCAGCCTCCGCCGGTCGTTCCTGCCCCTCTCACACACTTCAGAGTCCCCTGAGGCCCTCGCGCAGCCTGGCAGGGACAAGTTAGGGCTGGCCCGGCCGGAGAGTCAGGTCCGGAGCCAGGAATCGACGCCTCCCCCGAGTCCTGTCACCGCGGAGCAGACAAGCCAGGCTGAACTCGGGTTTCTGGCAGCGCGGGGTTCGGCGCCTAGACCCTCTCCGGGGGATTACCCCCCGCCCCGCCAGCCCCGGCCGGCTCGGGACTACCCCGCGACGCGGCGCCCAGCCCCCGGGTCCCCGCCCCCCGCCGGCGAATAGTTACCGATGGTGGTGATGACGGTGATGGCGAAGTAGAAGGAGCCGGCGAAGCGCCACTGCACGCCGGCCTTGTGCGGCTTGAGGCGCAGCACGACGCGCTCGAGCTCCTCGTAGCCGCCCTGGCTGAGGTTGTAGCGCGCCCGCAGCTCCTGCTGCCGCAGCTCCAGCCGCTGCCGCTCGATCATCTCGGGCTCCGACTCGAGCGCGTCGAAGACCGCGGCGCCCACCAGCAGGTAGGTGAAGGTGCACACGATGAGCGCCAGCGTGCGCACGTTCTGCCGCTTCATCGTCCCGCCCGAGCCGCCGCCGGCCCCCCGGCGCCCCCGGCCCGCGCCCCGGCTCCGGCCGCCGCTGCTGCTGCCCCGGAGGCGGCCTGGGGCATGGCTGCGCTCGCGGCTCCCCAAGCCGGGCACCCGCTCCGCGCCCCGGGGCCGCCGCCGCCAACGCCGCCGCCGCCGCCGCCGCGGAGCTGTCCCTTCAGCACCACCCACCGCCCTCCTCCGCCCGGCCCCGCTCCCGCCCCCCGCCCCCCGCCCGCAGGCCTCCTCCTCCCGCCAGCCCTCCCGCCCAGCCAAATAAGGACTGGGGAGACGCGCCGAGGGAGGGAGGAGGGGGGCTGGCGGAGGGGGAGGGGAGGGGGAGCGAGCGGGAGAGCGGCGGAGAGACCGGGCAGGACCGAAGGAGAGAGACCCAGGGAAAGAGATAACTAGACAGAGAAACGCCTGTAACTACAGAGAAAGAGAGAAAAAGAGGCAGAGGGGGGTGTGACAGATAAGGAGATAAAGCCAGAGGTAGACTCCTAGGCACAGAAAAAGAAGCGGCAGGCAGAAAAATACGGAGCGAGAGAGGCAGAGAGCGAAAGATGGAAACAGAAAGAGCGACAGAGACAGGGAGACCTGGATAGCTGGAGATAAACTGAGGACGGAAAAAGAAAAGCAAGGGAGGGAAAAGGAAGAGGCAGAGCGAGCCGCCTCCCGCCCCCCCCCCCCCCCGCCCCGCCTCCCCCCATCTCCACCGAAATTACAGCATGCTTTAGTTAGAAGGAACCTTGGGTCTTGCTGTCCTGCCCTTTATTATGTCCATGGGGAAACTGAGGCGCAGAGAGGTCAAGTGACATGCAAGGGCACACGGTGAACTAGGGCCAGCACTGGGATTCAGCCATGCTTCCCTCCACCCAGGCCACACCCCCCACCCCCCACCGCACACCAGCACACCAGGCTGCTGGCTGTCTTAGAAACAGCAGGGCACAGCTGTGGACCTGGGCACGCTGAGACCAACACCCAAGGGAAAGCTCTGCTCTCATGAAATGTGACCCTTCCCAGGTCAGCGATGCTCCTGGAACTGGCTAAGAAAGCACAGGCTGAGCCTAAGCCAGTAGTGTTGAATCCCAGGCTCTCCTCCGCTCCCCTGGGGCTGTTGCGTTGTCTTGACATCCATAGCCCCAGTCCTGCACCAGTGGGCCAGGCTGGGCTTGGGGTGGGCTGGCCAGAGATAGTGTCGGACATCAACAGGGGGCATCCCAACAGAACAGGGATCTAGCTAGCTGAAAAAGGGCAGGTGTGGCCCAGACCAGGAGGCTTGCTGACAGACTGGGGGAAACAGGAGGCCTCTCTGTGGCTCAGTGTCTTCTTTTGTCAACATGGTGGCAGTGGCGGTGAGGAGGGGCAGGCCGTGGGACCTCAGATGAGGTGTCACTGCCCCTCTCAGAGTCTCACTTCCTTATCTCCTCGATGAGGTGCCATGGCAGATGATCCCGCAGGCCTTGCTTAGCTTCAAACAACTCCAGACTTGGATGGGCCGAGTGAGCAGAATGATCGGAATGCAAATCCCACTGCCAAGGAGGGTCAGAAAGTCTTTCATGGGACCCTGACATGGGCCACGAGGAGAGACAGGGAAGAGGCCCCAAGGCCCTGACTAAGGGTAGGTTGAGAAGGCAGCCATCCGAAGCAGGAGAATCATCTGCCCACAGCCTGGCCTGACCTGTCACTGCTGGGCATTTCAGTGCCTCTCTGAGGAATGTTACCGACCCACTGCTTCTTTCAACCATTCATTCAGAGAGTATGTATCAGTCATCTGCTGTGTGTCAGGCTAGGCAGGTTACATTTATTATCTCTAGTCTTACTACAACCCTGAAAGGTAGGTATGGTTATGTCCATTTTAGAGATGGAGAGACTGAGGCAAAAGACAGTGCAGAGAACTGTCCAAGGTCATTCAGCTGGAAGCCTTCAGTCTGCCTTCCAAACCCATTCTCTTCTCCATACTGACCCCTGGAGCCTCAGTTTTTTTTCACCTGTAAATGGAATAGCTAATTACACTAGAGTCTTTGATCTGACACAAACTTTCTGCACCCTTGGCCATGAACTCAGCCTACTGCAGACCCCCCACCCCTGGCATCTTCTGGCTCCCTGGAAGACAAGCACTGCCTTTCCTGGCTTCCTCGGGATGAGGGCACAAGTTAGGTTCTGTCCTCCTGGCCACGACTGCCCCAGAAGCCACTTCCCCCAAGGCCCGTCTAAATAAGCAAGGCTCAAGAGGCCTGGTTTTCAGTGTGAAAGGCTGTGTGTCCAGGGTCTGCTCACTTCTGGCTGCCAGTCCAGACTGTTGTGCAGATGAAAGGTGATATTATGAGTGAAAGAGCTTTGGAAAAGGGAAAAAGCTCTCTTTAGGGGCAGGGCATTTATTATTAATTATGATGAAGCTTGTTCTCACAGCACTTCAGAACTAGAAGGACCTTTAAAGACCAGCTAACCTGATCCTCTCATGTTGCAGATGAGGAAACTGAGGCCCAGAGAGTAGGAAGGGGGTTGCTCAAGGTCACACAGGGAGTGAAGGGGGGCCAAGACTTATATCCCATGGCTGGGGTCTCTCCTGTAGCCCCCATATGTGTGGGATCAGGACACCTGCTGGCAGGGGAGGGCAGCACATCCCGTGTCCCTGCAGCCCAGGAGGTCAGCTTAGGTTGCACCCTCCGGTCCCTTCTCCCTTTCTTCTCTTCAGGAGGGGGAACTGGTTGGGGGGAGCCAGGCCAGTGCCAGTCTAGGTTTCTGAGTAGGCCCTGGTCCTGCAGGCAGGAGTCCCATCAGCTCACCCTTGACCTGCATGGGATAGCGCCAAAGATCTAGAAGCCTATCTCACCTTCTGTCCAGGACTCCTGGGACCTGCCTGTATGTCCCCACCCCTCATGGGGCTGCTTCATCCTCTGCCAAGGGCCACATGTCAGAAAGCACCTCTATCAATCATGTATTTATAAATGCTAAAATCCGCTCAGCTATGACTTCTCTGTGTTCTATTTTTTCGATCTATCGGTGATTCCAATGGAGAATGCCTTGGGCCGGTTCGAAAGAATTGTTTTACATTCCTCAAATCGTGATACTGGCCGGCCTCCTGTGTGATCATTTTCTGAAATCTGATCCAGTATAGAGAACATGGGATGGAGAGTTGGGGTGCCTGGGCTGGGGTCCTGTCTCTTCCACTTGCTTCCTGTGGGACTCAGGGCCAGTCACTCCTTCTCTCCGGGCCTTGGTTTGCACATCCATAAATGGAGCGGTTTGGACCAGGACATGTCTATGCTCCTTTCATTTATAACATCCCATGACCTTCCTGGCCTGCTTCTGCTTCTTTAGTTCTTCCAAGAATCAGGTGCAAAGAGGATTTAGTCACTACTTCTAAGACTTTAGTTTGTGAGGAAGAGTGCACAATCGGACTTAGGATAAATGGTACAGAATGTACCATTAGTTGCTGCATATTATTATGTACTAAACTTTATACACATGTTTTCCAGCTTTGTTTTCCATGTCATTCCTCTCTAAGCTCTGGATACATCTAAGTACTTTCCTGTGTTACTCCTGACTCATGTGGCTCCCATCAGCTGGGATGCTGGTACTTCCTTGACTCTTCCATTGTTTATCTATTGAACTCCTGTTCAGGCTTCAAGACCCAACTCAAGGGCCACTCCCTCCATGAACCATTCCCCATTACCTCCAGTCAGAACCACTAGCTCCTTTGTGCTTCCATAGCACCTTGCCTATGCTTCAATTCAGTAGATATTCCTCCTACCTAGTAGATTGGTCAGTTCTTTAACATCTGTCTTCCCCACTGGCTCATTATCTCCTCCAGGGCGGAGACCCTTCTTATGCTACGCCTCCCCACAGTGCGGAGCTCAGTGCTTTGCACATCAGAGTTATTCCACATGTTTGTTGTGTATTCGGTGCACAGCGAAGTCCTAAAAGCATCTATACATGTTGGGTTAGAGACCAGCAGCGTCAGTGGGGACAGGAGTATAGAGAGCAGTGTCTGTAGGGGGAAACACCAGGCAATTTGCTTCTGTGACTCTTTGTCAACAGACACTTCTAAAGCGGAAGCAAGCCCTGTCTGGCTGAGGAAAGAGGGTAAAGACACATGTGAGCGTCCTAAGGCCCAAGGAAGCGTGTGGAGAGGGCACTGAAGTGGGAGTCTAGACACCCAGAGCTTGGTCCCAGCTGCCACCAACTACCAACTAGTTGGTGGACTTGAGAGAGTGTCACATTGCCTCTCTGTGCCTCAGTTTCCTTTTCTACAGGATGAAAGGGTTGCCTATCTCAAAAAGTCCCATTACTGGTTGGATTGGAGCCTCACATGACATTCTGGTTCATCTTGTCTAGACCAGACCATAAGCTCCTGCAGGGCAGGGCTAAGGCCTTACTCATCTTGGAATACGGTCCTTGGTTTGCTGTAGGAAGGAGTACCCAGAACCATCTTAATATCCACTGAGGAGGAGGCCTGAGAATGGGGGGCCTGGTAGGCCCAGAAGCTGCAGCAGGCTTTGGTTGGTGGAGATCGGCACCAGGGATCCTGGCCTCTGATGGCCCATGGCTGGTTGAGTGGATTCGGGGTGCTTTGGGTATGACTGAGGTGTTTCTTGGTGTATCCCTGAGGGAAAGACATGGAAGATTAGCCTGGATTTACAAAGCATAACCAGTCCCAGTGCAGCCGGCTTGCATTTGTCAAGAGACACTATTTGTTTAACATCTCAAGCCCAAACCAAACACGAAAGGCAGCTGTTCACAAAGGAGAGGCTCTGGGAGCTGTTGGGGAGAGAGCGCCACGCTAAGGGGTGGACACCTGGCTCTGTCCTTAGTCCTGCCCCAGAGGAGCTGGGTGAGCAGCTCTGGTTACAGATCTGGGTCTCTCACTAGTGGGAGTGAGAACCAAGCACTTGCTGCGGGGGTCAGGCTGGCTTCATTCGTTCACAGAAAACCTGCTGCAAAGTCTGCATCCTCCACATTTGACGAATCCCTTCCCCTAGGGACAACCTCCTTGGTGGCCTCCATCTCGGCGTCCGAATATCACCCTGACATGAGCATCTTCGAACGTGTGTCCTTGAGGACCTGCCGGGCACTTTCACTGGGGCACATACTCAGAAGGGTCCCTCAACACTGCTGGACTGTCCTCGGTTCCGCAGCCTTGGTTTTCACTCTCCCCAGCGATGCATGGGATTGCCTGCTTGGCCCTTACTGACTCTGCTGTGATTCATGTTTCTGTTTTTGCCATTTGTATGCGTCTTAATTTTCTACTAATTTCCCCTTTCTCTCCCTTTCCCTTCTCCCTTTAACACCTCCCTCTCTCCCACACTTGGGGTAGGGGCAGTGAGCAGAGCCCCCACTACTGGGGTCTCAGCCAGGCCAGCAGGCGATGAGAGAGATCTGGAAGAAAACCAGCCACTGTTCTTCAGCCTGGGGCATGTGTGTGTCCATTTGTCCGTGTGTATGTGTGTGGGGTGAGGGGAGGCTGTGAGTCTAAGACTCTTAGCTTCAGTCCTGGTCTTCCCCTTCCATCTCCTGGCCCCTCTTTTCCCTGCACTCACGTTGTCCTCTGTGTTTGGCCAAGGCTCCAGAAGAGTTCAAGCTAGAGGAAACCCTAGAGCCTGCAGTCCGATGAGGAAGCAGGCCTGGCGCAGGGAGCCAGCACAGTTCGCTGGGCTGGAGCTGGGACTCAAGCCCGGCTCTGCCTACTTGGAGCCTTTGGCCGCAAGAGAAGTTCCTTCAACTTGCTTCCATCCCGCAGCAAGAATGAAGTCTCTCGCGCCTCTACAGAGACTTGGAGCAGCCACGGCCTGTTTCCCAGCAAACACAATGCTGCTGAGGGGAAAAGCGAGTCTGGAGATCTAGTCAACATCCTCACAAATCTTGAAACCCTTCTTTGCAGGTTTATAGCTTCTGAGAAACAAGCAGAGGCAGCCTGTTCTCAGGACCCAACGCAATAATTATAATAGCACTTGTAATGATTAATCAGCCAGTGAGTATTGAGTGGCGCCTGTAAGCACCCAGAGCAGCATGTGTGCGCATGCGTGTGTTGGGGGTGGGGAGGGGGCAAGAGAGGTGACTTGACTTCCACCGAGCAGGTTTTAGGTGTCTATGGGTCAGTGGAGGGGCTGGGTCGCCACCACCACGGCACGCCTTGGGTAGCGTCTTGTTCTGGTTAGGGCTGCAGTTCTTTCTGCTGGGAGAGGAGTGCTGACCCCCAGGGTCCCAGTTGCTGGGCTCCCGACCATGCTGGGAGGGAGGAATTGACAAACCGAAGCAGGTTTCAGGCCCATCCATGATTCCTGAGATTAATGAGGGGCCTCATTAGCACGATGGACCTGGCACAACCCAAGGAACTTGGGATGCTCACCTTGGAGAAAAGGTGCAGGGGGCATGGGAGCTGTCCCATGGAGGAAGGCTTAGCTTTGCTCTGGGTGGCCTAGGAGGGGCCAGTGATCTGTGGGGAGATACGACAGTGGAAGAGCTTTCAGCTCAAATAGGTAGAACTTCCTCTACACCTCAGAAGAAGGAATGGGCTGCCCATGAGGTAATGAGTTCCCGGTCAATGGAGGTATGCAAGCACAGCCTGATTCGTCCTTTGGGTTGAGGCTGTTTTAGAAGGATCCAAGGGGCTAGTACAGTGCCTGCTACATCGTAGGTCTGCAAGAAAGGCCTTTTGACTTGGTTGCTGAATCTACTGAGTTTGGGGCTGGACTAGATACCTTTTGAAGTTCAGTTGGACTCAGTTCAGCATGTAAGGAGCAGTCCCTCTGTGCCAGGTGCTTTGTCCCTCCAACCTTGAAATGCTGCAGTTCCCTGGCCCCAGGGAGGGCTGCACCTGGAGTCCTTGCTAAACCTCCGCAGCCCTGCTTTCTCCCAGCCACCCCAACCTGACCAAAGCCCCACAGACTTATACCCCGTATCTGCCTGCAGAGGCCCAACACTCACAGGTTGGAGGAAGGGCCTAGAAGCCCTAAGACTCCAGCAAGGGAAATGGGCCTTTGGCAGGCTAATTACTGGGAGCTGATTCTATTAAGCAGATAGCTCGCTCTAGGCAAAGCAATTACATCTAATCAGCCCCTTGCAGAAGTCCAAAGGGACAGCCGTTTGAGCCAGACACATGCGTGAGTAGGAACATCAAAGCAGCCTGAGGCTCAGGCCTCAGCCGGCTGGTCTGAGGCCAGGGGCTGCTCAGAAAGTGGTGCCCTGGCCCCTTCCCCAGGGGGCCAGATCTTGGGCCACAGGGGCTGCAGCACTATGGAGGTGACCCAGCACGGGGACTCAAAGACCTAGACTGAGACTTGGCTCTGCTGCTAAGGAGCCGAATTTCACTGGGGAGAGCGCTTCTCTGACCTGAGCCTCAGTTTCCCTGCCTGTCAAGTGAGTAAGATAAATTAGAGAGGATTCATTCTGAGTTTAAAACGGTAGTCCATCTCAATATTGTGCTGTATACTTAAAAATTTCCTAAGAGGGAAGATCTTATGTTAAGTGCTCTTATAAAAAATAACAAGAATCATAATAAGTAAAGAGAGCAGAAGGAGGTTTTTGGAGGCGCTGAATGTGTTTATGGCCTAGACTGTGGTGATGGCTTCACAGATGTGTACTGATCTCTGAACTCGTCAAGTTGTATACATTAAATAGATAGAGCTGTTTGTATGTCAATCATCCCTCAATAAAGTGGTTTAATGGAAAAAAAAAAAAAACAGAACAAAACAGAAACACGGTCTGTCTAGTCCATGTGGTTTGGATTCTAGTCCAAAATGGAAACATATATCGCAGGGCCGAATTACTCAGACTATGTTTTTAAAAGTAACCGAAATAATGTTTTTTAAAATGATGATGCCCTCTTGATATTCTTTCCTCTTCTAGAAATGTAATGAAATGTGTGTTTCCAAAAACCCAGCCATGATTATTATTATTATTATTTTTTTGACCACGATTTAGTGGCTTCTGAGTCCCAGATTCTTAGAGGAAGTTGGGTCATGCTAGAGAGGGAGAAAATGGGAGAGGACATCCCTGGACATGAGGGAGACAGGTGAGACCCCGGGCCATGGCAGTGCCCCCTTCTATCTGTGCGGGCTCCCTTCCCAAAGGAAGAACTTTGTCAAAGATTTCTGGACACTGGCAGGATGCAGAGGAGAGATTTTTTTTTTTTTTTTTGGACTCATAACCATATTTTTTACTCACAGTAAAAAAAAAAAAGCCAATTTCACTTAAGAAGATCCTTGATGAAAGAGTAAAAATTATTAATTCTTTTTTTTTTTTTTTTTTTTAAAGATTTTATTTATTTATTTGACAGAGAGAGAGACAGCGAGAGCAGGAACACAAGCAGGGGGAGTGGGAGAGGGAGAAGCAGGCTTCCTGCCGAGCAGGGAGCCCGATGTGGGACTCGATCCCAGGACCCTGGGATCATGACCTGAGCCGAAGGCAGACGCTTAACGACTGAGCCACCCAGGCGCCAATTATTAATTCTTTTATATCTCGACCCTGAGTGCATGTCTTTTTTTTTTTTTTTAATTAACATATAATGTATTATTTGTTTCAGGGGTACAGGTCTGTGATTCATCAGTCTTACACAATTCACAGTGCTCACCACAGCACATACCCTCCCCAAAATCCATCACCCAGCCACCCCATCCCTCACATCCCCCTCCACACCAGCAACCCTCAGTTTGTTTCCTGAGATTAAGAGTCTCTTATGATTTGTCTCCTAGAGGAGAGTTTTTAAACATCAGTCCCTTCCAGCGCTGAAATTCTGGGATTCTCGGTTGGCACCAAGCTACTGGTGGGACCCAAATGCATCAGCAGGGCAGTCTCACGCAGGGCATGGAAGGCAGGAAACCACGGCAGTGACCAGCTGTGGGGCCTGAGCGAGCCGTGGCCTCTCTGTGAACCTCAGCTTCCTCCCTACACCACAGGAAAATGAGGAGAGCAGTCTCCACATCGCCTCCCTCATATGGTGGTTGGGGGACTCCAAGTGAGATGATGAATGCAAAACTAAGACTAATTAATTCAATTAAAAGGTGAGAATGTAAACTAAAAAGCTTCTGCACGGCAAAGGAAACCATCCACAAAATGAAAGGCAGGTTACGGAATGGGAGAAAACATTTGCAAATCATATATCTGATAAGAGATTCGTATGGAAAGTATGTAAATAACTCCTACAACTCGATAGAAAAAACTCTAACGATCCAATTAAAAAAGGGGCAGAATTCTGAATAGACATTCTCCCAAAGAAGACATAAATGGCCAATGGGTACACAAAAAGATGCTCAACTTCACTCATCACCTGGGAAATGCAAATCAAGACCACAATGAGATTGCACCTCATACCTGTTAGAATGGTTATTCTCAAAAAGACAAGAGATAACAAGTGTTGGTGAGGATGAGGAGAAAAGGGAGCCCTTGTGCACTGGTGGTGGGAATGTAAATCCGGCATCCATATGGAAAACTGTATGGAGTTTCCCCCAAAACATTAAACACAGAACTACCATATTATCCAGCAAGTCCACGTCTGGGTATTTATCTGAAGGAAGTAAAATCACTACCTCAAAAAGATATCTACACCCCCATGTTCATTGCAGCATTATTTATAATATCCAAGACATGGAAACAACCTACGTGTCCATTGATGGATAAATGGATAAAGAAAAAATATATATAATGCAATATTATTCAGACATAAAAAAGAAAGAAATCCTGCCATTGGTGACAGCAAGGATGGAACTTGAGGGCATTATGCTAGCTGAAATGAGTCAGAGAAAGACAAATACTCTGTGATCTCACTTATATGTGAAATCTGAAAAAAACTGAACTCATAGGTAAGGAGAACAGATTGATGGTTGCCAGAGGGTGACGTGTGGGTGAAATGCGTGAAAGTGGTCAAATGTACCAACTTCCAATTATAAGATAAATGAGTCCTGGATGTACGGTACAACATGGTGGCTACAGTTGACAATGCTGAATTGTATATTTGAAAGTTGCCAAGAGAGTAGATCTTCAAAGTTCTCATAACAGGAAAAAAATCTGTAACTATGTGTGGGGATGGGTGTCAACTAAACTTATTGTGGTCGTCACTTCATAATGTGTACATATGTTAAATCATTATGTTGTACACCTAAACTAATACGATGTTATGTGTCAATTATATCTCAATAAAAAAAGAAAAAAGATGAGAATGTTATTATGAATAGCAGGGACCCAGCTCTCCCTCTCCAGCCCTTCTCTCGGTTTGATTTTCATGATTGTAGCTCTGAGAGCAGGATGGCCTTGCCCGAGCAGACTGTGAGGGCCACCTGACGTCCAGCTTTCCCCAGCCTTGGTGATCTCCGATGGCTGGTGCCCATGTAATTAGACCAAAGCCTTGGTCTGTCCTCAAGGAGGAGCCCCCGGTGCTGATTGGCAATCAGGGGCCTCGCTTGGCCACGCACAGCCTTTGAGCATCTGTTGGGGGGAGGAGAAGCAACCTTGATTCAGATGCCCGGGTTGAGGAGAGCTGATTCCCCTGGATTAGGCTGGCAGGGAAGGGGACGGGGGTAGGCTCTGGAGGGGGGTGGGAGCACCCAGAAAGCTTGGATCGCCCTGCTCCTCAGCACCCCACACAAATCATTTTCCAGGAGAGAGGCCAAAAGGAAGAAGCTACTTTCCTCCCCATGTTATTCCAGGAGTGGTGGGAGGGGAGGCTGGACCCAGAGCTTGTTGGAAAGCCTGGAGCGCCAGCCTGAGAACCGGCACTGATGAATGGAGGAGGTTTAGGGACATGACAGGTGCGAGGGCGGGGCTGTTCACCCAGGAGGCCTTGGCCCTCTGAGCAAAGCCTGCATTCCTCCGTGTGGCTGCCACAATCTGCCCATCCAACCTCTCTGGCCTCATCCCCTTTGCTTCACTTAAGGTTCTTGCCACCAGCCATCCCATATTATTCACAATTCTCCCGGCTCTTTCTTGCCTTTCTGCCAGAAAGGCACATTTTCCCAGGGACATATATGATTGCACTTTAGTGCTCCCCAAAGTCCTTGGAATGGCAGCATTCCCATTTTACAGATGAGGAAACTGAGGCTCATAGCGAAGCAATTTGTCTAAGCTCTTATAGGTAAAGAGACGACAGGTACAACATTCGAGCCCAGGTCAGTTTTACTCCAGAGTCTATGCTTTCACTTTTCTGCCACATTCCCTCTCGAGAAAATGGTTGAGGGCAGAGCTAGGCAGCAATAGGGGAAAAGAACAGAAGGTGCTATCAACACCGGGCCTGGCACATAGTTAGAGCTAAAAAAAAATACTAGCTGTGTGAATGAATAGGTATCTCAGAGAGGATGGCCTTAGAAAGGTCCAGGACCCAGGACCTCGGTTTGCCCCAGGAGGGACAGATGCTTGACTCTCAGTAGGACACAGGGCAAAACTGTGGGGGAGGCCAAGTGACTCTGGCTTGCAGAGGGGCTGGCTGGGAGACAGGGCTGTCAGGAACAAGCTGGACTCCATGACCCATCCAAGGTGGAGGTGAGGGAGGAGGCCAGTTGCCCATGGCCCTAGCGCACACAGTGCCCGGGCATCTAGCCTAGGCAGGAACTCAGACGGGTCTCTAAGCAGTGCACAAATTGAAGGATGCCTTTGAGGCTTTGAGCTGGGTGCCTAGGAGAAGGGCAGTGTGTCCAGGGGACCGAGCAATACGAAGGGGAAGGGACCATTCAACCACCTGGTTGAGGGTTTGTCTTAGTGCTTAATCCTGGGGAGGCCCAGGTGAGTACCCGGTCTCTGCACTGTGCAGATCTCAGGTGGCCCGGAGATGGTGCAGTCCAGCGATCCGTGGAATCCGCAGCACCTCCGGGAGATGGAGATCAGCTGGGAGGCAGCGCTCAGGCGGAAGGGCACGGAGCCGTCAGCGAGATGGAAAAAGTGATGTCGTTAAAGAACAATGTGGCCCAAGGAATGAGCTGTAACTTGCTGGATCCAAAAGGACAAATGGGAAAACGGCTGCCAGAAGCCCAGGGGTGTCTGATGATGGCCTGACACTGCCCTGGGGGAGGGACTGAGCCCCAGCCTGGAGGCCAGAAGAGAATTACCCTATAGGCTCCGAGGACCTTTTCTGTCCCCTAATACCTTGCCAAGCAAACCTTCTGGTCTATTAATAAAGGCTTGATGAATTGAGTCAGGACAGAGAACAGAGAACCCTGCCCCATTTCCAAAGAAGATCTAAGGAGGTCCGCTGTGAGGCCGAGGAAAAAGCGAGGGTTGGCATCCCTGGGTGGGTCTTAGCCCTGCCCAGCTGTGAACCTCCCTTTTGAAGATGGGTTGCAAGGATAGGTGAGATACAGGATCACCAGTCCTGAAGTCGGGACTGGCATGTGGAAAGTACTTTCTTCCCTTCCCTCTTACCCTCTTGCCTGGGTAAGGGCTGGGGAAAACCATCCCTGACGCATAGGCCAGGGAGGAAGCCAGCCGCGGGGCTCAGGCGACCTGGCTGAGGAAGGGGGCTTGCTGGGTCTGACAGGTGGCGGGGGGGGGGCGGGGGGGGCATGGAAAGACTGAGCTGGTTAGAGGCAAGCAGACACTCAGCAGAGACTCAGTGGAAATGTAGACTCTTGAAATAAGCACCACAGGGCACTTATGTGTGTGCGTATGTGGGGTGGTGGGTACAGGGACGTGATCTGGTCTCAACTGTCACTTAAGAGATGAGGAAACGGGCCGAGAGTGGGGAAGGGTCAAGGGCATGCCATCTGATGACAGTGCTTGGTCTTGATTGAGTTGGACTCCCATTGCTGAGTTTCCTAATAAGAAAAATCTCTGCCTAGCACCGAGATGATAGGGCCCCAGGCAGTGGCCAGGGCACCAGACTTGAGCAGAGGTAGTTGTGTTGACCTTTGGAATCTGGAGAAACTGGGACGTGCTTTCTTATTGTAGTCAAATTTGTTGAGAATCCAGTTAGCCCTGGGTGGGGCTCCAGCTCACCTCCCACTGCCCTGTGGGGCCCAGCATTCTTCAGAAGAGGGTCTTCTCCTGGGAATTTTGGGCCAGGAAGCTTTGGGTATCTGGTGGACTGGGACTTCAAAAGATGGCTGACCTCCAAGGGCTTGACTGGGGGGATACAAATGGCATACCAAGGCCTCTGTCCACCCGCCAGTGGTGACCCCAGAAATAGCTCTCCGGTTTGCCCCCAAACTCTGTTTTAAGCGCACAGATGCAGTTTGTACGGTCCCACTATCATCTCCATTTTTCCAAGGAGGAAGGATGGCTCCATGGTCCACCAGACAGTAAATGGTGGAGGTAGGATCCTGGGTATTCCCCACAACATGCTGCGGTCTATGTAACTTCCTCCTCTCTCTGCACACACTTCCAGAGCCTTCCTTGGGGCCTGTGGTTCCCTTCAGCTGCCAGACCAGGTCCCCTGAACTCCGTTAACTGTGAGTGCCACTTCTCAGCTCCTGTAGCTGAGCCTTTTTGCTTTCTGGCTGGACCAACTTGCTCCCCAAGAATTGAGAGAGGGATGCAGAAAGGGAAGGCTCTGTTCCTCTGTACACAGAGGGAAACTGAGGCACAGAACTGGCTTGCACCAAAGCTAGGATCCAACGTCCCTGTCCCCAGGTCCAGCAAGAGAGGTCTAGAGCTGTAAGAAAGAGAGCAGGCAGAGAAACACTGTTCTGTTTTCTTAAGCTCCCAGCTGGGACTGAGAACACCAAATCCTCTTTGAAAAAACAGAAAGGGGATTTAGAAAAAAATCAAGATATTAACCTTCTGAAACTGGACACCCCCATATAGAGATTAACTTCTTTCTTAAGCGTTTTTTTTTTTTTTTTGCATTTCTATAAACATCTTAATTCATGCCAACCTCATGGCCAGCCTGGATTATGGCAGGATGGAGAGAGGGATGGTCTTGTCCTGGCCACACACACACACAAACACACACACACACACACACACACACACCCCTCACACCTGGGGCAGGAGAAAGAACATTGGAAGAGGAGCCTAAGACCTGAGTTTTATTTCCAGCTCTGCCCCCCAACCTTGAACCTCCATTTCCCCATCTGTAAAGGGGTGGTCGGACCAGGCAGTTTTGGAAGGTTTCTTCCCAGCCCACTCTCCGGAGCTGCTTGCTCAGGCGCTGTGGGCTGGCCCCCCTTGCTTATTTCCCTCTCCCTCCCCTACCCCCACTTCTCAAGGGCCCTGCTGGTGTCTTCCAGAACTTCTCTGACTGCCTTCAGGCCTGGACAGCAAGCACTGGGAGGGAGTGGACGGGGAGGCGGGCATTCTGGATCTGTGCGGGGCCAGGATTGCTTTTATGATTCTTTCAGCTCTGCTGTAAATGCAAAGTCACATGGGAAAACACCCAGCCTGGGGTCGGTGCTTCTCAAAGCCCATTTCCCCCTTCTGCTCCCTCTTTTTAGTTCACCTGGATGCCCAGCCCCATCTGGGGCCAAGGTCCCTTCATCTGCCTCACCCACAGAAGAAGCCACATCATTTTTTCTAGTTTCAGGTTCTCTGCAGCCTGTGTCACATGGATCCAATCTGAATCCCCCAGTGGTTCTCAGGGCTTTCAGGATGAAGACCTGGACCTCACTGTGGCCTGAGGGCTCTTGTGGATCCACCCCCGCCCCACCTCTCCAGCCTGGCTTTGAGCGAGGTCCACTTGCCCTGGCCCTCAGGGCTTTGGGATCCTTCTTTCAGGTCCCCAAACCTACCATGTTCCTTCAGTCTCTGCCCCCACGTGAACCCTACCCCTGCCCGGGCTCTCCCCTGTCTCTAGCTGGCACCCACCTGCTTCCCCAGGGAAGTCCTCCTTGACCCCAGAGAGGTTAGGTCCTCCTGCTCTGGTCCTCTGTCTCCCCTCTCCTCCCTGATCGTGAAGCACCATCCCAACAACAAGACCAGTTGCGCCTCCAGCATTGGATGTCTGCCTCCCTCCCCCACTGGACCGTAAGCTCCAGGAGGGCAGGGACAGGCCGGTGTGTCTGGTTCAACACTGTCTCCCCAGCACCTGCCCAATGTCTGGTGCTCAATATGTACTCTCGAGTACATGAATGAGTGGCATCTAAAATTGCTCTCTTTAAACACACCTGAAACCGGGCTCCGCACCTTCCATGAAATCGGGGCATAGAATTCCCTAAAATAGCTTCACTCTTCTGTGGGTAAATAGCTGGCTGTCCCTACAGATTCCTCCTTTTCCCTCAAGTTTCTTTTTCTTTTATTTTTTTTAAAGATTTTATTTATTTATTTATTTGAGAGAGAGAGAGAGGGAACACAAGCAGGGGGAGTGGGAGAGGGAGAAGCAGGCTTCCCGCGGAGCAGGGAGCAGAATGCGGGGCTTGATCCCAGGACCCCGGGACCATGACCCCAGCCAAAGGCAGACGCTTAACCGACTGAGCCACCCAGGCGCCCCTCCTCAAGTTTCTTTTTAAACTTCTCTCTGACCTGCCAACATCATCAGCCAGATCAAGCTTCACATCCACCTTTCAGTTCCTTCCACCTTCTGACAAGCCCGATCATTTTCACACCTTGATTATGTTCTGCTCTTGGAGCTGCAGCCGACAGCGGTGATCCCGGGCACCGGGGAGGAGCACAGCTGTGGGCTAGCCCCAACTCAGCGAGGACTGCGGGAGAGGTGCTGAGGGTCCCCAAGGGCCTTGGGGACAGGTGGGCCACAGTCTGGTTCTGGCTGGAGCAGAGGTTCGAGGAACCCCTCTTTCTCATTTTTGGTCGGTATTCTTCAAGGTAGGCTCATGGCACAAAGGTTCCTTGAGATGTTCTACAAAAGAAAGAATCTTGTGCTCAAATATATTTGGGGAACGAGCATCACTCAGTTCTTGTTTGCAAGCATCAGGAGCTAATTCTGCTAACGGAAGCTTAAAAGCAGTTTATTCTAAGGATCTTGGGTAACTCACAGAATCGCCTGTAGGGCCAGAAAACCAAGGTCAGAGGGAAAGCAGCCAGGGACAATGACCAAAGGCATAGTGTAGGACTGGCCCCGGGAAGTCCTCACCGCGGCCGCCGCCGGGCACAGACACGTTGGCTTGTGCCGCCGGCTCGACCCACACTGAACGCTGCCCCTAGAACCGCCAGCAGGATAGCTTCTGGAAAGAGTGGACGGTCACCGCCACGGTGTCATCTTTCTCTCCACAGTGGGTTCCGCAGCGTTCCTGCTGCTTTGTGTCACAAGCTTGGGGTTCAAAGCCTGGGGAGGTGCAGCCTGATGCTGGAGTGAGGTCCCGTGCCTGCACCCCGCCTCAGGACAGGTGCGACAATGTGAACTGGCCACTTTCAGCCTCTGTCCTGGGAGGCAGCCGCTGCCACCCAGCATGGAGGAAATCCTCACACACGGGAAGGGAGAGCAGATCCTGAGCACCCCAAAGAATGACAACTGTTCTCTTCACTGCAGACCCTGGACACTTCCCTTGGGAGTCTGCAGTGCTCCGGGCCCGAGTTTTCCATCTCGGTACTGTTGACATTTGGGACCAGATGATTCTGCGTGGCGGGGCTGTCCTGTGCACAGCAGGATGGTTAGCAGCATCCAGGACTCTACTGATCAGATGCCAATAGCACTCCTCCAGTTGTGACAACTAAAAATGTCTGAATACGTTGCCAAATGTCCCCTGGGGGGTGGCTTTGCCCCTGGCTGAGAAACACTGCTCCAGGAGATCCGTGGGAAATCTGTAATACGTTTGAGGAACCAGGATTGATTTAACCTTATTGACCATGGAAAATTTTTTTCCCCTAGCACCCTTTGATTCTTATTTCACAGAACTTACTCTGAGAAATGCTGGGCTGGTCACTGGGGACCTCATTCTAGAAATATCTTGGAGGTTGAGGTTGCCTAGGCCAAATGGTTTAATGTGCAAAGAGGTCTCCCTGCCATTACCTCCCCAACCTCCACCTCCCTGAACAAGGCTGGGGGCTCCGGAGTTCCTGCCCTGTGAAGACCCCCACTCTGGGGTGCTAGTTGTGACTCTGGGGAACATTCCCAGGGTCCAAGGGAAGAGCCTGCAGAATGCCATTCAACTTGTAAGTCAGTCTTTTCCCCTTGGCTATGAACCTGGCCTGCAGGCATAAGTATTACTCTAACCGCCAGGGACCTTGCCTCGGGGACAAACGTCCTGACTCTGGCAGCCCACGGCAGCCCCCTGCACAGTTTGACAAAGATCCCACAGGATTCAAGCTCCAATATGTGGGTGCTCTCTGTACCTCACACATGCTTACCAGGCCAGGGCCCTTATTACTGCCCAGTGACTGCCCTGGACACAGGGTCAAGCTCACCCCAACCCAGGAAACATCCCCTCCTCTGTGATGCAGGATGAGGGGGTCGTGGACCCCTGAAGGGTGCAACCACCACCCACTGGCCTTGCCTTTGAGAGGAGCTATTGGAGCTGTTGCTAGGCCAGGAAGAGGAGCGAGGGCAGGTGTGATCTGGCAGTTTCCCCACATGGGTGGCTCAGCTCCTGCTTGCAGCTTCATCTTTGGAACTCCCTCATGTGGCTTATGGTGTTTCTCAGCGACCTTGGCTCTTAACCTTGGGCAGCCAGCACAGTGGAAGATACGGCAGTGTTAGGGGCAGACAGACCTGTGTTTGATCTTGCTTGTGCCACTCACTTGTGGTGTGGACTCGGGCATGCCACCTTTCTCTCTGAACTTCAACTGCACTGTGTAGATTTTTTAAAAAGCATTTTTCTGGCTCTTACATTTTAGAATTCTGTATTTTAGTATTAACAGGTGGCTCCCGGGTGGCAGAAGGTGGGACTCCCTGAAGCCTCCCTGAAAACTTAGGAACCCATGCTCTGCCCCCCAGGATGCATTGCAGGGGGCAGGGGAGACAACTGGGGAAAAAAAAAAAGCTAAAAAATGCCTTGGATCCCAACCAGCCAGAGGATGTGCGAATGGAAAATTCCTGCTGTGTGTCAGAGGCCCACCTGGCCCGGGTGACAGCCAGCCGAGCCGGACACGCAGGCCCCACTGCATGTTTAGACAGCACTTTCCTGCCCTGGCCAGAGTTCTCCCTGGCCCTTACCATCACCCATCCTGGGAAAGTGGGTAGAGATGTGGGGTCCTCCCCCCAGGTTCAGGAGAGCGTCCTGTTTCCATGACGGAGCAGGGGCTCAGGAGCGGGAGGGTGAGCTACAGGAGAAAGATGAGGCTCAGGTTCAGCCCCAGGGCGGCCCGGAACCCATCTCTGGGACCGGGGAGTAGCTGCGTCGCTGTTGTGGCTCTCAGGGTCCTCATCTGTGTCGTGGGGGGCAGGGGGTGCGTGGAGAGGTCTAGCAGGTCCTCCTCACCAGCCTTCACATCCCGTGCGTGGAGGCCCACAGTCTCAGGGGTTCCACATCTGCCTTGGGAGAGGCCAAGGCCCCTTTCATCAGCAGGCCCTGGGGCAACTCTCGGAAGCTGCCCCGACACTTAGGCTCGCCCTCTGAGGAAGGCGGCCAATGGTTGTCTGCAGCTATAGGACAATGACTTTGCCAACTCTCAGCGCCCACCGAGATTTATGAGGGTGATCGCTGGGAGGCAGGCTTGGGGTGAATACACTGAAATGGACTCCCTTCACTCCAAGCCTGGGGGCAGAGGAGGTGGGGGTGATGGACCTGGGAGAGGCAAAGAGGAGCCCTGAGCCCCAGGGGGCAATGTCTGTTTAACACCATTCAGGGGAAAGTCCCTGAATCTAGAATGCTCTAGAGGCCAAGCCTCATGCTCTGATGTGGGCTGAGAACGTGACTGGGCTTCACCAGCTGGGAGGGAGTGGCCCTCAGACTTTGCCCAGATCCCACCCTCACAGCCTCAGCTGCCCAGGGGCTCCAGGGGCAGGCTGGGGCAGGCTGGTGGGGGCTGTGGGTATTCAGAGCCCTCATTAGGGTTGAACACATTGGCCAAGGCTGGTCTGCAGATTCCCAACTTCGGGGAATGTGATTGGCAAGTCAGCCCCATGGACTGGATCCGTTCTGAGACCCTGACAAGGTCTGGTCTGGGAGAATGGTCAATTCACCAGGGTGATGCCATGTGAGAGGTCCCATGATTAGTGCTATGTGGCCTATTGGATTCTCCCCTCCATGCTAATCTCCCCTTCTTGGCTCAGGTTCCCACAGAATGTCTCTCAGTGCCTTTTACCTGTGCCTTTGGTGCCTAGGAGATGTGACAAATCTCGACCCCAGGCCACCTCTGCTTCTGAACTCTGCTGTGCCCAGCCTCCTCTGCCCACACCACCCCTCAGGCACATACTTGAAGGAAAGTTCTGGGATAGCTCTGCATACAAGCCCGGACAAGGACAACCCTGGCCCTTGTGATTTCCCTCTGGTTGGCTGCTTGTACCAGCCCACTGGGGAGGGGTGTCCAGTCCTTGTCATGGACTAGCCTTCCTCCATCCTCAAGCTCTTTCTCTGAGCTCCCGGTCACTCAGAGAGAGCCGTCCCTGGGTGCCGGGCCCTGGGCGCCGGGCCACACCTGCCCTCTGGAAGGCCCGGCTGCTGGTGCCAGCAGTGAACTCCAGGGCTATTGTCCCTCCTGAGGTCAGTTCCAGGAGCCACTCCACTCAGGAAATCCCTCCTCCTGTTTCTTGTTTTCTCAGTTTCCAGCCCATGCTTTCCCTCCTCTGCTTCCCTACATGCTCCTCGGGGATTCAGGTCACCCGGAAATATCTTTCGCTTCTTCTGAGGCCTGGAAGCAACATCACAATGTGCATCTCTGAAATCCGGGGAGGCTCAGGATGGTATAGATGGGAGTGTGCACGCCCATGTGCGTGTGTGCGTGCGTGTGCGTGTGTGTGTGTGTGTGTGAATTCACATGATTTGAGGACAGCTTTGGTCCCCAGAGAGCATAATGTCTCCCACTTACAAAGGTCCTCAAAGACCTGCCTCCCTCCTTCCACGTCAGCTGGGCTGGGTGAATGCGGGTTCTGAGGGGCTGCTGGACTCTTTCCTGGTCACACCACAAAGCAGGGAATGGTTTCCAGGAGCCCTGAGCCCTGCCACGGGGGCCCTTTCCACAACATGCTACTTGGATGTCAAGGGAGGGGGGTTTGAGCCCAGAAATCCTTACTGGGGGGTGGTGGAAGATGCCTTAATCTGGGGGATGGGGTCTGAGCTCGGTGGGGTGCGGGATGGAGTTTGGAGGCAATCACCATCACTCACTTTTCCAGAGTACTCCTTTGGTCGTGCAGCTCAGGATGCATCCTGTTTTATGGGGCACAGGATTCCAGCAGCTCTGGCAAGTGTTCTGGTTTTTGCTGGGCTTGAGCTCCTGGGGAGAGGTAAAAGGGAGGGGCCTGCGCTGGAATGTTAGGAGTTAGGAGGTTGAGGGGCGGAGCCTGTGGAAGGCCTGAAGCAGGCACCCCAGGATGCTTCCACCTGCCTTTGGTGACAGACCCCCACAAAAAAGGAGGCAGAATGGGAGCCCCAGAATGGGAAGCAGTGGCCTCGGAGCAAACAGGCTCCCTGGGGAGCAGTTCCTCGCCATCATCCCGCTGTGGGGTGTTGCTTTTGCTTCAAGATTGAGCTTTTTTGCCACAAAGCTCTGCCGGCCATCTTTACTGAAACCACAGAGAAACCATGTATGTTGTTCACTCACTCCCATTTAACAGATAAGGAGACTGAGGCCTTAGTTTTGTTTTTTTTTTTAAAGATTTTATTTATTTGATAGAGAAAGACACAGTGAGAGAGGGAACACAAGCAGGGGGAGTGGGAGAGGGAGAAGCAGGCTTCCTGTGGAGCAGGGAGCCCGATGTGGGGCTGATCTGATCCCAGGACCCTGGGATCATGACCTGAGCCGAAGGCAGACGCTTAATGACTGAGCCACCCAGGCGCCCCGACTGAGGCCTTAGGTTAAGAGAAGCTGAGTGGTGCCACTAGGTCTCCCAGCTAGAAAGTGGTAGAGCCAAGCTCCAAACCTACATCTTCTGATTTTTAAGTTCTGACTCCTTCCATGAGCACCGACAGCCCCCCTCAGCCTCAGCAGAGAGCCTTTGTGTGGCGAGGGGCAGGGATATGGAGGTTTCAGGCAATCAGGCCTGGGCTTCAATCCTACCCCCTGCTAGTACTGATTGTGTGAATTTGGGCAAGTTTCTGAATCTCAGTTTTCTCCTAAAAAAAGTGGACTTAGTGAGCCACTGGGAGCCGTTCTGGCTCCTGAAAGCCAACTGTGCATATTTCTTTCCGATTCTGCATTTCAGTAACGAGGGGTGGGCTTAGCTTGCTATGGGCCATGGGAGAAGTGTTTACACCACAGAAATGAGCAAACCCGACAAGTCCTTCTTTCTTCCATTTAACAAACATTCGCAGATTGCTAGTCTTCTGTCAGGCTCCAAGCATGGTGTTAGGGAAGCAAAGATGAGTAAGATAGAGTCTTATCCTAAAGGATTTCATGGAAGAGAAAGAGGAAACAAGCATGAGAAAGAGCCAGAATCTGACCAGGGACCAGAGGGGCTCACAGGGCACAGCCGTAGTCAGTTGGGGGTGGGGTAAAGAGTAAGAAGGATATTTCTCTGCAAAAGAAGCAGCTTCAGAAGCAGCTTCAGTAGACTCTTTCATACTGGAATGTTCTGGGAATTGCAAACATGGGTTTGGGTTTAAATGCCTAAGCTTTGGTTTGGAGTCACACAAGCAGAGTTTGGGACCCTGGCTGTGCCGGGCACTATGTGTGTCAACTTAGCCAAGTTATTTATTTATTTTTTTAAAGTAGGCTCCATGCCCAACATGGGGCTTAACCTCACGACCCTGAGACTGAGAGCCTCATGCTCTGCTGGCTCTAGAAGCCAGCCAGGCACCCCAACTTAGCCAAGTTATTAAACTTCTTGGAGACTGGCTCTTCATTTGTAAGATGGGTTGATAACTTTCACCTCACAGGGTCATTGTGAGAATTAATTGAGATCATTTATTCAGCAAGCTATCTTTTGGCACAAAATACCTACTATGTGCCAGACACTATTCCAGGCATGGGAAGGCACAAGTGAATAAAATAGGTCAGGTCCCTGCCCTTGTGGAGCTTATATTGGAAGGGGACAGACAGTGAACAAATAAAATGTAGCATCGTGCCAAGTAGCCATAAGTGGGTTGAAAATAATAAAGCAGGTGTTTGGGGTGGGTTCCCCAGGAACAGTCCCTGGGATGCACATTTGCTAGGGAAGTACTCCCAGGGAGAGTGGTAGGGGAGAGAGAAGCAGGGCAGGACAGGGGAACCAGGCTAGTGCGCAGATGAAGTCCCACAGAGGGCATCCAGCCTGATCCCCCAGGGCTCTGGAGGGTAAGTTATGCTCAGAGGGCCCCAAACCCTAAGGCAAGAGAAAGATTTCATGAGTCAGTACGAGCTTAGGATTGTGCCTTGCATGCATGTTAGCCAACAAATGAATGCTCCTTCAGCCTAGTCAGTCCCAGTCTCTGTGCCACCCCCCTTCCCCCACCACTGTGTGACTCAGTGACCCAGAACAACTTATAGTTTGTGTGAACACTCCGAGTCCTCTCATGTTGGGTACCTCTGCCCACGTTGTTCCCTTCCTGGAATACCACTGTTCTCTCTGGAAAATTCTTAGTCGTTCTTCAAGTCTCAGCTCAAATGCTGCCTCTATGTCTTTGAAGACTCTCCCAGGCCATCCTGGGGGTTTCTTCCTGTGTAACTTCTGAATTGGTACCAAGCCCCCTGGAGCAATAATATTTCTTTAGAATTACCTATTCATGACTGTCTGCACACTAACCTGGAAGCTCCCTGATGTGTGTGGACAGGTCTTTCAGCTCTGGGTCTCCAGAGTGTTGGGCACACAGTAGATCCTCAGGAAACATTTACTGAGTGAAATAGCTTGATCATTGAGTAGCTTTGTGCCCTTTGGCAAGTGAAAAAAAAAAATCTCTTTGAACCTCAGTATCCCCCTCAGTAATTAGAGCTGCACCTAAATCTTAGTGGTTCTAGGTGATCAAATAAGATAATGAATATAAACTCTGAAATGCTATCCAGATGTTTTATTATAAAAAGGTAGGAAAAAAAAAGATCCAGTCTGGAGGTCAACAGTGGCTGTGGTGACCCAAATGTCTCCAGAGATCTTGGCTCAGTCCAGAAGACATCTGGAGAGCATTCCAGTATGAGAGCTCTAAGCAGGTGACAAGATAGCTCCCTACCTTCTCTGACACTTCTTCTGTCACCAGCCAGAGCTTGAAGCTGGCCCTGGGAAGGAGATATAACCCTCCATGGACCCTCATTCCCCACTTGCAATGAGTCACCAGTAACCATACATACCCAAGCTAGTGGTATTGAGAACTGAAGCTTCTTCCTGCAGAGGAAGGATTGAAGAAGGAAACCTTGTCAATGGGTATCTTTGTCCAGATAATGAGCACGGGACTAATATGTGGTCACTGTTGCAGGTGAATCTTGCATAAGGATGCTGTGACTCTGTAAACCTTGTTCCAGGTCACATCCAGTGTCTTCCAAGGCTGGTCCCTCTTTTCCTGACTCTCCAAAAGTCTGTCCTCCCTTCCCAGTCCCATTTCATTCTCCCATAGCATCTGCCAAGCTCTCTCTCAGTTACCTTGGTCCTCAAGGAACCATAACCTGATCTTTTCCTCCATTCTCCTCTGGCTCCAAGTTCTCTGGAGCCTTCAGTGTTGTTTCTTCTTCAATCCCATCTTGATGATACCTAGAATTTGAGAAACTTTTTTGGTTACATTAAAGAGATAGTTCTCATGGAAGAGTTCATGACTCTAGAGTCCCTTCCTCAGCCATGGTATATGGCCTAAAGTTCTTCCTTTTATATGTAAGATAGTTATTTATTCTTCAATATATTGTCATCAAACCACTTCTTAACTCCAGGTGGGCTGGCTTGCATTCCCACCATTTTGCAAAACTTCTCTCACTCTCTCTAAGACACCAATAATCTACTCTTGGCCAAGTTCATTAGCCTTCCAGCTTCAGGCCCACTCCCAAGCCATTTAGCCAGTGCCTAATGTAAATGGGTACTGGTGAAGATCCAATATTGTAATGTAAGTTTCCCCAAATTAATCTATAAATTCAGTGAAATACCAATAAAAACTTAATAAGAGTTTTAAAAATGGAGCTTTACAAGCTAATTTTATAAGTCACCAAGGGAAAACATGCATAAGAATAGCCAGGCATATTTTTATACAGTAAGAACAATGGGGAGGAAATTGTTCTTTCACATATAAACATTTACTATAAAGTGGTCAATATGGAGTGATATTGGTGTAAAAACAGATAACACAAACAATGGAACAGATCAAAGAAAGAGATCCACGGAAATCTATCTTATGCTAACAGAGCATTTTAAATCTCTGGGAAAGAATTGACTGTCCAAAATGGTTTTCGAACAATAGATTATCCACTTGGTAAAACATTTATATATTATATTGATGATGATTTTACTTCCTGAAAAGAGAATTCATTCTACTTATTTTAATCAGAAAGGAACTTATAGAAGGTATGTAGAGCTGCCAGAATTGCAGGGAGTGTTGGAGAAAAAGATTTCAGGTTGAACTTACCAGAATAACTTCTAAAGGCACGGCACAGAACTGAGCCACTGAAAGAGATGCTGAGACTGCTACAATCTGGAAGCTGCCAGATAGCAGGAAGTTTTTGCCATGGATACTGTTCCAAAACCACACCACCATTGCTAGGATCTGTGCTAGTAGAATGGAAGCTGTGTTGCCTTTTTCTCATATAATTCAAAGCTTCATGTGAGTTCTACCTGCCTAGGTCTTCTAGGAAGCAGACACCAAGATGGAGTTAGAGGGCAGGAGATTTGCTGGGATAATGCCTGTGAAAGATGAAGGGGAGAGGGAGCAAGAGTAGCAAGCAAAGCCTTCAGACTGTGGTATAGGCCTGACACCTGTGAAAGGAAAGGGAGAGGAAGGAAGACTGGGTAGAAAAAGGCTCAGACTGTGATGTAGCCTTGAGAAAATCTTGGTCACCAAAAAGATTGCCCATAGAGGAGTCCCTCTCTGTGGGGAAGAAATGGCCATGCCCTATTTCCTCTCTATGCTCAGTCATTGACTAAGAGCTGTTGCAGATCCCAAAAGCATTTAACTGGGAGAATATCCATTACATCTGGAATTCTAACTTCAAGGGAGTCTCTGTAATACAGTAAGACACACCAGAAAAGGGTTGATATGAATTTTGATCCAGCCAATGTATAGTATTTATCTACCATAGACCCCTACCTCACACCATATGCAAAATAAATTTTAGAATTAAAGAGGTGAAGGTAAAGAACAAAATCATGTTGTATTACAAGAAATACAATTGTATTACAAGAAAATATAGGAATATATTTCTATAACCTTGGAATAGGGAAGACCTTTTTAAGAATCTCAAGAATCTTCTTGAGCCTGGAATACTGTGTAATCTATCAGGAACAGGCTATTGACATGTATTTTACTGTTGATTGTCTGCCTGCAATCTAGAACACTACAGAAAATGTTATTATTTTGTTATTTTAAATTTGCTTTTTAAGCAAAACACAAAATCTAAAATATATAGAGGCACATTTTAAATTAGTTTGTATTTATTTTTATGTTTTAAAAAAGTAATTAACACTAACATTCTTAATGGTGAGAAACTAGATGTTTTTCCTCTAAGATTGAGAACAAGAATGTCTCCTCTCCCCAGTCTTATTTAACTTGTTCTGAAAGACCTAGCTAATGCAAAAGAACAAAAAAAACAAAAACAAAAAAAAAAAAAGAAAGAAAGAAAAGATATAAAAAATGGGAAGGAAGAAATAAAATGGTCTTTATTTGCAGATAACATGGTTGCCTATATAGAAGAATCAACAAAAAACTCCTGGAACTAATAAGTGCCTATAGCGACGTTGCAGGATACAAGGTTAATATACTAAAGTCAGTTGTTTTCCTATATACCAGCAATGAATAATTAGAATTTGACATTAAAAATACAACACCATTTACATTAGCATGAAAGAAAGAAAGAAAGAAAGAAAGAAAAAAAGAAAGAAAGAAAGAAGAAAGAATCTTACATATAAATCTAACAAATATGTACAGAATATATATGAAGAAAACTACAAAATTCTGATAAAAGAAATCAAAGAAGATATAAACAAATGAAAAAATACATGTTCATGGATAGGAAGACTCAATAATTGTTAAGATGTCAGTTCTTCCCAACTTGACCCAAAGATTCAATGCAATCCCAACCAAAAATCCCAGCACATTATTTTGTGGATATTGACAAACAGATTCTAAAGTTCATATAGAAAGGCAAAAGACCCAGAATAGCTACAATAATATTGAAGAAGAACAAGTTGAAGGACTCATATTACCTGATTTCAAGACTTATTGTAAAGTTACAGTGATCAAGACATTGGTGAAAGAACAAATAGATCAATGAAATAGAATAAAGAGCCTACATATAGGCCCATACAAATATAGTCAAATAATCTTCAAAAAAGGAGCAAGGGCATTACAATGGAGAAAGGACAGTCTTGTCAACAAATAGTGCTAGAACAATTGGACATACACATGCAAAAACAATCTAGACACAGACCTCACTCTTCACAAAAATTAACTCAAAATGGATCATAGACCTAAATGTAAATTACAAAAATTTAAAATTTCTAGAAGATAGCATCGGTGAAAATCTAGGTGACCTTGGATTTGGCAATGATTTTTTAGATTCAAAATCAATCTATGAGTGAAAAAATTGCTAAGTTAGACTTCATTAAAATTAAAAAATTCTGCTCTGTGAAGGACACCATTAAAAGAATAAAAATCTAAGACACAGGCTGGGAGAAATCTTTGCAAAAGACATATCTCATAAGAGATTTGTATCCAAAATATATGGCAAACTCTTCAAACTCATCAATAAGAAGAAAACCAACCCAATTAAAAAACTAGCAAAAGATCTGAACAGACATCTCAGCAAAGACAACAAACAGATGGCAAATAAGCATATGAAAAGATGTTCAACATCATATGTCATTAGGGAACTGCAAATTAAAACAACAATGAGATACTACTACACATCTATTAGAATGGCTAAAATCCAAAACACTGACAACACCAAATGCTGATAAGATGTGGGGAAACAGGAACACTCATTTATTGCTGGTGGGAATGCAAATGATACACCGCTTTGGAAGACAGTTTGGTGGTTTATTGCAAAGCTAAACATAAACTTACCATACAACCCAGCAATTGCACTCTTAGGTATTTACCCAAATGAGCTGAAAACTTTGCTACACAAAACCTTGCACACAAATGTTTATAGCAGCTTTGTTCATAATTGCCAATAGTTGGAAGCAACCATGATATTCTCAATAGCTGAACGGATAAACAATTAATGGTACATCCATACAATAGAATATTACTCAGCAATAAAAAAGGAGCTATCAAACCATGAAAAGACATAAAAGAACCTTAAATACATATTGCTAAGTTAAAGAAACCAGTTTGAAGGGCTACATATTGTATGATTTCAACTATATGACATTCTGGAAAGGGCAAAACGATAGAGACAGTAAAAATATCAGGGCTCCTGAGGGAGGCAGGGAGGGATGAAGAGATGGAGCACAGGACATTTTTAGGGTGGTAATACTGAATGATATTGTAATGGTGAATACATGATATATGTATTTGTCAAAAGCCATAGAGTGTACGGCACAGAGGGCAAACCCTAATGTAAACTATGGACTTCAGTTAAAAATAATACAGCAGTTTTGGTTTATCAGTTGTAACAAATGTACCATACTAATGAAAGATATTAATAATAGGAAAAATTGTGCATGAACAGGTGGGGAGGGAGGAAGGGAATATTGTGACGTGGGGAGGAGGTATATGGGAACTCTTTATACTTTTTGCTCAATTTTTCCGTAAACATAAAACTGTTCTAAAAACAAAGTCTACTGAAAGTTTTACAAGTAATTAACATACTTGGAGAAAAAACTGGCAGCAAATATAACAGACATATACTCTAGTTTTCTCAGTACAGTTCTGGTTTATACTGGTTGTCCTGGTATCCTAGCTGGTTTCGTATTTGTCATTCTCTAAGTGTCTTGGTTTAAATGATAAATTATATGACCACCCTAGACAAAAGGTTATTATTGGTAATATATAAAGAACTCCTGTAAAGCAATAAGAAAAAGATAAACAGGGCACCTGGGTGGCTCAGTTGGTTAAGCGACTGCCTTCAGCTCAGGTCATGATCCTGGAGTCTCGGGATCGAGTCCCACATCGGGCTCCCTGCTCAGCGGGGGGTCTGCTTCTCCCTCTGATTCTCTTCCCTCTTGTGCTCTCTGTCTCTCATTCTCTCTCTCTCAAATAAATAAAATATTTAAAAAAAAAAGAAAAAGAAAAAGAAAAAGATAAACAATCCAGGAGAATAATGAGCTATATATATGAACAGGTGTATTAGTTTGCTAGGGCTGCCATAACAAAATATCATAGATTGGGTGGTTTAAACAACAGAAATTAATTTTCTTACAGTTCTAGAGGCTAGCAGTCCAAGAACAAGGACATAGAAGGTTTGGTTTCTTCTGAGACCTCTGTCCTTGGCTTGCAGATGGCTGCTTTCTCACTGTGTCCTCACATGGTCTTTTTACTATGCATGCATAGGTCTGCGTCCTAATCTCCTCTTCTTATAAGGACATAGTCACATTGGATTAGGGCCCACCACATGACCTTATTTTACCTTAATTACTTCTTTAAAGGCCCAGTCTCCAAATATAGTCACATCTGAACTGCTGGGAGTTGGGACTTCAACATATGAATTTTTTGGAGGTGGGGACACAATTCATCCCATAATAGTAGAAAATTCACAGATATACAAATGGCCAATAAATATATGTCAATATTTGTAATAACACCTAAAACCAGAGACATGCAAATTAAAAACAATAATAACAAACAATCTCCCCGAAAAGAAGATGAAAAAATGATAAAAGAAGACTGATTCTATCTAAGGTTGGCAAGGATGTAGGGAATTGTTGTTTGTTGGTGGAACAAATTGATACAACTTTTGTTGAGGACAATTTGGCAGATTCTATCAACATAGAAAGTATATATCCTTTGACCTAGAAGTTTCACTTCTGAGACTTGATCCTACAGAAACATAGAGGTACAAAGAGGTATGCATATAGATATATAATTGCAGTATTTTTTGGTATTATTTAAAAATTGAAAAAATATTTAAATTTCTATCCATAGGTAAATAAGCTATGGTACAGCCACACTATGGAACACTATACTGGTGTTAAAAAGAAAGTAGACCTATGATAAGTTTCACATGATATCCTATGAATAGATAAAATGGAATCTTAAAACATATTAAGTAACTCAAAAAAGAAATAGAGAAGAAAGAACAGATGAGACACATAGAACACAAATAGCAAAATGGTGGATTTAAACTCAACCGTATCCACAATCTCATTAAATACAAATGTTCTAAACATCACGATTAAAAGGCATAGATTGTGAGATTGGATTTTTTTAAAGGCATGCTCCAATTATATACTGCTTATAAGAAATCCACTTTAAATATAGTCATAAGTAGGTTAAAAGTGAAAGGCTGGATAAAGATATACCATGCTAATACTAATCAAAAGAAAGCTATATTGGGCTGCCTGGGTGGCTCAGTTAAGCATCTGACTCTTGACTTTGATTCAGGTCATGATCTCAGGGTGGTGAGATCGAGTCCCCACATCAGGCTCTGCCCTCAGTGGGAAGTCTGCTTGAGATTCTCTCTCTCCTTCTCCCTCTGCCCCCCACACCCCTGCATTCTCTCTCTCTTTTTCTAAAATAAATAAATAAATCTTTAAAAAAGAGAAAGCTATATTGATATCATACAAAGCAGATTTCAGAGCAAAGAATATTTCCAAGGATAAAGAAGGTCATTTCATAATGATAAAGGGATCAATTCATCAAGAGGACATAGCAATTCTAAATGTATGTTCATGTTAAGAAGAAGTTTCAAAGTAATGACACAAAACACATAGAACTGCAAAGAGAAATAGACAAACTCAAAATTATAGTCAGAGATTGCAAATCCTCTTGTCCTTATTTCATAATTTCTACTCTACCCTTTCTTTATCTCTTTAAACTCAATTAAACTTAAGGCCCTTTTCAGATAACTTTTTAGTCTCTAATTTCTCTGATGTGAATTATTTCATTTGTTGGGTCAGTGGAATGTCCATCTTGGCATTGGACTTCTCCATATACTTTATAATTTTTGTTTATGAGCTCATCTTCAACAGAGGTTATTTTTCACAAGAGTCCTGTACATGTTCTGAGTTATTAAGGTCTCTTATGGGATGATTTCACTATTGCTACCTCCTATTCTTTTTGGGGTTTATCTCTTCTGACCCTGTAGGGGTTATAGGTTTCTATTTCATTTCTGGAGCTTAGAAATTTTCTCTTTTCTCTTTCTCTTTCTTTCTTTCTTTTTCTTTTTCTTCTTTCTTTTTTTTTTAGCTTAGCTATGTTTTAAAATAACGCTTTAAACAATTATATAATATTTTGCTGTTTGGAGTAGGTTTGGGAAATTCTCATGTCAGATTATTTTTTGGTTTTGATAGAATGTGTCAAAAGGTTTCCCAAGATAAAACTTTGAAATTAGCCTTCAGCCAATTTCTTTCCTAATTGTCCTTTGTCCTAGAATTATAAAATTACTTTTTAATGAATTTATAATAAGTTGGGTATTGTTAAACTGGGAAAAATGCCATTTTAGGATTATAAGCTGTGTACTCTTTAGGATAAAGACTAAAATTTGCTTTATGGAAGATGTTCTTTTGTTTTGACCTATACTACTTGAGTTGGCCCTTTTAGCTATGCTATTTATGATAAAGCAAGGACCTGCCTATCATTCTTGGTGAGTATGGAAGAACACTGATGGGCTCTTAAAGGATATTTCTAGTTTGAAATGTTAATATCCTTTAGTAATATACATTGAATGAATTTGTGAAATTCTGCCTCTGAGCATTGTTTTATTTACAGCACCACCATCTCCTAATTTAGAATCAGACTACCCTATCCCTGAAATTGGTGTGTTCTTGCAAAGTGATGTGTGTTACTCTGGGATCAGTTGTTTGTACAAGATAAGGAGCTGGGATGGAGAAGAATGTGGGAGAAAAGTGCTCTTTCTTCAGCTTAGACTGGAGAAAACAACTGTGCAAATGACCCACATTGGGTCTAGCACAGCCCAGTCTGGACCTGGGAGTCGGTTGTCCCACAAGTCTTCTATTTTAACCTGACCATGCCAATTTTGGGGAGATGTCTTGACAGGTATTTTGTTTTGATATCCCTATTGTCAGTAATGCATGGAAAAGGCAAACTCTGGAGCAGGAACAAGAAGACTTGGAAAGGCAGATCTTAGATTTGAGTGAGAGGGGGAAAAAAAACAACTACTTCCAGGAGCTGGGGTGGGGGCATCACTTAGATCTGGACTCCAAGGAAGAGGAATAGTTGGGATATGCCTGGTGGTGGGAGATTTACCACTGGCCACGTGGAGGCAGTTAACAGGTGAGATGGGAAGTGGGCTTATAAAGGACTTTGAAGTTAGCCAGGGGCTGTGGGCTCTCAGCAGAGCCACTTCTAAGAACAGTTAGAGGATACTCTCTAGTATGTACTTCCCTTTCCATTCTGCCTAAGATTTCATACAGCGTTGTTAACTTATCTTTGGCCGTGGTATACAGAATTAGGAGAGATCCTGGCCCATGCTTTGGGTGAGGAACAAAGGCCTGCCTGGATCTGGGTGCAGGGATGCCCAGGAACAGAGCAAGGCAGAGAGCGGTAGGCAGTGAAGCTAAGCAGGAAGCCAGGGCCAGAGCACAGAGGGCTTTGTAAACCATTCCAAGGAACTGGACTTTGTCTTGTAGGCCCCAGGGAGCCACTGAAGGATATCAAGCAAGATGGTAATGGGAACAAACTTATAATATATAGAAAGGAAAAAACTTCAGAGTATCTTATAAATTTGTAGACCATTGTAGCGGACATCTTCTAAAATGGAGCACCTCTTAAATCCTCCTGTGGTAACAGAACCCCTCTTCTCTGTGGTGTACCCATACCATGTGATTTGCGTAGAGCTGACTTTGATCTTCTCAAAAACAGGGAATGTGCCTGTGACCCAGGCCAGACCCAACAGGAGTAACTGACCTCCTGGCCACAGGTACTGGTTCAGGCAGGGGCCTGTGACACAAGCTTGGGTTAGTGAATCATGCCTAGGACTTTTCTGACAGCTGTTAGAAAGACCATCTCTTTCTGGTGGGGTCTCTAAACTGACAGAATGTGAATCTAGTTCTCCTGGTGGCCAAGAGGCTTCCCACCATGTGGACAGAAAATAACTGAGAGATGGTGTGAGACCGAGCCCTCAGGCTGTCGTCTGAGGCACAGGATCCAGCCATGGGCAATGCCAACTAGAAATCTGCAGTTAGGGGCGAGAGAGAGAGGCAGAGGAAACCCCAAGGACATTGTTGAGCTACTGGATCCCAACCAATCCTTTCTTTTACAGAAACCAATAATTTTTTTTCTGCTTAATCTAATTTGTTATATTTCTCTCACTTAGAAGTGAGAGTTCTTACCAACAGTTGTGTATTCTCCTGATTTGCTCTTCCCTAGACTCAATATTCCTAATTCATTTCACAATTTGAGATGGTTCCTGGATCCCTCCCACCGTGGTCATCATCCTCTGGAGGGAGATGTCCACACTAGAGTCCCTGGGGGACCTTCTCTGTAAGGGTTGTATTCTAATAAAGTACATGATGAACTCTTCTCCGAAGAAATCAAGATAGAAGGTTGATACCTGTGGATTAGGTGCTGGGAGGGCTATTGGGGGGATCCTGGTCACAGCAGTATATGACTTGAGGGATCTACATTTCTATAAAGAACAAAGCACCTTGGCTCTATCATGGGGAGTTCTCAGAGGCCAGCACCTCAAGCAACTTCAGATTCTAAGTGGGAGGGAAAGTAGAAAAGAACGTGTCCTCGTATGGCCAACAGGATCTCAGGCTGCCCTGAAATTAGATGAAGAAACCATTCAGTCATCTTAACTGGCTGTTAATGAGTCAATCCATAATTTAGAAATGGCTTTAAGGAACAGCAAGAGGAAGGGGGCAGGAAGACGCTGGGGCCAGACCTGTCCTTATCATAATCTGAGGATGTGTGTGTGTGTGTGTGTAGAAGGGAATAATGAGCCCACTTCCTTCCTGATCCTACAAGGGTCTATAATCCCCCTGTTAAAGTGAGCTGAGGACCTGCCTTCAACAGAACAGTCCTGGGCTTAGACTCCCAGGTGATGAATCCCTTCAAGTGCCCCTTGTAAACTGCTCTGAACCTCACTGTGTCCTGCTTTCTTCTTCCCGATCACTTAGTAAGTTACACACAAGATTAAAATCCCAATGTCTACTATTTTGGGTGTTCCCAAGTCTTTGGCCATATGGCGTCGCCTTGCCTTTTAATATCCAAGAGAAAATGGATCAAACTCTCAACACACCATAGAAGGAAACCCAGGGTTTTTTGCAGTACTTCTGGGGATTTGTTCCCAATTCCCCTTGACTGTTTCTATTGAATTCCCTTCCTTTTTTCCTTCTTTCCTCCCTCCTTTCTTCCTTTCTCTCCCTCTTCTTCCCCACTGCCCCCTCCTTTCCAAGGCTGTTTTCTTCTCTCTGACTTGTGTCAAGACAAATGCAAAATACAGATCCTTTTCCTTGATTTCCCAACGGTAGCTCTAGCATGGGGGCATATTTAACACACGTCCCCTACATGTAACTGGTAGAGCTGCCCTGTCTCTTAGCACAGCAAACACCTTGAAGTTAAATATCAGATAACCTCTTGGCCACATTCTACCGGCCCCCCCAGCCCCCCATCTCATCTCCTTGAGGCCCAGCCTCCACCTGTTTCCAGGGCTCTCTCTCCCCCCTTCCTTCCTCCTTCCCTCCCTCCCTTCACACAGCTCCCTCTGGAGCAGCTCTTCCCCACCCACCGCCCCAGACTGCCTCTGGGCCAGTCTCTGCCTGCCCAGAAAACATTAAGGACAAGCTTTGAAATTACTTTTTCCTTTAACACAATCCAATTGTTCATCTTAACTCCTTCCCCTACCAGTCTCCACAGGCGTGTGACGATCCATCATCCCTTGATATGAAAATACGCTACCCCCCTTGGAAGGCAGAAGTGGCCAGAACAGTTTCATTGGTTGTTTAAATTGCGGTGCTGTCTTTCTTGCTGCTTGAGCTTGACTATAGCTCAGAGATGTTCCTGTCGGCTCTTCATGCCTGGTCCGATATGTTTTCCCCCCTCAGGCACCACCCCTCCCTTGTTAGTACCTCCCTAGCCCCAACCTACCTCTCCAATCCAGGAGCCTTCTGGAAACAGCCCAAACCCTTATTTCCCAGTTCTTGCTGCCCCCGGGGTGCCCTGAACCATAGGAAGGCCCTCCTGCCCCTCCACCGGCCAGATCTCAGGAGCCCCGAGGCTTGCCTGGGACCACTCTGTCTCTAGGAGGCTGAGGGTCTCCTAGTGTGTGATTCAAACCCAGGGCCCCTAGAGCCCTACATGGTCAAAGAATGGTAAGCCCTGGCAAGTCTCCAGCATTTGCTGGAGCATCCAGCCTATGGGAAGCATCAAGAAATGTTCATCTGTCTAAATCAGAGCTCCATTGCACCCGGGTCCCGGAGGGAAGCCGTCAGACTGGAATTTGGTCTCCCAAATGTTGCACAAACTATAGCCCTGGCTCCTCTCTGCTCCTGTGCTGCCGTCAGTGGTCTGTGACCCCGTGGCCTGGAGCGGACAAAGGAGCCTCAGGCCTCCGGCCTGAGAGTGAAGACACAAGGCTTCTGGGCTGGTTCTTCCATAAACTCATTTCAGCTGCTGGACACGCCTGCCCCTGCTTGGGCCTCTGTCTCCTCAGCTGGAAAAGGAGAGGTTGGACTAGATGAGGTCCAGAGGCCTAGAGCCCAGTCCTAGGAGGGGACCGTCCTACCTCCAGGCCAGAGCTCCTGACTGTGCCCGCCGCCAGACTCACTTGTGCGGGCCGCGGCTGCGCGTCCCTGAGCTGCAGGCAGGCGCTGAGGCTGCGCTGGCTCCTGACCTTGGAGGCTGAGGATGCTGGAGCTCTGAGGGACTGAAGGGAAGCCAGGGCAGTTGCGGGGTCGTGGCGGGTGGCGGGGGTGGGGGGGAAGTCACTCAGGGTGAGGCTGGAGAGACGGGCAGCGTCTCTTGGGCCATGGTGAGGAGTTGGTATTTTACTCTACATGCAACAGAGGGCCATTGAGGAGGTTTTCGATGGGGGCCTGACATGTTCTATGTTTTTAAAAGCCTCTCTGCCAGGGCGCCTGGGTGGCTCAGTCGTTAAGCGTCTGCCTTTGGCTCAGGTCATGATCCCAGGGTCCTGGGATCGAGCCCCGCATCGGGCTCCCTGCTCCGCGAGAAGCCTGCTTCTCCCTCTTCCTCTCCCCCTGCTTGTGTTCCCTCTCTCGCTGTGTCTCTCTCTGCCAAATAAATAAATAAAATCTTTAAAAAATAAAAAAATAAAAGCCTCGCTGCCTCTGTCCAGAGAATGGACTAAGGGGAGGCCCGAGTGGAATCAAGGGAATGCCCTGGGAGGCTAGTGCAGTGGTCCAGGCGAGAGAGGAGACCAGGGTGAAGTGGTGGAGGTGGAGAGGCGTGCATGCATGGGCTCAGGGTAGGTTGGAGACAGAAATGGTCCATTGTAGCAGTAAATATGGTGGTGGTGAGGATGCCGAAGCCTGGGTCTCTCACACTTTGTTTAGGGCCTGGCTCACTAGCACTCAGGGACTCCTTTCTGGCCATTTAGACGTCAGGGGGGCTCAGCCAGCCTCCAGAGGAAGGATGGTCAGGGAGATTGAGGGATCACCAAACTTTGCTGCTAGCTGACATGGTGACTGAGGTAGGACCCTCCTGCCTCCCTCAGTGGCGCCAGGAAGGATAAGAACCGATGGGAACAGAAGGAGGGGAGCCTGTGGCAAGGGGGTGGCACTTGGGTTCCCCCCAGATCAGCACGAGGGCAGGACACCCCAAATCTCAGTGGTCTCCAATCCCTGAGCCATCTTCATTAGCTGCACATTGTCTGTGGCAACGAGGAATGGCTCCCAGCTGGTCAGCCGATCTAATTTCAGGAACCATCTCTTCCAAGAGATGGTTCACGCTCAGCTTGGTCGGCTTCAACTCCCAGAGGCCTTTGGGCTGTTTTCCTGAGACAGGGCTCTATTGGCTGCGTCTAGAAGGCGGGGCCACTCCATCAACTGGGTTTGCCTGGCAGGAGATCGGGGGCACTCTTTGGGAACGGAGAAGGAGGGAGGGACGATGGGGACGGAAGAAGAGAGAGAACAGCAAAGAGGGGCTTGGTGTGAGAGGGGTGGGCTATTTGCTAAATAAAATTTAAATCCTTAGCATGGTTTCTGCCAAGAAGAGAGAAGTGCTGATGAAAACCATATGTCTCTAAGTAAGTGGAATGAGGAGCCCTGTCTTGTGTGCACGTGTGTTAAAGATGCTGCTGCTGGTTTCCCATGCAATGGAAAAGTCTCTATTTTAAAGAATACAATGTTAAGAGGCACTCTGAGACAAACCACATTTCGCAATTTAAGTAGTTTACAAGGTCAGTGAAGGAAGGACAAAATAAACCAGCAGAAAAAAAGTCTTGCTCAATACCAAAATTTGTTTAAAAAGTTCAATGTTACAGTCAGAAACGGTAATATAGGCTTATTATGTAGTTTTATAAAAATAGCCCCGAAGATAAGACTCTTTCAGGATGGAGGAGAAATTAAAAATGCTCTAAGTATGGGTACAGATATTGTATTTTCCTGACATTTGAAATGAAGAGTAATTTTTGTAAAATGTAAACGATGTCATTTTTTACTTTTTCCAAATTGACCCTGTGACAAACTGAACCCAAACAGAGACACAAACATAACTACCACTGTTCATTCTGCAGAACAGAAATCGGATTTCTTTATCCAGCATTCAAATTCCAACATAACGTGGTTCCAACTGGCCTTCCCTGAATTTCCTCGCCAGCACACGGGCCTCGCCAGCCCCACCCTGTTCTCTGTCCCCTTGCAGGCGGCCCCCAGTGGGGCCTCAGGTGCGTGCACCTGCCCTGCGATGCCCTTCCTCCTGGCTGATGGAAAACGTCAGCCCTTCTTCAAGGATGTCAATTTCCAAATTCTATCCATTCCACTATAATTCCCATGTGATGTTTTTGCATAGAGATTCCAGTTCTCTGAAGAAATCCTCTATCTTGTCACTTTCTTGACCATATTAATCCCAGCTATTGGAAAGTCTGAATCAGATCACTCCGATACCTGGCTCACCTATGGGTCTGTTTCTAGTATGGAGATACTTTTTTTTTTTTGGCTCTGCCTGATGTTATTTTTCATCACAGGATTTATTTTGGCTTTCCGGAAGGCAGTGCGAGCATTGGAAGGCCATTCTAGCCCAGTCCGGGTTGAGCTGAATTGAGGCTGCCTGTCGGACTTGTGAAGGCTGCCCTGTTCCCCGCTTGCCTTTTCTCCTGGGGCCTCACCCTCGGGGTTCCCCCTGGAAGGCCCTTTTTCTGGGGCCCTTCCTCTTCAGTGGGGCTCTGATTCCCAGTTTGTTTCCCCTGCCCCATCTGACTGCCAAGAACTCTGCTCAGCTTCCCAGTGTCTCAGCCGGTGCTTTGGGCTGGGTCCTTCACTACCTGGGCCCCCGCTCCTTATGAATCTACAAATGCCTTGGGGGGGGGGGGGCTGGCATTTTGAACTAATCTAAGCTGCTTCTCTTCGCCCAGATGCCTTGGCCCTCACAGGTCTTGCTTGCCTGGGCATTTCGAACTCCAAATTTGTCTCCCCACCCCACGAGCCTGCCGAAACCTCTAGCAGGAGTTCTCGGGTTCTTATCTACCACTTTTTGCTTCGTTCTGAGCCTTTCGGGTCCATGCCATTCACAAACCAGTGATGCTGGGAGGGGAAGGGTAGCACCGAGTGTCACCTCCATTAGCTCCCCTTCTCTCTGGGGTCCCGACCTCACAAGTCTGGCTACCTGCAGACATGTGGTTTTTGGATTTTGTCCAGATCATTCCTTGTGGGAGGACTGGCCTTTGATGGGCTACTCTGACATTACAGGAAGTGGATTCTTCTATCCCCTTAGAAACATAAGCTCCCTGAGGGCAGGGACCTTGTCTCCACCACCACTGTGATCCCTGGCTGATCTCAGCCATGGCTTTAATTATCACCTACGCCCGGACATTTTCAGAGGCTGTCTCCAGCCCAGAACTCTGTTCTGAGCTCTCAGCCTCACGTATCTGCCATTGGACGTTTTCAGAGGCTGTCTCCAGCCCAGAGCTCTGTTCTGAGCTCTCAGCCTCACGTATCTGCCATTGGACATTTTCAGAGGCTGTCTCCAGCCCAGAGCTCTGTTCTGAGCTCTCAGCTCCAGGTATCTGCCATTTGTCATTGCCACGTGGCTGTTCCACAGAAACTCAACCCGTCCAAAACTTTGTTCTTCCCCCTAAATCTGTCCCTGCACCAGGCTCCCTCCATCTACCTGCTGCTTAAGTCTGAGACCAGAAGGTCACATTGACAAATTGCCACTCCGTCCCCTCCCACCTTCAGTCGCCCACATTGCTGATTCTGCCTTAAAATGTCACATGACATCATCTAGTCCTCTCCCTGCCACCAGAGCCCTGTCCCAGGACCGTTCCCCTCCCCTCGGGTATTCTGTAGTCTCCTCACATTCCTCCCCAAAGCCATGCTGGTCTCCTTCCAGCATGTTCACCAGCCACCAGATAGCAGAGTGATCTCTTGAAAACAAAAATCTGATTATGTCATTTCTCTGCATAGCATCGTTCAATGATGTCCCGCTGCTTTTAAGAAAGCCTTTGAAGATAAACCCTCAAGGAGCCACCACCCTGCTGTTCTACCCTAAACCCCCTCCCAGGCTCAGCAGCCCTTGGCACTTTCCATCCTGAGGGCCTTCTCGGTTCTGGAGCGCCTTGCCTTGACTTCTTCTTGCCCTGGGGTGGGAGGTGGAGGGCTGCATACAGGCCCTTCTCCTGCCTGAAAACAGCTTCTCCTTTCCTGTCTGCTTCTCTCCTGTTCATCCTTCAGGTCTCAGCTCAATGTCCCCTCCTCGTAGGAGCTTCCCTGACCCCCCCAACCCCCCGGTTGGTTAGGTGCCCCATGAGGTCGCTGTCACTGTATCATAGAACTCAGCACATCGGAATGAACTGTGAATCAGGGGATTGTTGAGGTTTCTCCCCTACTGGGCTCTAACTCCTTGAGGTCAGGGGCTCTTTGTCTTGGTCACCACTCTATCCCCAGCACGAGCAAGGTGCCTGGAGCATCTTAGCAGATTCCTCAGTAATGTTTTGAATAAGTGAGTAAAAGACCAGTGAGGACAAGACAACCGGCCACCCCCCACCCCCACCTCCCCCCGCGGAAAGCAATCCGGGGAGTGCGTAGCGGAGGGAGGGCGGCTGGGATATGGGGTTTCTAGCTAGCAAGATTCTGAGAGTGTGATCATAAAAATGAGGAATTCTAAACAGTCTAATGCAGTCTTCTTATTGTCGGACTTAGCACCCTGGCTGGGGAGCCAGCAGATCTGGGTTCCAGTCCCAGGCCTGGCACAAATCATGACAAATAGCATTCATATAATGCTTCACAGTTTACAAGGCATTTTCACAGATAGGATCTCATTGAATCAATTCAGTGACCTCCAGCAAGCAGCTCTTAGAGGCCTGTTGTCGGGGAGGAGATCAGGCAGGGAGGAGCAGGTTTCTAGACCCATCCTCTCCCCACGGATCGAAGACAGGTTTCCTCTCCAGCCCTGAGCCTGCTCGTGTATAAAATGAAGGAATCCAAAGAGACGATCTTTAAGGTTTGCCTATGGAAATTTAGAACCTAAAATTCAGAACGACTCCAATCAGTCACACCCCCCTCCCCCCTCCCCAGGCTCCGGACAATACCTCGGGGGCCCCAGGGAGGGGTCACAAGGAAGCTGGAAGCAGGACAGAAACCAGGACATTTGTGTAGGTGGTTTATGTGTGAGCCGGCCCCAGGAAGTAGGAGTGAGGGACTGGGGAGAGGAAAAGCCCGGCTAGGCAAGTGTGTCCAGATCCCCCATCTCGAAGGGCCATGACCTCACCGGGACTTGCTGAGAAGCCACAGAACCCCTCCCAGAGCTGTCAGCCAGAAGTCAGGCCTGGCAGCCTTTCTCCACCAGCTCCCACCCCCGCTGGTGGGCTTTCGCCCTCAGGAGTGTCACCTGAACTTCGGGGCTGTGCTCACAGAGGCTGAGGAGGCTTATTGGTAGAGACGTTCTCGGGCAGAAAGGGCAAGCATCCTTGAGGCAATGGTTGGAGACAGGCCAAGCTCAGGGATACCTGTCCCCGCAATAGCACCCGACGTCAAGGTGGGACCTGGGGCACCGGGACATTTGATACAACTTGCAGAGAGGCAGAAGCATCACCATCCATCCATGTCCTTGCAACGTGGTGCTGGGGCTCTCCTCCCCCACTGCCACCAGTCCTCTCCCCTCTGCGTGTCGAGCCCCCCACCCTCTTTTCTAGGGAGTTCTTGGTGTCCAGAGCCATTGAAAGTGGGGATGGGGGGTTGTCTGTCCACCTGGGCAATTCAGATGAGGCTCAGCAGACCTTTGGCAAACGAGTGCGCGCTAAGCTGGGTCTACAATGGCGCGCCCTACCCCACGGTAAGGAAGTGGTGCACTCACACTGCTCCTCCCCTGGTCATGAGTGGTGCTCCCCCAAAGTCTAAAAGAGGGTCTGCCTGCAAGCTCGGGGCTCCCCAGGCCTGGCAGTGGCAGTGCTCCTAGTCGGGAG
The DNA here is from genome assembly GCF_004348235.1 of Phoca vitulina. Classification (NCBI taxonomy): domain Eukaryota; kingdom Metazoa; phylum Chordata; class Mammalia; order Carnivora; family Phocidae; genus Phoca; species Phoca vitulina. Next base: position 5,054,810 of record NW_022589766.1, on the reverse strand, counting down.
ATCCTCGCTCCGCCCCTCTGGTGCCATGATGCTTCTTCTCTGTCCTTCTGTTATAAACTCTGGACACAGCTTCCCTCAGCCTTTCCTTTGGATTCACCAAAAGTCTGATTTGTTAACAGTGGCTGCTTCTAGCCTTTTCCCTCTGCTATGACAATTCTACTTTGTCCCCAGGCAATGTGAATGGGAGACGAAAGGAAAAAAAAAGTGTCTTTTATGATAAGGTGGAAAAGAACATGAGTATTTAAGCTTCAAGATATTATCTGTCCACATTCTTCCTCTGGGTGAATCTTTTTAACCCCCAAATAAATTTCACCCTCCTCGGGGAGAGGAAAGGATTTTCATTTCTCTAACTGTACCCCATCCCCAACCCCAGATTTCCTAGTGCTGTATAACAAAGAATTTGGGTGACTTATGTCCCTGGCTCATGGGAGGTAACCTCTAAATTGGGGGAATTTCCCAAGTGATAGGCATGGCTTAGTTATTCATGGTGGGTGCTCCATGACCGAGTTCATGCTAATCAGATGACTCAGGACAGGGGCAGGCCAGGCTGGAAGAGGGTTGGGGTTTGGAGACAGGTGATGTCATCTTGTCCTCTGGGAAGGGTAGAGGGGCTGGAGATTACGTGGAATCACATGACCAATGATTCCATCAATAATGTTTACATCATGAAAGCCCAAGAAAAACTCTGGACTGAGGCTCAGGTGAGCTCTTCCCAGTTTGTGTGATACATCCAGGAGTGGGTACATCCTAAGAACACAGAAGCTTCAAATGTGAGACTCTTTCAGACTCACACTAAGAGGTGTCTCTTCATTTGGCTGGTCCTGATTTGTGCCCTTTAAATAAAACTGTGGTCATCAGGACAGTGCTTCCCTGAGTTCTGTGAGTCGTTCGTTCTAGTGAATTATCAAATTTGAGGGGCTAGTGGTTGTTTGGTCAGAAGTACAGGAGGTCTGGGAACCCCAGAACTTATGGCTGGTGTCTGAAGTGAGGGGAGTCTTGTGGCTGATGGTGCCTTTAACCCGTGAAGTCTGCACTAATTCCAGGTGATCCGACTTGTGTTGCCCTTTGGTGTATCTATCTACCAGCTTCCTACCACTGCCTGGGGATCCGTACTCATCAGTCAGGAGGCTCAGTCTCCTCCAAACAGACACTCACTTCCACCTTCACCCCAGAAGGCAGACCCAGAGGCAGTAAAGTGCCCTGGAGTTGGGTCTGGGTAGGACTGGCCCAACCCTGGGGAAGGTGATGTGTGCTATGGAGAGCAGCCATCCTGCCTGAGGGCTGTGGGTGGGGTGGGGCGTGACAGGCCCCCTCCTCTTCCCCACCACTGTCTGTGCAGACTCCAGCCTCGTTCCTCGGGTGATGGTCACTAGGGCCCGCTGGATCAGCCCTCCCTAGGCCGGGGCTCTCTCCCTGGCTTCCCTGGTCCCTCCAACTTCTCCCTACTTTGGTGCTCTCCTGGCCTAGTCGTGGAATCTTTCCTTGGGTGTGTGCAAAGGAAAGAGAGTTTATTCTCTAGAACTGCTTGGATCCTCTCAAGCTTCCATCCCCTAAATAATATTTCAGTGTCTTCCAAGTTGAATGATGTCTTTCCCATTTAAATCTTCCATCTATTCAAAGATTCACTCTCAGTTTCTAGCCATGTCCCCCCATCACAATCCTACTCCTCCCAGGGCAATGTAAATAGAAAACTAAAGAACTCCTCTTTGGAGGAGCCAGTCCCCTCTATGCAAATATTCAAAATTTCAGGTTTTGTATCCACTTCTCTCCCCCATGTCAGTATCTGGGTGCATGAGAGGGCTCCCCTGGCCATGAGGAGACGTCCTTGGATCCATGTGTGTTCTATGCATTTTTGCTGGAGTCCCACAAGGCATGACCTGGCCTTCCGGGTAATGTGTTGATGTGTACTGTGGGAGTTTTGGCATCCCATTTGTCCCTGGAAAAGTGCCTTAGTGGGCTCTTCATCCTGGCCAGGCCTTTGCCTGAGCTCTCCACCTCTCCAGTCCTCTCCCTGGGGCATGTGAGAATTTCTGGGTCCCCTGCATGGCCAGGGAGGCCAGGAGTCCTGCCTTGGTCATGCCTCCCTGGCCAGCTTTGTTCTGCCCTGTACACAGAAGGCAGACTTCTAGAGGTGTCAGGTCCCCCACCCCCACCCTGCCACGATCAATGAGCTCAGGGAAGGATGACTCAAGCGCCTGAGACTCTCAGCTCCCAGGGACATTTCTAAGCACCCCTGCACCCTCACCCTGGGGTAGTGAGCTCATGACGGTCTAACTTCCTCGCTATCTTCATCCTCTTTGTTCCCAAGACTGCAAGGGCAAACTTTCCATCCTTTTCCTCTGCCTGCTGAGAATGCCTCTACAGAGTCCAGGATCTACACCCCCTAGACATGCCTCTTGCCACAACAAAGGAATTTAGAAAATCCTTTCTCCAGACAAAGGATGGCTTTCCAGTCCACTTGGTTGCCGGGAACTCAAACAAAAATCTAGCTGATGTTCAAAGATGGGCAGTGACTTGCTCCAACATGATCTACCCTTGCCCCAGCACTGAGGAACCACAGTGGGTGGGACCCCCCTGGGCTATAAGACTCACAGGCTGAGGAAACAGATCTGAAACTATTTCAAAATATAATCTCATTTACATGCTCCTCAAATAATATTTACGGTGGGCCTGCCATGCGCCGGTCACTAGGTTAGGACATAAACACTCCTTGAAATTGTTTTTAATAACTGCTTTATTAAGATATAATTGACATGCCCTACAGTTCAGTCTTAAAAGTGAACAACTCAGTATTTCTTACTATATTCACAGAATTGTACAAACATCACCACTACCCAATTTTAGAATATTGTCATCACCCCAAAAAGAAACTCCAAACTCATTAGCTGTAAACTGCCTCCCACCCCCAGTTTCCCCTCCGCCGGCTCCGGGAAATCACTGATCTACTTTCTGCATCTATGGATTTGTCTCTTCTGGACACTTCATGTAAATGGAATCATACAATAGGTGCCTCTGGTGACTAGCTTCTGTCATTTAGTAGAATGTTGTTAAGCTTCATCCATGTTGTACTATCAATACTTCATTTATTTTCATTGCCAGTTAATGCTCCGTTGTACGGATATGCCTCATTTTATCCATACATTCGCCAGTTGATGAACATTTGGGCTGTCTCCACTTTTTGGCTGTTATGAAGAAAGCGACTATGAATGTGCATGTACAAGTTTTTATGGGGACGAATGTTTTTATTTCTCTTGGGTACATAGTCCGGAGTGGAATCGCTGGGTCACATGGTAACTCTGCTTAAAAGTTTGAGGATGTCAAACTCTCCCACAGTGGCTGTACCATTACCATTTAAGATTCCCACCAGCAGTGTATGAGGGTTCCAGTTCCTCCACATCCTGCCCGACACTTCATGTCTTTTGATTTCAGCCATCCTAGTGGGCGGGCAGCGTGTTCTCTCACGGTGGTTTTCGTTCGCATCTCCCTGATGGCTAAGGATGGTGAGCATCTTTTCATGAATTCATTGGCCATTTGTATACCTTCTTTAGAGAAATAGCTATTCAGATCCTTTGCCTGTTTTTAAGTTGGTTATTTGTCTTTTTATTGTTGAGTTGTAAGAGTTCTTTATATATTGTGGATACAGTTTCCTTTTCAGCCCCTTTTGGATTTTAAGAGACATCTAAATCAAGGTCAGACCAGGGGTTGCCGTTTTAATAGTCTGCAGCGTTCACTGCAAGGTGACAGAAATTTTGCAAAGAATGCGTTCCGTTCCCCTTGGAGGGTTCAGAGGGTTCGTGCAGGGGCAGACCTGGGAGAGGAAGGACACAGAACTGCCTGGGTGGGCCTGGGCCTGCTCTCTGTTCAATCACACCCCTTTCAAAACTCCTGTTGGAGAGGAGTCTGAGATTCAACAGGCTGGAGGCGGGTGGGGATGCTGGTTGATTAGTGTACCCAAGGCAGGATCAGTTTGGGGGAATTTTCTTCCTTTTTTTTTTTTTTTAAGAGCATAGGCTTTTATTTCTTGGGCAAATGAGATGCTACATAGAAAAGCATTTTGGAATTACAGAAGGATATGCAAATGTAAGGTGATATTACTGTTTCTGTTGTTATTTGTGGGAACCAGTGAAAAGCGTCTCTAGGAAGACATGGCCGAGCCTGCGTGGGGTTAAGGATGTGCAGCGTTTTAGGGAGGGCTTGGGGGGTGAAAAGGAAAGGAGAGAGGAGGGTAGCAGAGTTTGCAAATGTTGGTTATGTATGTATGTGTGTGTGTGTGTGTGTGTGAGAGAGAGACAGACAGACAGACAGACACAGAGAAGACCTTTGTGATTTCTGGCATGTTCTTTTACCACCAGTATGATTATTTATTTAATATTTTTCTTTAAATGGGCTCCTATTTCTTTTAATTAAATATATTTATAAAGGAAACTTTATATCACAGTTATAAATGGCAAAAATGCATCATTTTCAAACTGGAATGTACCATGTAAACAAATAGAACAAAAACCAAAATGTTCTTTAATTCTAGCTAGACGCCGTGCCTCATAGGCCTGGAAAACCGCTCTGGACTGGCTCACCTCTCCCTGTCACTCAGGACTCTGCTCAGAGGGTGCCTCCCCAGAGAGCCTCTCCAACACCCCCCTGCCCCCCCATCCTTGCTTTATGTCTTCCCGTGCTCATCACTATCTAGGGGATGGTGTTTTTCCTCTGTGCGTCTGGTGCCTTGCAGGCAGGGCCTGTCTTATTCATGATCCCCACAGCCGAGCTCGATACATAGTTGTCGAATAAGTAGCTAAAGCTCTGAGCCCCAGGGCTGTTCTCGAGTTTGTTTTTCTCCTTTTAGCAAGTGTCAACCAGGTGTTAAAGGACACACCAGCCCCTGCCACGCTTGACGCTTGCAACTTGCTCTCTCGGGGGGACTGAGCCAGGCTTGAGAAAGAGGCAGCCTTTCAGGGGGTGATCCTCCGGCTCGCCGGCCTCCTGCCTCGCGCTGCGGACCCCCACTTGCCGGCTGGCTAGCTGAGTGACCCCACAGCATCGCGGGACCGCACCTGTGTCCGCCTTCCCCAGGGTGAAGGAGCCATCCCCTGCCCACCTCACACACACACCCGGCAGAGAGAAGCTGCTTGAGTCAATGAGAGTAGGAGCTCAAAGGGTTTACCAGAGGATGGGATTTAATTACGGACATTGCCTGCTAAAAAAAATCCTCCTCTTTTCCCCCAGGCCCAACTTTTAAAAGTAATAATATTATTTACCCTTGGCTGAACACTCACTATGTGGCAGGTGTCTTGCTAAGTAAGAGTTTTCTATAGCTATTATTTAATTGTATCCTTGCAATAATCTATAAAGTGGGGACTTATTGTTCCCATTTTACAGATGAGGGAACTGAGGCTTAGAACAGTTTCATGACTTGCCCAAGTTGAGGCAGCCTGCCTATGTTCTTAACCATGACATTGTAACAATCACATAAATGCTACCACCTCCACGAAGACTTCCTGCCCAGCGGTGTTTCCACTTATAAGTACCCATAATTCTGTACTATTACCTCTCTGCTGACATCTGCTCAATCTCCCCTGGTGTGTGTGTGTGTGGCGAGTCTCAGTTCCTTGAGGGCTGAAACCATTCACTCAGCTCCCCCAGGGTCAAGCCAAGTACTTGGCACACTATGGCTACCCCACCTGTGTCCCCAAGTGAATGAAGGACTGAGGGCTCCTGGGTTTCTTCCGTCAGGCTCTGTCTCCATGGAGGACAGATGAAGAAAAATGAGCAGTTGCATTTCCAGAGATATAAATTCACTCTATCAGAAAGCCCCTGGGGATGTTTACCTAGGACAGCGTGAGGGCGGACGTGCAGACCATCCTGGAGGCAGGGACAGGGGACATGGTTTGGGGAGGACCCTCCTGGCCTGTAGAATTGATGGCTCGTGCTGGTCTTCTCCGTCTTTCCAGATTCACTCTCTACCCTGTTCCTCGTCCTCCCGGGAGCGCAGAGGAAGAAGAGAGAGTGATGCTGGGGTATGTAGTCCGTGTGTGTTGGGCCGGGACTGGTAGCAGCTCTGTGGTTACTGGCCCAGATTCTGCTCTCCTGTGTGGTTTCCCCACACCCTGACCTTGCCATTGTGGGTTATTAGACCTTCTTCAAGTTATCCTGATTTGAGTGTGCCCTCTGTTCCTGCAGGGACCCTGGTCGATGGGGTGGAACGCCCTTTTCTGTGCTCTTTTGGTCACTTCTTGTGGTCAGAGTCTGTGCTTATTCAACACTGTGTCCCCACACCTGGCCCAGTATTTGGGCTGTGGTTTTATAGTTAACTAACATTACCGAGCACCTACAATGTGCCAACACTGTTACTTGTATTACTCAAATAATCCTTGCAGCAATCCCACAACTATCACCTTCATTTTACAGATGAGGAAATTAAGATCCAGAGAGGCTGAGTAACTTGCCCAAGGTCACATGTCAGCGTGTGGCAGATCTGGGATTTGAACCCAGCCAGAGTGACTCGTGAGCCAACAGTATGACTCTCAACCCTGCTATTGGGTTGCCTTTCTGGTTGCTGTTTGTGTGTAGGGGGAGGACGTCTATTAGCCTTGGGAACCAAAAGAATCTGCTCCTTTGCTCACTCACAGGCTCAAGTAGAATGGGCAGAAGGTGGAATGTGGGCCACCATAGCAACTGGATCACCTGGTCACCTCTCCTGCTGAGCCCTTGGGGCTGAAGTTCTACTGCAGGTGGAGAGAAGGGTGGGGTTGGCATGGGGCAGTGTTTGAGGCACCAGATGCACTGGGAGGACTTGGAAGAATACCAGGTGGGTAGATGAGGCAGGATGTTCTGGGCAGAGGTGGGGGAAGCTTCTGGAGGCAGGTGGGATGAACGGGGAAGCTCTTGCCTGAGACCGGAGAGCGGTAGCTGTTGCCTTTGCCAAACCTGCATCCAGGTGAGGCAGACCGCTCCTCCGAGGCCTCCTCCCCCATTTGTCTCCGGCTCCAGAGCCCAGGGTTGTAGTCTTCACTTCAATCCTCTCTCTAGCTCCGTGACAACATGCTCCTTCCCAAGGCTGTCAGAGCCTGGGGTTTGCTCCTCAACCACCACTGGGGGCCCGAGGGCTGGGTACTTCTGTTTTGCCAGCTGTAGGATAAAAGCATGGGCTTCTCCTCCCCAGGTCCCTGAAACCCCCCCCTCCCCAGGGGGCCAGGGCAGGACCGGATGGAGTGGGCAGGTCACCTCTCTGTGGTTTGTTGTAGGCCCTGACCTTCCTGACCAGAAATGAGATCCTGTGGTGAGTCGAAGGGCCCCTTTCCCTCCCCTTGAGCTGAGCTCTCGTCCTGGTACGGTCTCATGCTGGTCCCTGAGTGTGGGCCCCGCTCAGCACTGGGGAACCTTGGAGGTGAGACCGGCAGGCAGAGACAGACCTCCCCACCAGGAGAGCCCAACGCCAGGACTCCAGGACCCAATGGGAGTTGAGCAAAACCTCAGGCGTCAAGCCACCAGGGGCTCCGAGGCAGGATTGCCTCACAGAATCACAGACGTGGATGGGGCCTCTTGGGGACATGGGGGGAGGGAAGAAAGGACTTAGGAAGCAGGTCTGAGGCCTGGTTGGGTAAACTTGGATGTGCTCTAAGCCCTGGCTCCCTCTCCAAGCCTCTCTTCAGAGCCTGCCATGGGTCCGACACCGTGAGGGCCCTGGGAGCATAACGGGGAGTAGTCCACGTGCCCGTCGTCATGCAGGTTCCCGTCCAGCAGGGAAGGCTCTGGACCGAAGACAAGCGTCATGCAGTGTGAGGGCTGCAGACTCTCAGCCCTCCTCATGGGATCACAGAGGGCATGAACGGCACGGTGTATGAGTGTTCCGTCCAGGTCCAGAAAGGGGGATTGAAAGTCTTATGTGATTCCTTCTCTTGCCCCACCAGCCCCCCGGCACCCCTTGCCCGGCCCAGCAGAAGACAGGCACTCAGCTGGACAGAGCTGAGCAGACAGGCTCTTGCCTCAGGACCACCAGGCCCAATGACAGGCAGGGGTGAGCTCCTGGTCGGCTTTTGTGAGCCTCACTTGTTAGGTATGAATTGGAAGCTGAGGGACACTAGATATTTGAAGAGAACATTTAAAACCCTGCATTAAATCATGTCATCATAACATTTCAGAACACCAGAGATAATGAGAAGAGGCAAAAAGCTTCCATAGAGAAAACAAAAACAAAAACAAAAGACCTATAGAGGACCAGGATCAGAATGGTTTGGGACTTGGAAGACAGTGGCTAAAGGACTTCAAAATTATAAGGAAAAAATTCCAATCTAGAATGAAGTCACAGTTAAACTAGTAATCAAGAGTGAAAGTGAAGTAACTATTTTTTTGACATGCAAATTACTTTTAAAAATGACCTCTTACGCAACTCGTCTGAGGAAGCTTTTGGAGGATGTGCTCTATTACCACGAGTAAGTAAATGGTGATACTTTAGTAAGCTAGACTTGTATATCCAGGATGCTTCCGTTTTTGTAAAACAAAAGATTCTACATGCGCGCACGCGCGCACACACACACACACACACACGACAGTATGTGTGGAAGGACACACACACACATGCACGCTGAGCATAGGTTAGCTTCTTGGAGGGGCCCGGGGTTCTGCCCACGTCGGCGTTAGCATGGCTGCATTGTCTGCAAGGTGAAGGGCAGCGCCGAAACGCCCACCCAGTGGCAGCTGCAGCAGCTGAGGGAGCTGATGGCACGCATCCTTTCCTTCTCTTGCCCCACCAGCCCTTTCCACCATCTCCCTTTCTCGGGAGAGAAAGTGGCCCAGTGGGGCTAGACTAAACCCCAGTCCCTTTTGGACAATTGTCCTATGTGGCCTCCGAAGACGCGTGGTGATTTTCCTATTAACGTGACAAAGACATACAGCCTGGATGACGGTGCAGTTGGAGAGATCGGTCCAGCTGAGAAAAGGATCCAAGAGACTGACAGACACAAGTAACCTCTGGATGAGGGTGGCTCTGCCCTCATCTAATACTTTCTCACCTTTTTTTTTTACTTTCCCACCTTCTTATCTGTGCCGTGCAGAGGACACAAAGGCCTGGTCACCAGATCTGCAGATGACACACAGCGGGAGGGGCAGACCACATGTGACACACTCTGGTCTTGGGGCTGCCTTGGCCGGGCTCTCCCAGAAGGGGTCTGTCCACCCTCAATTTCTAGCCGGTGGGGATTTTCTTTCACAGCTTGTCCCTTTCGGCCTCAGCTCCAAGTCAGCCCTCCCTGACTTCTGATCCAATTGTTCCCCGAGAAGCCCCTGACTTCCAGATGTCTCTTTGGGCTCAGCGCACAGGCCCTTCCAGGTCCTTATCTTCAGCCGTGGCCGCAGACTCCACGTCTGGGGCCTGAGCGCAGGAGGGCACCTGTGGCTTCCTTTAGACCTCCGGGGTTGGAGCCCAGGTTGGCCCAACTCAGTCTGAGCCACTTGCCCTGCTCAGTGTCACTCAGGGGCTGCTCCGTCACGATTGTGGGCTGCGTGGGAGTCTGCTTGGGGACCCTGAAGCTTTGCCCCTAGCCCCCACACAGGCTGACCCGGACATGAGGGCCTCTCTTTCCTCTTAGCACCCCTGAGGTCCCAACATTTCCCAGCCTCCAGGCCTTGTCCTGGCCATTAGCGCCTGGCCCTCCTGGAGCACCTACCACTGGGTCAAGGTCAGCGGGCAGCATGGTTACGAGCTGGCTTCCCGGAAGCCGAGGGGCTGGGTTGGAGGCTCAGCTCTGCTCCTTGTAGTTGTGTGACCATGGATGCATTTCTTTGCTGAGCCTGTTCCCTGACAACCCTGATATGAAAGTACTGGAACCTAACCTCACATGGTTGTTATTAGGACAATTAAATGATTAAATGCACGTCAGGGGTCAGAACAGCACCGGGCACGTGGGTCAGTGCTGACCAGGGGCTAGCTGTTATTTTCATGCTTTTATTATCTCTTTTTCTGCAAATGAGGAAACTGGCTCAGAGAAATGAAGTGGTTTATCCAAGCCACACAGCTTGAAAGGAGCAGATCATAAAAGCTACCTTTTCAGGCTAAAGATAGGGCTATTTATAAAATGACTGCAGGCTGTCCTGTAGGGCAAAGGACTACTGACCCCATGGGCCCAGGAGCTGAGCCCGGGAGAAAGGAGGAGAAATGGAGGCTGCACGGGACCTGTGTTCTCAGTCCTGCCTGCAAGAGAGGAACGTGGAAGCTCACAGAACGTAGAGGTCCTGCCCCGACCCTGGCCTTGAATGAGAGTCTCTAGGGGTGGATACGGGTGCTTTCACAGGCTCCCCACATGTTTCTAACGTGGGACCCAGTTGAATATCACTAAATAGGGCCTCAGAGGTAAGGGTGCAGAGAAGGGTATACAAATAGCCATAGGAGGCCTGACCTGGAGGGAGCGGGGGGGGGGGGGGACTGAGTCATTTTACAGAAGGGCAACTGAGGCACAAGAAGGGATGTGGCAGGTCCAAGGTCCCACAGAGTGTGAGCTGCGGGGCTGGTCTCCCCTGTCTCGGGGCCTCTGAGCCCTCAGACAGCCCCTCCCCGTGTCTGGGAGGGAGCCACCGCACGGGCTCCTTGATTTCTGGCAGGCTGAATGTGTGAGTTTTTCAAATGGCTTTGACTCTTGAGTCCATTAGTGATTAATTCAGAGTTCCATTTAGAGCCGGCTGATCCATATTTGGAGGAGGAGAACATTTTGTGGCAGCCGAGATGCAGCCACGATTCATCTGCGGGCAGCCCACCCACTCGGCGGCTTGGGAAGGCATGAAATCCAGGCCAGGCCCTCCCCACAGCACCCCTCCCCAGAAAGCTCTCTGGGGAGGCACGGCCGAGAGATTCGCACCTGGGTCGGGGGGGGGGGGATCCTTTAGGGGTGAGCAGCACAGTCTGAAGAACCGGGTGTGGGGTGCAGCCCCCACTCTCTCTCAAGCCGTATGAACTTGGGCACACCCCTTAAACTTCCTGAGCCTCAGTTTACCCTTCTTTAGAAATGATCACCCCTGCCCCTGTCCCACAGGAATGTGGGAAAAATCAACGAGAAAATGTGCTTGAGTGCACTCAGCACAGACACTTGGTAAATGAGAGGAAGGGGTGGCCGTGGCCGTCACCCCTTTCCTCCAGCAGTGCTTCTGACACCCCCCTTCTCCGGGCTCTGGGGAAAAGAGCTTCGGTGTCTGGATTTAACACGCACCACGGTGTGACCTTAAGCGTTATTTTACCTCCTTGAGCCCCAGTTTCATCTGTGAAGGAGAGATAATGGCTCTTTCCTGTCATGCGGTTCCGTGAAAAATGTCCACGAGCGTTGACAGCTCGCGGCAGGCCACTCCCGGTGGGGAACCCGGGTGGGACCAGGGGAGCAGTCTGTGAAGGGCCCCAGAGAAGTCTTAAAAATTAGTACAACTTACTGAAAGTCAGTCTGCTTTTTCTCTCCTCAGGCCAGCAATTCTAACGATGACAGTGATCAAATACTCCTTTTGACTGGGGCGTGCTGCTTCTGCGGCCCCCTCCTGCTGCCCCCTCCCCTCATGGGCCACTGGACCCTCCAGGGATGATGGCCTGCCTTTCCTCCTCTGTGCTCTTCAGTGCCCCCCATACTTGCCTGGAGAACGTTTCCCCTCACGTACTCCATACCCCGCTTTTCGGCTCCCCCGCAAACTTGTCAGAAGAGTCTCTGGTGATGGTCCAGCCCCTTACAAGGCCGAGGGAGCCTGTCCTTCATGAACAGCCATGCGCCATTCTGCCTCCTGTTTTCAGGCCCTTCTCATGAGTCAGCCCAGAGCCAGTGATGGGGGTTATCTCCCCGTGGTCCTGCCCTCTCCCCCTGCGCGGCCACACAGCCACCTCGCCCTCTGTCTGTCCCTCACAAACAAAGCCTGCGGGACGGTGTGGGCCTACAGTAGAGACGTCGATCGCGGGGAGCTGAGGCGGGCTGCTTAGTCCTGCGGCCTGAGGAGACGGCCTGGGGGCTGGGCTCTAACCCTGGCTCAGCCACACCCACCGTGTGACCTCTTTTCTCCGGGCCAAGGGCGGGGCTGGGCAGATGGCCTGGGTGGCACGCTGGCTTCCCCAAGGGCCTGCTGGCTTCTCCATCTGTAAGTGAGGGACTGGACTGAGCGACCACAGACGTCCCTTCCAACTCTGACATTCTAGAACCAACACTTGTGGAGTATATCCCATGCTATGGAGCACACTCATGTACTTTCCCTCACGCCCGGCTCATCTTTGCACCCCCCTTCCCCCCCACGAAGTGGGCTGGGCACACCGGAGTCCTCAAGGATGTTTCTAGAAGGGTGGACTGATGTCTAACTGCCTTTACTATGTCACTCAATCGTAAATCCCCTTCCTCCAGATGGGCCAGCAGGAGAGGGGCGCGCGGTCTGCCATCCCCAGCTCACTATGGCTCTCTTCTTAGCATCCATGACACCTTCCTGAAGCTCTGTCCCCCTGGGAAGTACTACAAGGAGGCAACACTGACCACAGACCAGGTCAGCTCCCTGCCAGCCCTGAGGGTGAGTGCAGCATGGGGGCAGGGCGGGGCATGCCACTGGGGTCCATGGAGGGGTCGAGGACACTGGGGGAGGGGTGGGCACTCTGGCTGTGGGGGCGTCTGGTGGCAGCCTCTCTGGAGGGGCTGGTGGACCCGCAGGCGTAGGGCCCAGCAGGGCATGGTTTCCCAGCACTTCTCACACGCATCTGGCCTCACTCTATCCTTGCATCAGTCCCGGAGGCAGGACAGGCATGATGACTGTCACCATTTCTCAGGTGAGGGACCAAAGTGCACGGAGACAATGCGACTTGCTCCAGGTCTCATGGGGAAGGGGGCGGGCCTTGTTGAGGCTCCCACCTGCCCTGCTGGCTGATCCTCCAGGGTCTGCCTGTGATTCCCTTTTGAGCCTCAGTTATGGCCCCCCACCAGCTTCCTGCTGACCATTTACTCGACCTGCCCCCCCCAGGACCCTGCACCAGCCAGCTCTCTTTGCTATCCTTTATGCCCCAAGCCAGATAAGTGGGAAGGTCGGGATTCCCCATTCAGGCCTTGGGGAAGCCAGGGTGCTACCCCAGTCTGTCTGCCCAGCCCCCTCCTCAACCCTTTTCTGCTCAGGCTGCTTCAGTGGACAAGGGTTTTTCTAGAAGGACTGAGAACCTTCTCAGTTTCTTCCCTGAGAAGCCAGGAGCAGGCCTAGGAGCCCAGGGACTGTCGTCCCAATCTGCCTCCTTCCATCTCCAGGTATGACCACAGGAAAGGACACGTGCATTTCTGTCCTTGTCCCCCTTATCCTCTCCCCTTCAATTGAGCCAATCCTCCCTGACCTAGAGCCTGATAGATGAGAGAGGTGGGCCAAATGTTCCTATCTCCTCCTGGATTTCCCCACTTTCCTGGGCCAAATCTCATAACCCATAGACCCAGTATACATACACACACACACACACACACCCTGCCCTTGCTAGAGCAGAGTCCTCGTACAAACCTGCGTCTCAGTCTCCCCACCTGTGCAATGGGCGGAGTGGTGGGGGTGGCTGGGAGTTGTTTCCATGTGCTCCCCAAGGCTCCCTGCACCCCACAGGCTGTGCTGACATGAGCTGTCAGTGACCCCCACCCCCATTCCCAACTTTTAAGGACCGTCTTGAGTTTTTTGTTCCTGCTGTGAAAAGGCCCTGCCCTTCCCCCAAAGCACCTAGAAGAGCCCGGAGGTGCACCATAAAAGGGCTCCCCAATCACTTCTAAGATTTGTAATTAAAATGTGTGTAGCGCCCAGAGAGGCCGACGTCAGGTTAACAAACCATGGTGGTGTCAGGCTTCCCGATGTTTCATCCTGATCTCAGAGGAAAAATGGTTTGAATTTGTCAATTGTGCAACGAGAGGCCATCTTCACTTCTGTCTGGAACAAGATGGGCCTGCGAGCTGTGGGCACCTCTTGGCAGAGGGCTGAGGGCTCAGGTGGGGCGGGGAGTGGGAAGAAGGTCTTAAGGGAGAGATCACACAGGTGAAGGGGCACGCATTCAACTTGGGCTACGGACCTTGTTTTGGGCAGAGACAGAGAAAGAGCAAAGAACTAGGTACTTGAGATGGAGGCAGGAACAGAGAAGACAAAGGAATAAGAAGGGGTGTGGAGGGGGAGGGGGACGGGGCAGCTGGGAGCTGGGGTCTCGGAGAGGAAAGGAGCACGATACTCATAAAGGTGAGGTAATTGGAGAATGTGCCTGTGCCAGACACAAAATGGGGAGCCCGTCCTCCTGGTACCCCCTACTCACACACACACCCACCCAGGCCCACCCAGGCACACCTCCACATCCCCACCCCTCACACGTGCTGGCTGTTGGGGGGGGGGGTCTCAGAACTAGACTATCCACTCAGGGGCCAGAGCTGAGGGGCAGCCCGAATGGAAAGCTTCTGGCCTCTGTTCCCCAGGTGGGGGACAGTGTCACTGGGTAGTCCCAGAATATCCCAATGTGAAGCCTGGCAAGAGACTCAGAGACCACCCAGCCTCCTCACTGCCAAATGCTCTCTGCCCTGCTTTTACCCATCAGAAAACTGAAGCCCGGGAGGGAAACACCCTGCTCAGGCCCCGTGACCCCACTTCTAACCAGGGCTCCACCTCTGATCAGGGCTTGGCTTGGTGCTGACAGCATGCCTAGGTCTGCAAGGTGCCCTGGACGAACAAGGGCAGCGCCTGGCAAAGACCTGCCCTGGAGGGTCGGCGTGGAGGGTGCTGGGGGACGCGTGGGCCAGCACTCTGCACAGCCCCAGAACACCCTAGTTAGGTCTGGGGTCTCTGTTCTGAGCCCCCGAGGAGCAAGCACTGGACTAGCATCAGAGGGCTGGGTCAGGGCCCAGCTCCATCACTCCACCTGTGATCTCTCCATCTAAGCCTGAATCCCTGTCGGTAAACAGTGTGTCCGCGCCGAGCAAGTGCGGGGGAAGAGCCACCGTGGGTTGGCGGGAGGGCTGCGGGAGGGGGTGCAGGCAGCCCCTGCCCATGGGGAGCACCAACCCGGGCCACCTCTGGAGGGCTGGACCCCCAAGTGCTTCACTGGACAGTGTCTGGGAACGGAGATGGGGTCTTAGGACAAGCCTACTTTTGATTTTACTTATTTCATCCTTCTAAATGGCCTTTATTCTACTCTATTGCACAACTAAAAACCAGATCATTGTAGGAAAACACAGAAAAGCAATAAACAATAAAAACTGGTAGGCAGCCCACCTCAAGGGATGATCATCACGATCAATTTGCCTTATTTCCCTCCTTAATTTTTTCTAAGCAGATATATCTATTAAGTGTTTATTGGGATCACATTGACTTTTTTGTACGTTGCTTTTTTTTTTTTTTTCCCCTTCCCATTTTGGTTTCTTTGTTCCTTTTCCAACTGGTTCTGAACAGCCAGAACCATCTCATGAATTTAGGACACTGAGCCACATCTAGAGAACGAGGGGACAGGACACTGGGCCAGGAGCAGAAGGGCTGGGTTAGAACTCACTTGCTAGCCATGTGATCTTAAGCAAGTCACTTCACAAGAGGAATGATTCAGGGTGGGAGGAAGCAAATAGACCCCATGCAAAGAAGATGGGGTGGGAGGGGTGCCGCATGGAGCCTGTTTTCCTGCAGGTGTGAGACCTGGTTCTAGGTGCTCCAGGTGTAGCCCTGGGTCCGAGGACGCAGGTTTCTTGACAGTATGAGGAAGCACTTCCTAATCGGCAGAGGTGTGTGCAGAGGGCACGAGCTCCCTGTCACTGTGGGGCATGAAGCGGGCCGACAAGCATTTAGCTGGGATGTTCTAGCACACACTTAGGTATGAACAAGAGACCGAACCCCATGCTTGGTACCCTCTTCACTGCCTGAGCCTGTGGTTCTGGCCCTGGGACTCGTTCTCACTCTCTTTTGTGTTGGCGACCATGGTATGTCCCGGACTTTGGACTTTTCATAGTCCAGTAAAATTTCCAAAATAATTTTTTTTTCTTTTTTTGAGGAAGAACTAGCTAGAGATGCCAACTTTCCAATTTTGCCAAGTAAGGACATTTAAAAACGATGTGATCCACAATCACCATCATTTCATCTTTTAAAAATGTTCATTTTAGAGCAAAAATATAAGAAGGATCTAATCCCAGGCACAAGAACAGTTCCTTCCATACACATCTCCTCTTGTCATTTTTGGACTTTTGCTACCAGTCATTAAGCACTTTGTCACTGATCATCCCTGGTCCTCAGACTAGCTTTTGGGGCTTTAGATCTAGGACTAAATTTCCCTCCGTGTCTTTCCAATCTTGGTCGAAGGGAGAAGCTTGCTTCCCGAAATGAGCAAGGAGAGACTTGCTGGGGGTGTGGGGGCCCGAGTGTCCCTGTTGCGTCCTCTGTGGGCCCAATGATGGGAGCTGCGTGACTCACACTGCCCAGAACACATCTCTGGAAAAGGCTGTGAGAATTGGGCCCCAGGGAGCTTTGGGTACGGCTGTAACTTGGCTCAGGGGTTTGAGTGGTCTGGGAAGAAAGTCCTGTTTCTTAACTTGGATTCACTGGTGGAAAAATGGGTTGGTTAATATTGGGAAGGGTCTGCTCGTCAGCAGAGAACAAGGCAGGAGAATGGCCTGGGCAGCAGAGAGCAGTGGGAAAAACCTGAAGATGGGGACACAGTGGTCCTTTTTCACTCAGAAGTTTCTGTTTTCTCTTTGTGGCTTTCTTTGGTATATTTAAAAGCAAATTAGCTCAATGTTTCTGTTCTTGTAAATAATGATCTTGCTTTCTGTAAACTTGGATGAGTAGTGGTACAGTGTGACCTGGGTTTCTGGTTTCCGGGCCCAGGACGGCGGGTGGTAGGACTTGGGGGAAATCCCAAGGTCTCAGAGCTGGTGGGATGGAGGCTCGAACACAACACAGGATGGGCCAACACGCTGCTCTGGCCTCTCCCCAGCTCCCCCTCCGGGGTTCCTGAGGGCAGGTGGTATGTGCACAGCCTGGCCTCTACTACATTTCCCCCAGCATCAACTCTGTAAGCACAGAGAGGTTAGGGAACCTGCCTGAGGTATCAGGAGGCTCCTGAGGTTTCAGCTCCACATCCTTGGTTTCTACCAGTCCCCAGTTTTTCTGAACCTTTCTGATACCTGCTGACAGGCTGGGCCTAGCTGCTTAGAATAGCTTGCAAAGAACCCACTCGCAAGGCTTTCAGCAAATCAAGAGTCCTCATGTTTATTCAGGCTTTTGAGAAATTACCAGAGTAGCAGGGGCAGGGATGGGAATGTATTTTTTTATTTAAGTGTGTTTTTCTTTTTTTTTTTTTTTAGATTTTAAATCAAAATTATTTATGCATGCCAAGAGTCAAGTTGCCCTCTGGGGGTCACCCTCATTTCCCTTCTCTGGAAAGAAACCATTTGCAGCTCTTAGCTGCTTCTTGGTTCTTGCCTTCAGATCTCTGGAGAGTGCTCTTGTATGGCCCCTTCTTAATATCTCAGCCTTTGACCTCCCCCTAGAGAAGAGGTTTAGCTCTTCCCTCCCCCACATGACTCCCATCCCCCACATCACTCCCAGTACAGGTATATAAGTATTTCGGTTAGATCGGTATTCAGTGTTTACGTTATGATGACTACATATGCTACTCGGAGCTGAGCCAGGAAGTAAACTATGGTTACTTTTCTCTGTCTGCACGTTTTCTGTTGTCATCTTCACTGGATGTAATCATTGTTTTTGCTTAGTTTTCTGTGTACTTATCATTAAGTTGACACCAAACCTCTGCTGATCACCTAAAAATCTCCTCTAATTAAAGGCTTTCAGAACTGAGATGTTTTCTGTACATCCCACTTTCTTGGAGAAATTTCTCTTGGAGACTTCAGAGCCACTCTAGTCAGAGCCGGGTGACCCTCCAAGCCTGGTCCATGCTGTCCTAGCTTCTGGTCACTTCTCCCTTGGATCTTCATTCCCTGTCTTCCTCTCTCCGCGTACTCCCTTGTCTTGGTGGAGCGCATCCTTTAGTAGCTTCCTGATAAAGGGTGCACGGAGGTAAAAGTCTTGCCACCTTCCATACACCTTACATGGCTGATAATGTCTTTATTCTCCCCTTGTACTTGATGGAGAGTTTACATGGAACTGACCTATCAGCTGGTTGTCATTTTCCCTCTCGTTGGGAAAGCAGAGCTCAGGTGCATTTCAGCTTTCACTGTTGTTACTGAGAAGTGCAAAGCCTTTCTGTTTCCTGACCTTTTTTTGTAACTCGATTTTTTTTCTTCCTGGGAACTTGCAGGCTCTTCTCTTTGGCCCCAGGATTCTGAAAGTCCCAATGATGTGAGGTGGTGTGGGTCCTTCTCCCGATGTACAGGGCACGCAGAGGACCCGCTCAGTCTGGAAACTGTCATTCAGGACTAGGATGTTTCCATGGATTGTTTTCTTTGATAACTCTCGCCCTTATGTCTTCTTTGTTCTCTCCTTCTGGGAACTCTAATATCCTGCTGTTGTACATCAGGGATCGGCCCTTTACTTTTTATCTCCTCTCTCCTATTTTTCATCTTCATCTCTTTGCTCTGCTTTCTAGGAGCTTTTCTCAACTTTATCTACAAACTTAATTTAGTTTTTCACTTCTACCGTTATGCTTTTAATTTCCAAGGGCTCCTTTCCCCCCTTCTGTTTTAAAATAGTATTTTCTTATTCCTAATGCAATGTCTTATCTGATCTTTTCTCCATGGTGCCTACCCCCCACCACCTCCCCCCCCCGGCTTGTTTGGGTCTCCATCTTCCGTGTCAGTGGTCTTCCCTGGCTATCTGGTAATCGTCTGCTTATAGTGGAGAGTAGGGGGTGGTTGCTAAAGAGCTGTGTCAAAGCTAGAGTTCCTGGGTAGGCTTTCGACTAGGAGCTACCCTGGAGAGGGAGCAGGGGTGGTGGGGGGACCATTTCTTGAGGTCTCCCTAGAGAGGTTGGGAGGAAAGTTCTGAAAGGAGGGCTGCTGGAGTCTTAGACTTCAGCGCTTGTATATTTATTTAATCTCCAGTTCTCAATGTGGCTGACACCCCCCCCCCCCCCCCCCCAACGCAGAAAGTGTCTTTTAGATTCTCCAGAGAACAACCTTCTAATCTGGCGCAAGGAAGGGCTGGGGAGGGCCAGCCACCCAGCGTCCAGCGGAGGGGACTAGAACTCCAAAGCTTTCAACACTTTTAATCAATCCTCCTTTTCCGACCTCTATGTATTTTCAGGGCATCCAGGTGCTTCCAGTTCCAGAATTTTTCAAGGATCCTGGGACGTAGAAAAGGCTGCTAACCAACTTTGCTCCCTGTGGGCTCAGGGTCGGGCTCTCTCCTGTCTGCCCCGTCAGTTACCGCTCCCCGCGTGTGTCAGAGCACTGCTGTTCTATCGAGTTCTCTCTGTTTTTTTGTGGGTGATGCCTCTAAAAACTCCCTTTACTGTAGTTGTAGTGGGTGTCAGAGAGAGTGAAAATAGATGCAAGTGTTCAACCCGTCATCTTCACCCAGGAATAACACCTGCATTTCCGACGTTCAGTAAAGCATCACGAAAACAGCCTCTCCTCACTGTCACCGTCTCAGAATATGCCACATGCAGCAGCTGCCCCCAGAACTATCCCGCTCCCCACTCCCCGCCTCGTGAATGCTCCCCTCGGCTGGTGTCCTCAGAGCTCCTGTGCGGATCATTCCCCTTCCTGTCCCCATATCACCCTCCAGCTGAGCCAGGCTACTCTGGGAGCCCTGCCCGCCCCAAGGACCCCTGGCAAATGACACTCCTTGTCCAGTTGATTTCATTACCAGGGAGAAATCTCCACAGCTGACACATTGTGGACTCAGCCTGATGAACAGGGTTCTCACACCTAGTTCTCATCTCTTTACCCTCGAAGCAGTTATTATTTACCATGCGTTGTGCACTGAGTGAGGTCTCGGGGGCTTCCTTTCTCATGGAATTCTGGGTAAAGAATATACAGGAGAATCACAAACCATAGGGGCTTTGCAGAACTCAGATCCTTGACCCCTATGCCAAATACTGCGCCCCAGACGGGCACATCCAGGCTACCTGTGGGGGAGGGGGGGAACGTAGTGCTACCTGGAGAGACCCAGCCCAAGACACTTGGTCATCTCTGTCAGCGTCTCCTCCCCACTTCTTAGGGTGCTGAATGGCTGCTGGGGTAGCCAGGCAAGTCTAGGCACCACTCCCCGAGGGCCCCGGAAAGACCTCCCTAGTGCTGTCCTGCAGCTGGTCCAGGGCTGGGGCTCAGCTCAGAAACGCCTGCAGGTCAACTCTCCCAGCAGCCGTGGCCGGCTGAGTTTTTATCTGAAGTGACAGCTGGGGAAGCAGAGGGTCAAGGAGGGGAGGCAGTTCGTCTAGTGAAAACTCTGCTACTATAAATGACCATCCTGCTTCGTCTTTCAGAGGGCTGGAAGGGGGTCCCAGAGGCCTGTGGGTTCCCGAGCCCCTTTTCCACGGCAGATGGCATGCCTCTGGAGAGACTTTGCATCTGCCCATCCAACCGAGAAGAGATCGGGGGAGGCTGGGAAGGCAGTGCCTGGACTCTGGGAGTCTTCCTGGTACATCTTTTTGATCAACTTTATCAGAGCCTTTGCGTGGCTACCACCTCACGGCACCTCCCAAGGATGGACAGGCCTTTACAGCTGAAGAAACTGAGGCCCACAGACTGCATGTGCAAGGTCGCAGGGCCAGTCAGAGGTGGAGCCAAGGTCTCCTGCTCCAGACTAGCCTGTTTCCATGGCTCACCTTCTGAGCTCCCACCACCTCGGAGGAAGCTCCTGTTGAAGTTCGCTCCCTGGTGAGGAGCTCGCCTGCCCGCTCCTAACCTTCACCTCAGGGCAGTCCTCTGAGCACACGTACTCAGCCGGAGGGCAGAGCCGGGAGCACGGGGGGAAGGCTGCATGCACGACGCGGTGTCTGATCACCCCCTGCCCAGGCCAGGACAGCTGGACCCAGTGGTAATCCCCAGGCTGTATTTAGGCCACTGCCCTGGGCCCTCCCTCCCCCTCAGATGTTCTCCCAGGCTTGCTAACAAAGGAAGTGGATTGGATGGTTATAGCAATTCTGCTTTCCAGCCCCAAATGTCCACTGCCATGAGTCACGTGCTTTGTGGTCATGACCCCTTTGCGTGTTCTGCCGCATTTGATTCTCACAGCGGGTCTGTAAAGCACAGCGGTACAGCCCCATTCTACAGATGAGGGAACTGAGTCTATGGGAAGTTCAAAGCTCCACCCAAGGCCACACAATCGCGAAAATACTTCTGTTCTTTCTTCTCCATCTTCTGGGGGCAGATGAAATCAGGGTCCCCAAGCAGATCACCGTGCATGTGTCTGGGCGCGTGCGTGGCAGGAGGAAGGAGGATGGGAAGGAGCTGGTGGCCTGGACAGTGGGCGACCGAGGGAGGAATGGCTTTTCCCATCTCTAGCTGAGATGCCCTCCCCAACCCTCCCTTGGCGACAGATCACACATGTGTGTTTTGTATACTGGGGAGGCCCGCATCGAGGCCCAGCTCATTTCGTCAGGGCCCCTCCCAGAGCCCAGCATCTCAGGCTCCCGTGGCAGGGCTGGGAATTGCCTGAATCCCAAGTCCCCAAGCCATGTCCCACCCCTAGTGCCCAGACTCCCGAGTGGGACCAATACTCCACTGAGAAAGAAGAGAGAACAAAGGGGCAGCCCTGGCCTGTGAGCACCCCAGCCTAGCCTCCCAGGCTCCCACCCAGAGGCCCCACCTCCCAGGCCATGAGGTCACTCTGAGCCTTTCATCTCGTTGGAGAGAAGCTGACACTCAAGCACCCCCTCCCCAGATAAATACTGGGTGCTGATCAGAGACCCAGTGCTTCCCCGCAGGAGCCTGGGGTCCATTTGGCAGAGTTCGGGCCAGCTGGCTCCCCTGCCCCACCCTCCCCGCCTGCCCCGAAATCCGGGCTGTGCCAGGCACTGTGCCAGGATGCCATGCACACTTCATCTCATCGAATCCTCAGGGTAACTGCGAGGAGGGAGTTATCCTCACTCACAGCTGGGAAGCAGGGGAGCAAAGGGGTTAAGCAACCGGTCCACAGTCACACAGCTGATGAAGGGCCCAGTCTCCAGCTCAGCGCTGACTCCCCCCTCCTCCTAGGGGGAGGGTCCCGACTCCCACGGGCAGAGTCAGAGCTGGGAGGGCAATTTGGCAGCTGGCTCACTCCCTGCATTTTCAAGCATCATTAGATCTTTTTCTGACAACTTCATCAGTTAGCAGGGCTCAGAATTGGCAAAAATCCGTATTTAGACATTCAGCCAAAGAATTAAGAAGTGGCTGGTTTCAGAAAAAGCTCAGTGATGTGGGAAGCCGGCTCTGCTGCGGGTGAGCAGTCAGCAAGAGAGAGACGGCTCTGGCCCCCAGCGTGGGTGGGTCGCAGGGCTGACACCGGTGGCCTTGAGCACATGTCCTTGCTCACCTTGGGTCCTCAGTGTCCTGATCTTCCAAATGGGTATGATCAGGCCTCCCACACAAGTGGTTAGGATAGCCTGGAAGGTGGGGAAGGGCTCTGGGCTCCCACTTGTAGCTTTTCCCTCTGCTGACTGACCGGACTTGGGTCAACTTTGGCCTCAACTTTCTTTTTTTTTTTTTTTAAACAGTTCAGCGTTTCTTTTTTTTTTTTTTTTTTAAGATTTTTTTTTTTTTTATTAGTGAGAGAGAGAGAGAGAGAGAGAGAGAGAGAAGCAGAGGGAGAATCAGGCTCCCAAGGAGCAGGGAGCCCGATGCGGGACTCGATCCCAGGACCCTGGGATCATGACCTGAGCCGAAGGCAGACGCTTAACCGCACCCTGGCCTCAACTTTCTATCTGGATCCCAGGGCAAGGCGTGGGTGACCCCCGGGGTGCTAAGCGAGGGGGGGGCGGTGCTGTGGGAGGAGGAGGGGCCTGTGAGGGTGTGGCCACGGGAAGCCCCTCCCCCAGTGCATCCTGATGCAACATGCTGCAGAGCTGCCTCCGTGCCTCTCTCTGGAAGGGGGTCAGGTGTAGCACTCCCCACTGCTCACCCGGGTGAGGTTTGTTCAAACCCTCGTCATCCGGGGGCAACCCCGGGGGAGGTGTTCTGTTTCCTGTGCAGAGTGCGAGCGGCCCCCTGCCACTTCATGTGTCACATCTCACTGACCCTGGGAAGTAGTTACTGCTCTGGTCTCGGGTCAGATCCGCATCAAACCAGGACTGTTGCCCCCACGTCCTGCTCCCCTTGCCTCTTCCCACACTTCTCACCTCTGGAAGGTATTTCTCATGCAGCCAAAGCCACTCGGGCCTTTAATTGGCTCTGGCCATCATTCATGATTTCTCCCAGAGCTCCCAAGAGCAGACATACGTATCACCCTTGAGAGCACTTGAGAGGCAGTCTGGCATCGCAGACCAGGCAGGCCCGGGTCTGAACGCTTAAGCAAGTCGCTCAAACCCTCAGAGCCTCGGCTTCCTTACCTTCAAGACGGGAACCACAAGTCCCCTTCTCAGAGCCGCGTCAGGGCTGTGTCAGGATCCAGTGAGACGTGTGCTCTGGCCCTCCCCAGGTGGCACATCACCTCACCGCCTCTCCCTGTGACAGGCATCTGAGAGTCGAGGCAGGAGCGGCCAGCCCCACTGCCGGGTGAGAGACTAGAAACCCGGGCAGGTGGGAGGGCCGTCTGGCAGGGCGAGGGCTGGGACTGGGCGCCATGCGGGCACTCGCCCCACTGGGCTCTCTGCCCCTGCGAAAACCATTCACGAGGCCGAGGTGAGAAGTGAATCCGGACTTCCTTCCAGAGGTGGAGGGTGCTCTCACCCTGCTGCAGAGGACACTGATGGGACCATTTTCAAAGCACTGCTTGCGCCCAAGTTCCCTGGCGGCACCCAAGGGAACAGGCTGTGGAGGGCTTGGGGACATGTTTGTCTGGCACCCTGGTCCCAGGCCTGTGTCACAGAGTCTAAGATAAACAAACCCCATCTCAGCTTTTCAAGACGCCTGGTCCCGAGGGCCCTTCTCAGCCTGCTGGCTGGAGGCTTTATTCCACTCACGTCTTTTCTGATAACTTCATTTGTGCCCCCAGAGACCTCAGACTTGTTTAAAAATAGAAACATAAACAACATTGTTCCTGAAATGCCCCCCCCAACTTTGGGCCTCCTAATGAGGTGCTGGCCAGGCTGGCTGGGGCTCTGTTCCCAGGATTTTCGACCCTCCGCAGGCCTCGGGCCTGCTGCCGCCTCCACAGGGACAAGATGCCCCACAGCTCGGGAGGGCTTCCCAGTGGCAGACGCCGCAGTGTGGAGGCTGGTGCTGTGCAGCCGGCCCGGAGCTGTGGGCCACTGCGGCTCCACACAGCTGGGGTCGGGGACACAGTCACCCAGGTGCGGAGGGACAGGCCAGGCCCAGCATGGGCCCAACCACAGCCCCTAAGGAAGCCACAGGCCCCTCCATGTGCCAGGCCTGGACCAGCCCCCCAGGACTCTGCCCGCAAGTCTCCCAGGCTGACAGGCTTGTTGCTCAAAGTCCTGGACCGGGGTTTGCGGTTTGTGGAAGGCTTTGGTTTTCCCCACCTGAACAATGGACCTAATGAGAGCAGCCGTGCCTACCTCGGAGGGTTTTATGAAGACTGGATGAGAGGAGGGATGTGAAGATGCTAGAATGGTCTGAAGAGGATCTCAGGCAGCCTTCATAGAGGAAGAGCTTCTGGAGAGGCAGTGGCTTTGCCCCTCTGACCTCACAGCAGGGGCTGAGAGGGAGGGGGGCAGCGTCCCTGGATAGCCACCAGGCTGCTGGAGGGACCCCAAACCCCACCTTCAGGAAGGCAGCTAAGAAATGGATGTGTTCCACCTGAAGAAAGACTCCAGAGGATATAACCCTTTTCATGTATTTGCTGGCAGGTGGAGGAGGATTTGGAGCAATTGGATCGGGTTAAAATTCCTAAACAGATAGCACTCTTAGAAGCCAGAGCAGGCTCATTCAGAGAGCAAGCCACTTGTCCCTGGAAGCATCCCAGAGTAAGCTGGCCAGAGTGCAGTGCGGGGGGATCAGGCCTCAGGCAGCGGTGGCCCACCTGCCCAGGACATTGAAACAGAGATGATCGATGTCCTTCCATCCCCTGAATGTCCCTGCATCCAGAGCTCCAGCCAGGAGAGGGGTCGTCCTCCTCTCTCTTTCTGCCTGAAGCCAGATGTCAGAGGGAAGTGTGACCAGCAGGCCAACCCCATGCCGAGGGGAACTGAAGCAAACGTCTAGACCCAGACACCAGTTCTCCGGTGACAAAGATTGGAGATGGCTGGAGGCACCTACTTCCTCCTGCTCGCTGGCCCCTGTTGACCCAGAGCCCCTCCTTTGGCCAGCACCCCATGAGTGCCCCAGGACTCAAGTGCCCCCCATTTTCAGGGGGGCAATCAGGGAGAACAGCTGGTGGGCAGCTTTGCATCAGGGACCGGTCAGTCCCTTGTCCGCATAAGCTGCTGCGCTCTCCGTTCTGGGCCGAAGGCCTCCGGGAATAGGGAGAATCCCCGAGGGGAGGGGAGGCTGCCCAACAGGGCCAGGCAGTTGAGGGGACCCCACCTCTATCCGCAGGTGCCCCCCTCCTCAGAGAGGCCTCTGAGCCAGCAGGGACCCCGAGGGGCCAGGGAGGCCGGGACCACGGTGCTCTCCCCGTCATGCAGACCAAGACAGTGAGACCAAGGCAATAGCACAAGGAAGCCGACAACACTGTTATAATCTGGTCGAAATTTCAGGAAACATGCTCACTACTTGCTCGTTATCAACCCGTGGCTTTATACTTTGGAATGCATCTGGAGAGACAGAGACAGACACCGCGAGATGAACTGCAGGCTTCTTCTGCTGAACTTCCATTCCCATCGGTGCTTCCTTGCTGGCCGGGCAGGAAAGCATCCACCAGCTCCTCACGGGGTCTGAGAGCTGAGTCCAGCTTTGCCTGGGGCCCAGCCCTCGCCGTGCAGAGAAGGAAGCCGAAAAGAGAAGCAAAAGCCCCTGCTTCCCAAGCCTCTGGGAAGGAGAGTTTGTATGCACTCTTAGCAAAATGTCTCGGAAGTGCAGTTTTCTTTTTTAACTCGCTCTTTATTTATTGTTAAAATGGTATATCAGCATTCAAATACATTTTCTAAAAAACTAATCCCCTTGGCATCCAGCCACCCTGACAGAAATTGTCATTTCTTTTGTAAGCTTCTTCCCCTGGGCACACTTCGTTTTACATCACTGTAGACATACAGAGATACAATTTTATTTTGTGCTTTTTCTCCCATTAGGCGCAAATATGTTTTTTCGGTGTTGTTACATAGTCCGTGTAATTATCATTTTAATGGTTGCATAATTGCATTGAGTTCTGATTTACTAAACCACCCTCTCCATGGAAGGACATTACCATTGTTCCCAGTTTGGGATTTTTTTTTTTTTTTTTTGCTACTATAAATAATTTTGCAATAAACATCCTCGTGTATTATTTTCTTCCTTTTAGGAAATTATTTTCTTAGTTTAGATTTCCAGGTTCCCCTTGGAGGCATGAGAGAGATAGGGCCGTCCACTTTGGGAATTTGAACTACGCAGCCATTAAGATGATAATTATACTGCCTATGTAGCAACACGGAAAAACATTTATGCCTCAAGGGGGGAAAAAGCACAAAATAAATGTAAAACCTGGGCTCCTAAATATCCCTAAGCCAAGCTGATGATAAAAGATAGAGCCCTTAAGACCTCTCTCCAAGTTGACATAAAAACTTTGCAGGAGGTTTTTCCATAGGCGTGTGTTGGTGTCCCATCCATTTTCTCCATCCTTGAGGAGGGTCCTGTGTGAGCACTCCCTTGGCATTTCCTGCTGAGAGGCGGCAGCCCTAGCCCCGGGGTCTCCTCCTGCTGTCTGCCTGGTGCCATCCTGAGGTCAGGAGTTGCTGTGGACCCAGGTGCAGAGCTCCACACACCTGCTGTGACCCAGCATCGTTTCATCCTGCCATCACCACTGCCCCCCACCCCTGACCCCCAATGCCAGGATTCCTAGGACATTTTCCACTGCTCCCCTTGCTCCTTCATGAGCTGCCATCAGCACCAGTCATAACATGTAGCTTGGAGCTCAGCCTGGATCCGCCTGCTGGCCCAGGAGTATGACACCTCTGTGCACATTTTTTCCCATTTTGATGTTGCGTCTTCCTGGGACACAGTCCATGGCAAGAGCTCAGGTTTGAGGGTCAGACAGACCTGGGATCAAGTTGCCGCTCTTCCTCTTTACTTGGTTAAGTTCTTTAACCTCTCAGCTCCTGGGTTCTGTTTATCTATACAATGAACTGACTGATATCTACCGTGTGGGTTGTTGTAAAGAATAGATGGGGTCACACGCGTGAACGAGAATGGCGCAGCACGTGACACACGGTAAATATTTAACGAGCACCGGTTTCCCCCTGGGGTCCAAGGGAAAATGGGGATGAGTTGAGGTGCCTAGAGGTCTGGGTCCCTAGTAGGCGCTTAATGAATGCGTGAGTAATGATGAGCTGTTGCTGGCTGGGCCCTAGGCAGTCAAGGGCAGCCTGCTGTGGTTGGGACAATAAAGGGGAAAGTGCAGGAAAGGAAGTTGGGGGATTCAAAATGCCAATAATCCAAAATATCAGGAACTGGAAGGATACAGGACCTTTGAGAGACTTCGGTTTGGACTTTGTGATATTTAAAGACTCACCGAGCATCACAGAGGGAGCGTAGCCCCACCCCTGGGCTGGGGGGCGAGCCCCTTTCAGTTTATATCCGTTGATGCAAAGTGAGGGGCAAAATACAGCAACTGCTGTTGCTTAGATTGTTGATAAAAGAGAAATTGTTGTCTTGAGGCAAAGATATACATCCTACAGAGTTCACAGAGGAGCATGTTCCCAGGGTGCCCTGGGGTGGGTGGCCCCAAACAGCTGCAAAGCTGCCCCGACACTCCCCTCGGGGAGCCCCTCCTGCTTACAGACAGGAAGGCTGCTTATAAACAGTAGGCGGGAGCCAGGGGGGCCGAGGGGCCCGGACAAGCCGGGGAGCTCAGCTCTGGGCAGCTCCCGAAGGTGCCTGGTCGGCCCCGGGGGTGACCCGATCACGTTAGCCAGGCTTTCCTGCTCGGCACCAACTGCCCTTCAAGGACAGGTACAGACCGTGTTTTAGGAGATTTTTATATTGGCTCTTTGGAACTTTGTTTGCATTTTCCACAGAGAAACGTAGAAACTGTTGTTAGGTCCCCAGCCTGAGCCACAAGTTGGCGCCACTCCTGTTACAAGGGCGTCAGAGCAGAGGAACGGATCCTGCTGCAGCTGGGAGCCCTAAGGACCTGGGGACCTTCTTGCCCCGGCGAAAACCCTTGGCTGCCAGCCACCTTTCCTCCAGTTGGATGCCCTGTGAGAGAACACGGCCCCCCTCCCCCATTCTTCTGTTCTTTTTTGGGGGGGGAGGTTGCAAAGGATAAGGAGGAAGGGCTCTGATGTCCCCCTCTGTCCCTTTTGCCCCCATCTCCCGCACATCTGCTTCACTTCCTATTTACCCAACAGAAGCCTTGATCTCTTCACCCATTTCCGTAAAAACTCCACTTTGGCCAACCGCTGTACGGATCTGGGTTGGCGCTGCAGAAGGGGTAGGGAGGTAGGTAGGTAGGTCCCGGGAAGGGTCGCATCTTGGATCATTTGCATTCGCTGTCTCTCCTCTCTCTCTCTCTCTTCCATCTGTCCCCCTCTCTGTCCACAGCCTAGAGGGCCTCTTGGGGTGCCCACGTCTCCCTCCTCCTTTCTCCATCCAGACCTCCCCTAGCACAGGGGTCTTCCCGCTCACAGTACCCACCTCCCCAGATGCCCGCTGCTCTAGGATCTATAGCGTTGTTTTTCCTCGTTATCTTCGTGACTCAACAAAACCGCAAAGCTGCGGGATTGAACTGGAGAGTCATTCGTAGGACACCAGTGCTTTATTTGGTACTCTGGGAGAAGTGGTTTTCATCAGAAGGTGTAAGGCGGTAAATGGAAACATTTCTGAAATAAATCTGGCAGAAATTGGAAGAGGGAAGTGAGGGGGGAAAGCAGTTGAAGGACACGTTCGCAGGAGAGACAGTTTGTCGCAGGTGGAATTGACTGTGTAGTGAGTTCAGACAAGGGAGGGCCACAGTGGGTTGGGGGGGATGGAGCCTGCCTGCCTCTGCGGGGGGGGGGGGGGGGGGGGCCCCCCCCTGGGGGGGGGGGGGGGGGGGGAGGGAAGGGAGAGAGAGGAAAAGGAAGCTTTGTGAGGTGTCCGTGCAAAGCAAATGTTTGCCAGTTGGGCGTTTGCCCTGGGCTGAGGCTGGAGGCTGCCCGTGCTGCCCACCACGTGTCCGTACAAGCCCTGTCCCCACCCACGTCCTCGTTTGGGTGGATGCTGTGTCCTGGAGGGGGGGATGCGGTGGGGGAGGGGGCAGCACCTGATGTCATGTCTCTGCCATGGATTAGCACTGTGACTTTGACCGGGTCACTTAGTCTGAGGATTGGCTACATGAAAGCCACCTGGGCAGCTTGGAGCCGACTCAGAAAGCCCATGAGGGGGGTAAAAGGATGCAAATTTTGGTGAAGGTCCCTGTGGGCTTCAGACACACAGGCAGTGGGCGTGTTAGTGTCTCTGTGAGTCTCTAGCCTCAACCCCCAAATGACGTTACGGATCAGTTGGCACTCAACGTGTCAGCCCCCTTCACGCCCCCTCTCCTCCCCAGGCTGCTCTCCCTTGAGGCCCCTGGAGATTGCACACGGAGGTGATGCCTCTGGCCACAGTCAGCAGTGACCCTGAGGCAATGTTGGGCCATGGGCACCCCCTGGAGCCAGAACTAACATTTCTACTCTCCCCAACAGCAGGCAAGTTGCGCGCCTGGCAAACACGTAGGCCCAGGCGCCATCTTTGCTTGGGAGCTCAAAAGGAGTAGCTATGCCGGGGCCGGGGCTGCTGGTGACGCTGATGCAGGGGACGGTGGAGTTGGGGGTGATACGAATGGTAGCTAGGGTTTATTGGGGGTCTGCCAGCGGCAGGTGTTTTGCAAATCTGATCTCATTTGATCCCCATAAAACCCCATGAGCAAAATTATGATTCTGCCCATTTTACAGATGGGAGGTGGAGGGGCCCCAATGTCTGCCCAAGGTCACACAGTTTGTTTTTGTTGTTACCCTTGTTACCCAGGAACGTGAACGTGGTTTGATGTGTTGTTAGGCATTCTAGAGTTGATCTCGAGCTGTTAAAAATAAGCTGTACAAATGTGAATAGACACTAATCTATAAAACGGCTAAGTTTGTCCCTCCTCTAATAGGTGTTGGTAAACCAGAGAGGGACAACTGGGCTTTTGGGTCCCCCCTCCCCTTTTCTTTTCATTCCTTCTTATTTTTCCTTTGCTGCTTGGGCAAGTTGCTCTTGAGATTGTGTAAACCTCAAAAGCTGCAGATACCAAAATCTTGTAGATGTCAAACAAAATTATTCTACCGGCTTTTTAGAGTCAGTCTGACTCCAGAGCCTCTGCTCCTTCCATTCTCTACCTCGAGCCTCCCACTGCACGATGCCAGGCCCCTGGGCCGCCCCCCAAAACAATGCAGTCCCCTAAGCTCCTCCATGCTAAGCAGGTAGCTCTTCTGGAAGTTTCCTCAGGGCAGTTGCAGGTACCTGTGGGCCTGAAATCTGGGGAGAGACTGCGCTGGTGGGTCTGAGCCAGGTTCGAGCCACATGGTCCCATGGATGTTTAATAATATTTAACATTTTTACTGCCTTTCTCCCCTATTTGTTCCATTAGTGATCTGCCTCCAGCTGCCGGCAGGACACATCCTCAGCCTGTCCCTGCCAACCCATCTGTCACTAGGAGACAGCTCCCATACGGGCCTCTCTGTTTTTAGACTTCAGGAAGGTTGAACATCTAAAACGCAGAGATTGTCCCTTTTTTATAAACAACTGGCCTGGCCAGCTGAGGAGTGCATTCACCTAAGTGAATTTTTCATCCCTCACCCTCCCTGTCCCCAACTTCCCTTAAATGGAAATGTAAGGCTTCTCTCCACCTGGTGAAGATCATACAGACCAAGCTGGGTCTTTGAGAGGTTTGAGGGTCCAGTTGCTCTCTCCCACATAACATTTTTATCTATCCAGCCAGAACCTGGGCAGTCTGGAAAGGGGGGGAAGGGGCTGGAGGCCATGTGGAGAAAGAAGGAAGGGGGAGCCCTGTTGCCTGGCCTTGTTTCCTAGTCCCCTCCACAGAGCATCCCCCAGAGTCCCACCACATCTTGCTCCCTGCCTGATCTGGCGTTGGTTCCTGCCCTGTCTCTGTCTCCTGGCTGGTTTCTCTTCCTGGGCAACTCATAGCAACACTACCCCTCCAAGCTCTTGTCATTTAACTTTGCTTCGTACTTGATTCAGACATGTCTACCCCACCTGTTCCTGAAGATAATTATTTAAGTGCCTAGGTTGAGTCCCATAAAGGACAGAGGAGGCATCGCCATCATTTGGAGGGTCCTGGGAACTTGTTCAATGCCTGGTGAACAGTAACTCACCTTATGCATTTGCTACAAAGTCTTGAAGTTCAGGTTCATGAGTTTTGTGCCCTGCATCCCTAGCTGAGCAGCCATATCCTTCAACTCCTCCAGTTTGTTCTCTGAGCAACTGCCAAGTGTCAGGGACATGGGACTCAGGGTAATGCCTCAAGCCCTGCTTGCTTTGTGTGTGCAGAAATGTGAATTTTAGAAATTTTCTTGGAGTCAAGAGTAGCAGTGCAGACAAAGCATTGAATTAGGAGTTTGCATTCTCCTTCCCTGGGCTTTGGTTTCCTCTCTGTAAAATGGAGTGGTGATATCCATCCGGCCACGTGCCTGCAAGATAGTCACAACCCAAACCAATAGCTTGCACACAGTAGGTGCTCATCCCGGCTGGGTTTGAGTTCTGACGGAACAACTTCAACTCAACACTGCCACCTTCTGGCAGAGTTGCTCTAGTGCTGAAGGGTGTAGGGGTTCAGACCCAGAACTAGGAATTCCTCCTGGCCAATGGGTCAAAGGAAGAGAAACCTTCCGTGAAGGGACATCCAGCTGATCCATTCTCAGTTCAGCCCAGAAGCTCCATCCACCTGTGGCTTCCAACCACTGCCCCTTGGTGACAAGCTCCTTCATGTCCTCGGGGGCCTCTTCCTAGGGGCAAGTTGCCCAGGAACACAGGGTTAGAATGGGCTCCATCTCATAGACCTGGAATTCTTGACACTCTCTCTTTTCCTCCAGTGACCAACTCCCACCCTTGGGTGAAGGGTCTTTTTTTTTTTTTATTTAAATAAACATTTAAGTCCTTTCTTTTCTAATATAAGCACTTAATGCTGTTAATTACCTTGTATACAATGTTCACACTGAATACCACAAATTTTGATATCTTGTGTCTTCGTTTTCATTTAGATCACATTATTTTCTCATTTCTTTTGTGACTTTTGGACTTTGAGGGTCTTCAAGATACCTTTCTGTTACTGATTTCTAATTTAATTTTGTTGTGGTCAGAGAACATATTTTGTATGATTTAAATCTTTTAATATTTATTAAGACTTCCTTTATAACCTAAAATATGATCTATCTTGGTAAATGTGCCAAGTGCACCTGAGAAAAATATGTATACTACTGTGTAAGGTGGAGTGCTCTATGAAATGTCGAGTAAGTCAAGTTGGTTGCTAGTCTTCTATTTCCTTAACGATTTTTTTGGTCTATTGTTCTATCAACAATTGACAGAGGGATATTGAAATTTCTAGCTATCTATATGGATTTATCTCTGTAAAGGATTTAAAATGAGAAAAAGTTCTTTCATATTTACTCACGTATTTATCATTTCTGGCATTCTTCGTTCCTTTGTGTAGATCCAAGTTTCCTTCTGGTATTTTCCTTCTTCCTGAAGGACTTCTTTTAATCTTTTTGTAGCTCTGGTCTGCAGATGAATTCTCTCAGCTTTTGTTTGGGGAAAAATAAGTCTTTTGTCTTTAGGTTTGAAGGATATTTTTGCTGGGTATAGAATAATAGGATGAGAGCCTTTTTTTCCCTTTCTCTCAGAGTTAAAGATATTGCTCTGTATCTTTTGGTTTGCTTAATTTCATTTTTATCTCTGTTCCTCTATATGTATGTGTTCCACCCCACCCCCACCAAAAAATATTTTCCCCTTTATCACTGGTTTTTAGCGATCTGATTATGCTGTGCCACGGTGTGGTTTTCTTCAAGTTTCTTCTGCCTGGGTTTTGTTGAGCTTCTTGAATTGATGGGTATATAGTTTTCCTCATCTTGCTTTCCTCTACCTTCTAGAACATATTATTTTGTCTAGAACATATTATTTTGTCTTATGTCTGTTATTATGTCTAGAACACACTTATCATTGTCTTAATATTTGTGCCTGCTTATTCTATCAGTATCATTTCTGGATCTGGTTTTTTTTTTTTTTATTAGTTGTTTTTTCTACAGGTTGTGGGTCTTATTTTCCTACTTTTTTGCAGGACTGCTTTTAATTGGATGCTGAATATTGTAAATTTTATATCATTAGATGCTTAATTTTGTGGTATTCATTTAAATGTTACTGAGTTTTGTTCTTGGATGAAGTTTTGTTCATTGAAATGAGTTCAATCCTTTCAAGGATTTGCTTTTAAGATTTATCAAGGCAAGTACTGTATATCTTTATTACATAACCATGGTACACTTATCAAAACTGATAACAAATTAAAATTGGTGGGACACCACAAACTATATGACAAACTTTATTTGGATCTCACCAGTTTTCTCATTTATGTCCTTTGTCTGTTCCAGTAGCCACTCCAGGCTCCCACGTTACCTTTAGTCTCCCCAGTCTGTGACAGTTTCTCAGTGTTGTCTTTCATGGTTTTTTGGAGAGCACTGGCCAGGTATTTTTGTAGAACTTCCCTCAATTTGGGTCTGTCAGATGTGTTTTCTTGATTAGACTGGGGTTATGGATTTGTGCAACAAATAACCGCAGAAGTGAAGTGCCCTTCTCATCACATCATATCAGGAAATACATGATATTGACATGACCTATTACTGGTGATGTTAACCTTGGTCACTTAATTAAGGTGGTGTTTCTGGATTTCTCCACTGTAAAGTTACTTAGTGGATAGAGCTAGAAAATATATGTATGTATAATAACTTATATATACTATACACCAGTATTTATTTTTGTATATATCGTATCTAGACTTCCCCTCTTGCTTATTTGTAACTTCTTGTGACAATGAGAAACTTGGTTCCTATTATCTGTTATTTATTTATCTATTCGTTCAACTCCAGTATCCATGTAGTTTCCGAATTGCCAACCCACACACACGCCTGGGAGAAACAAATTTGCTAGGTAAGGCACAGTGTTCGTTTATGGCTCTTTTTATCTTTAGACTATGTACCCAGTCAAACCACCATTTCCCAAAGTTATTTCCTAATTCCTTCCAGTGAGGTTTTGTCATACATTTGAAATACAGTTACTTTTATTTGTCATGGTCCCCATTTCATCCTAGGTTTACTAGCATCCTGGGTCTTTAATACTTTTTAAATTTTTTATTTGCATTCTGTAAACTTCACTCATTGTGGGGTATGGTTCTATGGGTTGAAACAAATGCATAGAAGTGTGGATCCACCACCACAGTACCACCATATAGAGCAGTTCCATCACCCTAAAAATTTCTTTGTGAGTCTCCTTTGTAGTTAATTGCTTCTTCTCCCCCAACCACTGACAACCACCTGTTCTCCAACCCTATAGTTTTGCATTTTCCAGAATGTCATACAAATGGGCTCATATAATATGTATTCTTTTGGATCCGACTTCTTTTACTCAGCAAAATACATCTAAGAATTATCCACACTATTGCATGAAATCAATACTTTGTTCCTATTTATTGTGGAGAAGTATTCTAGTATATGGATATACCAGGGTTTGTTTATCCATTCACCTGTTGAAATACATACTGATTGCTGTGGCTTGCCTTTTCACTTTCTTAATGATGTCTTTTGAACAAGATAAATTCTTATTTTTAATATACTCCAATTTATGGATTTTTCCCCTTAATGATCAGTGCTTTTTGTATATTGTTAAAGAATTTTTGCCTCAAGATCATGAAGATGTTCTCCTATGTTTTTGTCTACAAGTTTTACTATTGGTTTTCCACGTTAGATCTATGATCAATCTGGAATTGATTTTTATGTATGGTGTGAGGTAGGAATCAATCCAACACTTCTTATTGAAAAGACCTTCCTTTCCCTCACTCTGTTGCAATGTGATATTTGTTATAAATCAAGTAGTCATATAGGTGTGGGTCTGTTTCCAAAATTTTTATTATGGCCATTGATCTGTCTCTCCTTGCACCAGTATCAATTACTAAAGCTATAGCAAGATCTTGATATCTAGTAGTATAAGTGCTTCTGCCTTGTTCCTCTTCTTTAGGATTGTTTTGGCTGTTCTTGGCCCTTTGTATTTCCAATTTCCATATAAAGTTTAGAAGCATCTTGTTAATTTCTGCAAAAACATCAACTGGAAGACTTTAACTAGAATTGTATTAACTCTGCAGATCAATTTGGGAAGAATCAACATCTTAATTAAATTGAACCTTCTAATCCATAAATATGGTATATCTGGGGGAAGTTTTTAAAGGCACTAAAACACAAACGATTTGTTACACCCTTCTCCCAGGATATGGGGTCTGCTCACCCAATCTTGCACAACAATGAGAAGTCTTTCAGGCAGCACTTGGCTCAGTAAGAGTCTGTGTCAGTAACCTCAGGCCTCCATTCAAGACCCAGAAAGGACTGGCCTCTTATATACCCCTCCCAGCAGACACCTCCATCTATTCCTTTCCTTGACAGATGCTTTACATCTGTTTAAAATTTTTAAAATACAAACATTAATCGTATACTTTTGGCAAGAGTTGGTAGCAGACAAAATGAACAAATAAAGCATTATTCAAAACCAACAAATGCTAAAAATTAAGACAGTTTAATTAGCAATGAGAAGTTTTAAATGAAATAATGCTGTTGGATCCTTTTTAAAAAACAAGATCTTAAAAATCAAACTTCACGTTGAGTCACTAGTGTATTTTTGTGTGAATTTTTTCCAGCAACTGTAAAAAGCTCCTTTTGACTGTGTGCTAGTTGGAGAAATGGTGAGGAGATATTTTTAAGCTAAGTCCAAATATTTTCCCTCTGACTTTCATCTTCAAATTAAATCTCTTGTTCAATAACTTTGAAAAGATCTTTAAAAAAAAATGTTAGTTTTTTGGCAGGGACTGCAATCTTTTATTGTCAACAAACTGTAGTTTCTGTTTCCAAAAAAAAAAATCCCCAGCCTTTGGGGTTTATTGTCATCTTCTTTTGTGTTGTCATACATAGATGGAGATTGCACTACTGAGTTACCTGGATAAATCTCTACACTGACATGTTTATATTCCCTTGTTCAGAACGCCTTCACACTGGGGTGCGTGTTATTCTTGAAATGGAAGTGTTGCTTCGTCAATTGTCATCTTCTTCCTCTTCTGGAGGATTGAAGGCTTCTAAATGAGTGTGACAGTTAATGCAGACTATAACTGTCTGGATAGGTCCCAAAATTTATTGTTTCAGATTTCAGATTGTTAAAGTAATAGCAACACAAATCTGGAACACAGTAAACTGGAACTGTGATCACTCATGAGCCTCACTCCCTCTCCTGCCTCTTCCCAGCTGTTCTGTCTGCCAGTGGCTGGGCTGGACCCAAGGACACCGGCTAAGCTGGCGCTTAGCTCAGGGTGGAGATCAGGGAGAGGGACGGACAGAGGCAACCTCTCCCGGGCCCTTCGAAACTATCCTTGCAGGCCCTGGCAGCATCCCTTTGCACAGAGCTGCGTGTGTGCGAAGGACACCTCGCCACAGGGGAAGTCTGTGCCCTGGGATCTCCCTCCAGGAAGAGATGAGGCAGCGAACCTGGGAGAGGGGGAAGCTGCCATTGTTGGAGCAGAGACGGGCCAGGGACACCCTCCTGGCAGGTGTCCACTAGGCCTCACAGAGAACCGTACCCGCTGGCCCTTGGCCTCCAGGCCCTGGGGACCCCAGGCCCTGCCACCTTCTCAGGAACAGCATCCCCCACTCCTCACTCTGGCCCCTCCACCATTCCCAAGCCTGCCGGCTTCCTGCTGCCTCCACCTTCTCTCGGCTTCTCTGGCCCGCAGTGTTTGCTCGCACTGTCCCTTCCAGGGCTGCTCCCAGTCAGCACGGCCGCTACCCACCAGAAGGCTGAGGTGGATGGAGTTCTCACACACAGGGGCCACGGCTTTGACTTCAAGCTAGCCCCCGTTTCGGCACTTTGTGTCAAAAAAAAAAAAAATTATTATTTTTTAATTGAAGTAAGCCTTTTAAGAGGTTCCAGTTCCAAGGTTTTCTACATTTGATGGTCACATGTTCTGCCTCCATCGCCACCTTTTCTTTTATGTTTATTTGCCACAAGGGACCATAGTGGAAATGGTGCTGGGCAGACTCAGGAGACCTGGGTCCTAGACTGAGTGACCTTGGGCAAGTCACTCCCCCCAACCCCCACTCCGAGGCCCCTCTTCCACATCCCTGATTTATGTGGGGGTTAGTCTAGATCAGAGATCACCAGCTATCTTTGATCATGCCTCCCCAGCAATAAAAAAATGGGGAGCATGCCCCCATAATATGTGTATATTCAAACTCGGTCCCTTTACTACAATACCTGTATGTTATGATATAAACATGCAAAATAAAACATTTTAAAGCTAAATATTATATAAACCAAATACACATAAAATACCTTAAAAATAGATTCCCCTTTCATTTATAGAACAAAATTTCCTCCTCTCACCATTGTAATTAATAACAATAGTGTAAGGGAAAGCAGTGTGGTTGGATGTGCTTCATTATTCTTTTAAAATCTTGCTTTAACACTTTGAGATCAGGCCATTTGGGGGTCTGGTTCTAGTTGAGTCTATTTTTAGTGGCTGTCATAGCTGGTCAAAAGAGAAGAAATGTATCATTGGCTGCATGTATCAAATTATGGCACTCATTTTCAATCCCTTCCACCAATTAGAGGCTTTTTATCGAAATGAAGCTCGTAGATGTCCATCTGCCCTTATGTCAGTCGGTGGCTCTTACAAGCTAATTGGAAAAACACTGTATTTTTATATTTTTAACAAATGGACTCAAAATCCACTGACACTCTCCATTTGGATGATTTTCAAACAGATTAGAAAAATCTGTTCCTAATATTTTCAAGTATGCAGATAGAAGCATTATTTTAGGTGACTCCACATGTTTTCAACAACAAAAATCTGATGTTCAAAATATTCTCTCCAAAGCAGGAGTTCTTTGGAAAAGCAAGTGCTTTTCTCCCTCATTGCTGAAATGAGTCACCTCTACCTCGAAGAGTCAGAAGAATTCGAGTTCATTTTTCAGTGGATATCTGCCAACAGTCACTTGTCATCATAAAATGCTCAGCAAATTTGGAACATTTGTCTTCTTGTACAAGAAACACATATAATTCATCTTAAAGTTTGATGGCTCTTTTAAGTCCTCTGCCAAAAGATAACCAGCAAATCTCTACGTGGTTCGAAAGATTTTCAAAGTCACTTCCCTTCTTTTTTTTTTTTTTAAGATTTTATTTATTTATTTGAGAAAGAGAATGAGAGAGAGAGAGAGAGAGAGAGAGAGAGAGAGCACATGAGGGGGGGAGGGTTAGAGGGAGAAGCAGACTCCCTGCTGAGCAGGGAGCCCGATGTGGGACTCGATCCCGGGACTCCAGGATCATGACCTGAGCTGAAGGCAGTCGCTCAACCAACTGAGCCACCCAGGCGCCCCTCCCTTCTGATTACAAATCATTGTCTATGTTTTACTACGCTTTAAGCTCTTTAAAAAAAAAAAACAAAACTACCCACACCACTGCATCCTGTACCACTTTGTGTACTTCTGGACTTAACCTTTTGACTATAGTAGCCTGCAGGAAGTTTTGTGGGGCATTGGTTTCACAGGTGTGGCCATCCCTGCACCCTTACCCAGAATCCTTTTCATCATGGAGCAGCCACTCCATCGGTGATTACACCCAGACAGTTTCTCCCATAACTGGTGTCTTCATTAAAGAAGTAATGTACTGTTCAGTCAATATCGCCTCTTTCCATTAGTCGCTCTCAGAAATGTGGTTCTTCATGTATTTTATTATTGAAACAGAATCTAGGAAAACCATGTGAGAAACATCTGTACTTTTCTTCAACTATTTAGCAGACTTTCCACAGCGTGAAATGTGTTCTAATGTTTATTTCCCCCACATCTTCCAACAGTATCTGTGGTCACTACATTTTGTTCTATGCACTATTCTTGTTACCACCAGCTTCCACACCAACTGCCTTCTTCCCAGTCTCTAGAACACAAGGTGTGTGTGTGTGTGTGTGTGTGTGTGTGTGTATAGATAACAGAGTCACGTGACATGGGCCTAAGAGAGAGTGGATTGGCTTCCTAGCAACCATCCCCTCTCCCCATCACTCCCAGCAAGGCCAAGAGTGGAGGGGGGCCCCCAGGGAAGGGAAGATTGGTATCTCATTCCCTGGTTGGATATATGCTTAAGCTCACTGCTTGCCGGTCTGCCTTGCCCCTGTCTGACCACAGGAAATGAGAATTGAAGCCGGGACTTCAGTTATGTCTGACTAGATTCTCACCGTTTCTACTACCACATAGAGAAGAACTCGTATTTTAAAAGGCAGAGGTTCTGGCCCTGACATTTTCTGGTTGATCACCGGCACTTGCATTACAAGCATTATCTTCCATTGTAGTTTCTTTGCGGGAATCTTGTTAAGCCACCATTTGCGATAGTTAATTGAGTTAAAATTCGGCAAAGTAATTTGTGAAGCCACTTAGCTAGACACACGTGACCTGGAACCCAGGGCAGGAGATAGCCCTTATCAGCATTCGCCTGAGGCCATCACTTTAAGCTTTCCAGGGAGCAGGGGCGTGGAGGTGGGGAGGGAGGGGCAGACACTGCAGGAGCTTGTTTGGAGGTTCTAGCAAGGCAGTCCGGATTCTCCCGGCCCCTGGCCACTCCTGGGCCATACATATGTATATATATGTGACCTGTCACCTAGGGACCTTATTTACAACGTCGATTCCTAGGTGTATTAGTTTGCTAAGGCTGGTGTGACAAAGTACCACAATTACGTGGCTTAAACAACAGAAATTTATTGTCTCACAGTCCTAGAGCCTAGCAAGCTGAGATCAAGGTGTCTGCAGGGTTGGTTTCTTCAGAGGGCTGCGAGGAAGAATCTGTTCCCTGCCTCTCTCCTAACTTCTGGTGGCGTGCCGGCCATCATTCCTTGGCTTGTAGATACCACACGCCGATCTCTGCCTTCATCTGCACAGGGTGTTCTCCTCGAGTGCGTGTCTCTGTGCCCAAATTTCCCCTTTTAATAAGGACACAAGGGGCACCTGGGTGGCTCAGTTCTTAAGCGTCTGCCTTCGGCTCAGGTCATGATCCCAGGGTCCTGGGATCGAGCCCCACATCGGGCTCCCTGCTCCACGGGAAGCCTGCTTCTCCCTCTCCCACTCCCCCTGCTTGTGTTCCCTCTCTCGCTGTCTCTCTCTCTGTCAAATAAGTAAAATCTTTAAAAAAAAAAAATGACACAAGTCATATTGGATTAGAGGCCCACCCTACTTCATATGCCCTCATCTTAACTAATTATATCTAGAAGACCCTGTTTCCAAATGAGGTGACATTCTGAGGTACAAGGGGTTAAGACTTTAACATACAAATCTGGGGGACAGACACAATTCATCCATGATGCTGGGCTACACCCCAGACCTTCTAAAACAGGACCTCTGCGGGTGGGAGCTCACACTTCATGTTCTTAACAAGGACCTTAGGTACCTTGTTTGTTCACTAAAGCTTGAGAGGTTACATGGCCACCTGAGGTGACACAGACTGTTCTCTCTCCCACCTCAAATACATAGGAGCACCAAATAAAATTAAATCATAGATGTTAACATGTAGCTTAGTTCAAAAGAAGTGAAGAAGAAATTTTCATGTGCCATAAATGGAGAGATCAAAACTAGAGGGCTAAGCATTGGCTATTGCTGAGAAAACCCTAAGGAGTGTTAGACAAGGATACAGACCCCTAGAGGCAGTGGCAGCGGGGGTGGGGGGGGGGGGGGGGGGGGGGGGGGGGGGGGGGTGGCGCTGGGGCTCAAATGCCCTTGAGGGACGTAATAGGCACACTGGGTACTTGAAGCAGAGGAACTAATCCTTTTGCATGAAGCTTGGAGACTTGAAAAGGTACCTTGTCAGTGAAAGTCAGTGAAAGGGGGACTAGAAAAACCAACCAGAGATTTGTTTCAACTAATTAAATATTGGGCAGATTGGCCATTCAGATCTGCTATGTGAACTCACAGAATCAAATAGCTTTCTTAGCTGAGGTGCATCTAAGGAAAAAGAATTTGGGTTGGTTGAGGGGAGGGATGGGGGTCATTCTAGAATACTACAGCAAAGTTGGGATCTGATAAGGCCCCGCCAGCAGGCAAGGAAGAGTTTAGAACAGGCAGGGCTGGGCCCCTGAGCAACTGGGGGAAAGAAGTACTGGTAGGTGGGAATGAATTAGGCATACTGAAAGCAGAGGAGGGTGCCAGGGAGGAATTTGCCATGCTTCTGATAGATAGGTGAGGGCCAGGGAGGCATGAACCTGACATTGATAGGCCTCCCCCTCCTCCTCTCCCACAGGTCAACCCTTTCAGAGACCGAATCTGCAAAGTGTTCTCCCACAACGGTGTGTTCTCCTTTGAGGATGTGCTGGGCATGGCATCTGTGTTCAGTGAGCAGGCCTGCCCCAGCCTGAAGATCGAGTATGCCTTTCGCATCTATGGTGGGTTACTAAGTGGTGGTGGTGGGTTGGGGTCAGTGCCATAGAGTAAATACCAACCTAGAATCCATCAACATCAATTCACTGGTGGGATGATGTTCCTTGGGATTCACTTGGGTGTTTATGGATATTAGCATGTTTCTTGAATTCTATAGATTTAAAAAAAATGGTGGTGAACAACTACTTCGATGGATAGATGCCCTCCCTCCACGCCATAGGAGGCAAATGGAGCCACGGGTGTTGTATTTTGTGATAGCAGTGTAGGCAGGCCAGAGAGAGATTGAGGACTACATATGGGTATGAGGGAGACATGCTTGTTTTGTAGGAATTCAGAAATTTGAACACCAGAACTAGCTCAGCCACAAAATGGCTGAGAAGTCTTGGACAAATCATTTCATCTTTCTGGGCCTCAGTTTCATCATCTTTAAAATGAGGTGTTTGAGAGAGATCATCTCTGAGGTCCTATGACATTTTGTGGTCTCTGGTTTTGTCTGGATTAGCCATAAGATACTGCAAAAGTCCTGCTCTTCAGTGGGCTCATGTTCCCTTAGCACAGCTGAGATGCCTGGAATTCTCCAAAGAAATTAAAAGGAAAGAAACAAAGAAATCTTGGGAAGTTTTCAAACAGACCATGTACAAGGCTTCAAGCTCATTGTGACAACTCCTTGGCCCCAAAGGACTTGTACATTCAGGCTTGCATAGTTTGATATTTCATATGCTTTCCCTTCCAGCCAGGTCCTCACTGTCTCCACACAGTGGACGCCATCTTATTCTTGCCTTGCCCAAATGGATTTGGATAAAATGGAGTGGAGGAGTTTTAAGCCTGATGGACCTGTGAGGGCTCAGTTTTCTCATCTGTAAAAAGGACTTAATGATATTTTTGTAAGCCCTACGTTCTCAAGCTTAGTATCCAGTAAACGCAAATGAAATCACAGATTCCCCTGCTGAGAATAGCTGAGTAAGCTCTTATCATACTGTCACTTCCACAGATAGCAACTACAAACTCAAATATATATATATATATACACACACACACATATAGGCGCCTGGGTGGCTCAGTCAGTTAGGTGTCTTCCTTCAGCTTGGGTCATGAGCCCTGGGTCCTGGTATTGAGTCCTGAGTCAGGTTCCCTGCTCAGTGGGGAGTCTGCTTCTCCCTCTCCCTCTGCCCCTCCCCGACTCATTCTTTCTCTCTCCAATAAATAAATAAAATCATATATACTATATATATATACATATATATATCTCAACTACCTGCTGGCACTAGAATGGTACCAGAAGCAGAGAGTTGACATTTAAAAGAAAGAAATGGTACTGGATGGTCCCCTCCCCTTTTTATAAACTTTTTTTAGCCTAAAGGTGGCTTTCAGTGAGGGGCATCATACAGGACTGATAGAAACCTTGAACTCTTTCTGACTTGAAGAATCAGAGGGTTTGGGGCAATTTTCCCCTGAAAAGTGAAAAGAAGGGAGAGTCCATGAAAGAAAGCCAGACAAAGGAGCCCAACATCTGTGTATGAACAGATCTCTTTCTGACCTCTAAACCATATATACAAGGGCAGACTCAAAGCAGCTCAGGGAAGGATAACAGAACTGAGATTTGAGTGGCCACCGCATTTGAACAAGGTCCCTCTGTGACAGGGTTTGCACTTTAAGTCCTATCAATTGCCTGATAGAATAATAATAATAATAATAATAATAAATCAGCACTCTTTAGAGGAATATAACAGAATCCAGACAATAAATCATTTATAATGTCTAAGATACAATCAAAAATTATTCAAAATACAAAAATTTTAGAAAACCAGAAATGTCTGAGCTACAATCTAAAATTATTCACTAGACAATTAAAAATATAAAATTGACATATTCTCAAGAATGGAGCCTGTCTCTGACATGACCCAGATGTTGGAATTAGCTGATAAATCTCTTAAAACAGCTACTAAACCTTGGCCAGTGAGGTAAAAGAAATTCATAATGGAAGAAATAGGAGGAATTCTCAGCAGAGAAATAGAAACTATAAGGAAGAATCAAATGAAAATATAAAAGTGAAAAATAAAATATCTGAAATAAAAATTCCCTGGGTGGGCTTAACAGGAGAATGGAGATGACAGAGGAAAGAGTCAGAAACCTGACTCTGAAGATAGTTCAATATAAATAATCTAATCTAAAGAACAGAAGGAAAAGAATTAATGGGGAAGAAAAGATATTTGAAGAAGAAATGGCCCCACATGTCCTAAGTTTGATACAAGACATACATTTACAGTGAACTTTAAGCAGAGTTAAGTACAAATGAAATCACATACCCAAATTTAATTGGCTTAGTGGTCCCTACCTGTTCATTAGTCATCCTCCTTCCTTACCCCAAGTACTTCTGGGGATCCCCAGGGAGTTCTAGCCTACTAGCTGCTGCCCCTCTCTGTCGGGACTCATGCCGCAGAGCACTTGCTGTGCTGTCCCGAGCCGCTTCCGCCTCCAGTCAGTACTCGTCTGAATGGGCAGCTCTTCCTGATGCAGAGTGCTGGCCCAGGCTGAGTGCTCTCATCATAGCCAAGAGTCTTCAGGTGGCAAGTAACAGGGACCTACCTGTGTAAAAGGCAATGGAT
The DNA here is from genome assembly GCF_004348235.1 of Phoca vitulina. NCBI lineage: Eukaryota > Metazoa > Chordata > Mammalia > Carnivora > Phocidae > Phoca > Phoca vitulina. The sequence goes on along the minus strand of NW_022589766.1, from coordinate 5,010,431 downwards.
GAAGAACAGCAGTATATTCGTTTCCCTTTGCTGTGTGATAAATTACCACAAACCTAGTGGCTGTAGATGACATTTAAAATCTCACAGTTTCCATGGGCTAGGAGTCTGGCACGGCTTATTTGTGTCCTCTCCTAGGATTTCACAGGGCTGCAGTCAAGGCTCTGTCTGGGCTGCATGTGACTGGGGAGGAACCCACTTACAAGCTCACTCTGGTTGTTGGCAAGTGCATTTCCTTGTGTTTTTGGAGCTTAGAGCCCTGGCTTCCCACTGGCTATCCGATGGAGGCTGCCCTCAGTTTCCAGAGGCTGGTCTGTACTCCTTGCCACATGGGCCTCCCCTGACATAGCCACTTGCTTCTTCAAAGACAGCTAGAGTCTCTTGAGTGCATATGCTGGTAAGATAGAGTCTTACATAACATTGTAATCACGGAAGTAACATCCCATCACTGTTGCCAAATTCCGATGGTGAGATATAAGTCGCAGTTCCCTTCCACAGGAAAGGGACATGGAGATTATATATGCATAAACACCAAGAGGGGCTTGTCATGGAGGGGGGAGGGCTCTAGAGTTTGTCCATCACAAGCAACATGGAACCCGTGGGAGAACTGAAGCAGCCTCCCGAGGACGCAACTGGCAAGTGGTCAGGAAGTGAGGCAGCTGCTATCTTCTTTTCTCTCACTGGCTGCCTGGTCTCTCATCTCCGCTTCTCTCTGTGCATTTGCTCTTTCTGCAGACTTTTATGCTTCTGTGCCTATGGGCCAAAGATGAACACCCTGGTCCCCCATTTTCTCAGGAGAGGCTGATGGCTCAGCCAAACGCATGATCTTGCTACTCCCGGGCTGGGTAAACAGCTTTGTCCAACCAACCGCAGCCCAGAAGATGCAGAATCACATAAAAAACACAGCTCCCAAGGCCCACTGCTGGGAGTGGGGACACTTCTCAGAGATGGTAAAGTGTGGGCTGAGCAGATGTGCCCAAAGATGTCTGCCTCAGCTATCTTTCCATGGTTTCCAGAGCTAAATAAACAAAAACACCCAAACCTTCAGGGAGCTACAAGAACAGCAGGTTCTCTTCAGGCTTCAAGGCACAGGAGCTAAACTGTGCTCAGCTGAGAAGTGGGAAGAATGCCCTCACTCCCAAGAGGTCAGACTGAGCGCCTCAGGTCAGATCAGGGACCAGATACCACGTGTCCCCCACGCTGTCGTCGTGTCCTCCTCCAGCCCCTCTCTCCAGGCCCCCTTCATGGGTTTCCTTCCTCCTTGAGCTCCGGCACAAAAACAGAAAGTGCAAAGCCTTCATGCAAATCAGCTGTGCAAATAGATGCCTGGGGACTCATAAACTCCAAGGCTTCATCAGATATACCCAGACAAATCTGAATTCTCTTTGGGTTCAGAAGATTTGTTGCCTTACGGAGCTGTCAGCAGGATTAGAGATGGGACACGTGAATCTCTGAGCCCGGTGCTTGGCGCGTGGGAGCTGCTCAGTACATTGAGGTGGGAAGGGTAGCAGTGAAGGCAGAAGAGGAAGAAGAAAAAGGAAAAGGAGAAGGTGGTAATGGCCCTGGTGAGCCTTCTTAGCCAAAGTCCAGAGACTTAAGTCGATGCCCTAATGCCTTGGTCCTCCATGAGTGGCCCATGCACCAGCAGCGACATTGCCAGGAGGCCCATTAGGAATGCAGACTCCCCAGCCCCCCAGCCCTGCCACACACCTGCTGCATCAGAGTCCACATGTTAACAAGACCCCCAGCTCGGTCCTCCACATCTTAAAGTTTAGGAGACACTGCTCTAACCCATTGGTTCTCAAACGTGATTGCACACTGCAATCATCTGGGGACTCAAGACCCACGGCTACTTGGGCCCCAGCTGCACAGATCTGATGTAAGGTGTGCCCTGGTTGATGGGCTTTTTCAAAGCTCCCTGGGTGATTCTCAAGTGCAGCAGAGTTTCGGAGCTACTATACCAGTTTGGCTTGCATTCAGTTATATGTAAGTGTCCATGTTTAAAAAAAAAAAAAGCCTGGAATTAGGCTGTCCAGAGCCAGGGGGAAGTAGGCAATGCCTGGCTCCTTCCAGCCCCCCTAATCTGCCATCTTTAGTATGGGACTGTTGTTCTCATCATCACAAGATGGTGTCTGTGCCTACAGGCTTCTCATCTTCATTCCAGGCAGGAAGAAAAAAGGACGGGAGAAGGGATAAGAACCAAATGAACATTTGAAGGCACAGATGAAGTTGACTCTTCTGTAACAAGCTTTCTTGGACGCCCCACCCAGCAGCTTTGGACTGCTCTGTACAGAACCATGTCACATGGCCACAGATAGCTGCAATGGGGACTGGAAAGCTGGGTATTTTAAACTGAACACGGCGTCACCCTGGACAGGAATTGCACTGCTGTTCATAGGAAGGAAGGGGGGATGGCTCTCCGTCAAGAATCCAGCACCTGGGTTGTACCTGCTGGGCTCCAGTTTCTGCTTTGAGGGACGTTCCTGGCCTCCAGTGGATCGAGCCCCCACCCTCTCTGTAAGAACTTTCACCTGTCAGAGACCAACACCCCAGCCCTGCCTTCCTGCTCCCATCGGCAGGGCCGCCACCAGATGTGAATGACCTTCAGGCACGTGCCAGAGCACCAGCGGGAGAGTTTGCCACACCGCCCCAAGACCTGACCCAGGACGGAGGGCTGGGAGAGGCAAGGGAGGCAGCCTCCGTTCTCCTGCGAATGATGGTGAAGGCGTGCCCTTCCCCACTCAACCAACATGGGCTGATTTCTGTAAAAGGACTTCGTAAATTGCAAGGAGTAACAGGACAGGGAGGTTGGGATGGCGATGGCAAGAGTGTTCTGGGGGGACCCGAAGGCTGAGCCCCGATTCTCCAAGCTCTCTCTAACCTCCCTGTTGTCGGGAAATGGCAAGAGGTAGGCCCTCCCCCATTCTCAGAACGGCCCCGGCTGCAGGTCTGAGGCTGCTGAGTTTGCAGGGGCTGGCCAGCCGCCCAGAGCTCCCAGCCCCCACCCCTTTCCCAGTCGTCTCTGCCCTTGCACCCCCAAAGGAGGGGAACTGTCCAGGACTACATTCTACTCCAGCAAATTATTCTGTTTTCTGATGGCCTGGGACCAGAGCCATGTCACTTTGCTGCAGCCTCTGCATATGGGAGCTGGGCCAGTGGGACGCCTGGGGACACTGCAGGGTCTCTGGGAGAGGCTGCGGAGCTTCTTACCAGCAGTGCAATGTCACTGCGGCTGCCCCCTCCCTCCAGTCCCGGTGCCGGTCCCTCGGCCCCTCCACCTGCCCCCAGCCCTCACTCACGATGTGTGATAGCAGAGCTGCGCAGGGAGAGCCTGGATGAACGGCTCAGGACTTCACCTCCAGGACCTGGGGCTGATAAACAGTTGGCCAGGGGGGAGACATCTGCTTAAGGACTGGTTTGGTGAGCTGTCCTTTCATATCCATTTCCTGTCCAGGGGGACGGAGACAGAAGTCTGAGCTCTACCCCTGAAGGATCCTGTGACATCAGCACACTTGCTCCCTCATTCCAGGACCAATATAGCTCCAGCTTTCGTTCTTCAAAGCGAGAGATTACAGTTTCCAGGGTTGGCATTTTCAGTATTTAACATCCTCAAATGGCATAAAATTGAGCCTCTACTCTACCTAATGAGCATCTTCTATATTCCAAGCCCCATGCCAGAAGACTTCCATGCATCTCCTTATTTAATTTTCACAGCGACTCTGTGGAGATACTGTCAGTCTGTTTATGGATGAGGAAACGGAGGCTCAGGCCATGCATTAGTTTGGGTTAAATTTGGTGGCAAATGACAGGGAACCCCAAGTGGTTTACACAAGACAGCTTTCAAGATCTCTGGCAGCTACGTGTCATTTCTCTAACGTGTAGAATCCCAGAGGCAGTTGTCCACGGTGGTTCTGCAAGGTCCGGGACGTAGGTTCCTCCGCGGTGTCACTCTATCCTCTGTCCCCAAGGTCGCCTCAGTGTCACAAAGAAGGTATAGCCTTCTCTTTAAAGACGTTCCCAGAAGTTACCTGTGCCTCTTCTGCTTGCATCTCACTGGCCAGAACTCAAACGTGGGGCCACATCAAGCAGCAAGGGAGGCTGGGAAATACAGTGTTAAGTTTAGATGGTCACACACCCAGCTAAAAATTGGGTGCTTCATTACCATGAGAGCAGTTGTGAGTGATTCAGAGCACAGACTTCCCACAAAGTTGTAGCGCCTGGGTTTACTACCGTCTCCATCATTTATCAACGTGTGACTTTGGATAGTTCATGCGTTCACTTACGCAACAAATATTCAGTGAGGGCTTACTCTGTTCCAGGCACTGTTCTAGGAGCTGGGGATACAAGAGTGCCCAAAACCACAAAACTTTCTGCCCTCGAGGAATTTACATTCTAGTGGAGAGAAACAAAGGAGCTAATGAATGAAACATACAGTGTGTCACGTAGTATGGGGCGCTGGGAGAAAAATAAAGCAGGGAATGGGACAGGAAGTGCAATTTTAGGCAGGTTCTGGTGAGAAACTGGCATTTAAATGAAGACCCTAAGGATCTCTGGGTGAGTGTTCCAGGGAGGGGAAATCACAGTGCAAAGGCCCTGAGGCAGGATCGAGCCTGACCTGATGGGGAAAATGCAAGGAGGCAGAGTAAGGACAGGGCGGACTTTGGGGAACACTGTCGGGACCTGGGCTTTCCTCTGGCTGAGATGGAGGCTGTGAGAAGTGGTGCTGAGGTGGGGATCCACAGGACCACAGGCTGCTGAGGGGAGAACAGACTGAGGGGGCAGACGGAGAGTAAGCACACTGGTTAGGAGGCTGCTAGGGTAACTCTGGAGAGCGGTGATGCTGGCTGGGCCACGGTGGGGGCAGTGCAGCGGGGAGGTCATAAGGCTGGGTCCACTGTCTCTCCAAGGTGGAGCTGGGCGGGTCTGCTGACAACTTAGCCATGCGGAGCGAGGCAAGGACACGGTCGAGGATGACTCCAAGCTTATTGGCCATTGCCCATTTGCCAAGAAGGGCACAGCTGAGTGCAGCAGGTTTGGGGCCAGGGAGGAGGGGGGCACGTCAAGAGTCTGGGTTTGGACAAGTTGAACTTGAGGGACCTATCAGACCTCCAAGTGGAGAGGACAAGAAGGCCTGTGGATGGATATGTGCGCCTGGAGTTCAGGAGAAGCCCAGGCTGGACATAGATGTTTAAAAGGCAAGAGGTGAACTGAGATTGAAGAAGTGAGTATGGTTATTTAATCTCAGTGCGCCTCACTGTCTTCATCGGTGTTATGGGGACTAAATGCAGTAGAAGAGAAAGCACTTAGATCATTGGGTATTTTAAACTGAACACGGCGTCACCCTGTGCACTGCTGACACATCTGTTTGTCGTGGTGGCATCGTACCTGCCTAAGCTTACTGCCCCGACTTACTGCATGGCTAATGAGTGGTTCAGGGGCTGTGCTGGGGTCCCCAGAGGAGGTAGGGGCCATGCTGGGGGTTCTAGAAGAGGCAGGAGCTGTGCTGGGGTTCCCAGAGGAGGTAGGGACATTCTCCCAGAGCAGCCTCCCTCGGCATTCATGGCTCTATGGAGTTCAGCCTGCCCTCCACACTTAACTTCTGACCACTCTCCCAGACCTCCAAGCTACTGTTCCCCTCACCCCGGACTGATCACTCTGGTGCTCTTCCTTCTCTACCACTGTCCCTAGCGACCCTGGCACCTCCTCCAGTTGCCATCTCTGGAGGCCCCAACCCTTTAATCCTTCTCTGATGCCTCTTCCTCCAAGAAGTCTTCCTCATTCACACCCCCAACCCCCATCAGACATGAACTTGCCCATCTGGAAACCCTTGGAGCCCTTGGGATGCCTGTTCTTCTCTCCCTGGAGCCAAGCCACTCAGGTGCCCAACTGTCTCCCCTACACCCCCAGACTGGGAGCTCCAGGCAGGCAGGAACCAGTCTGGTACATCTGTGCACGGATGCCGGGCTCCAGGATGGGCACCCAGGAGGGACCCACGTGTCTGCCGAGTGCGCACGAGCGAGGCGGTGGAAGAAGCAGGTGCTGCACCGGGAAGACAAGGCAGCCCTAGGCCACCGGTGCCGAGGAGGGCAAGGCTCGTGCTGGGAGGACAGGTCCTGTGTTAGGAGCTGCTGGAGCTCCAGGAGGCAGCCATCCTGGGCCTGAGGGTGTCAGGGAGACTTCACAGGGAGGCAAGGGAGGGCAAGCGCGTGGTGAGTCAGAGTACCCCGGGGCTTGGAGGAAAAGGAGGAGGGCACTCCAGGCCGGGGGCTGCCTTCGGCAAAGGCTGGGGGTAGAAGCGCTCCGGGCCTGTAGAGAAGACTCGCAGCAGGCACTGAGAGGCCCGGGCACACCCTTCCAAGGTCGCCTCTGTAGGGAACTGGGTTAAACACACCCGGGGCGGGGGGGCAGGGGGCCGTCCAGGGTGCTGGGAGCTTGTGTAATGCCCACATTTTGTTGTTGACATACAATGTTACCGTATTTTCATAGGAATGACCATATTTTTGAACTCAAAAAGGAGGACTCAAGGTCTGACAAGGGTCAGGGCGCTCCCTGGAGTGGACGCTGGGCATTATCCTCAGCGCAGGTGGGGCAGGCGCTCAGGTCACCCTGCGCAGGGCCAGGAGCAGGGACCCATGCTCAAGGCCAGGCGTCCCCAGCTCCCGGTCACCAAACCATCTACTGGCTTATGAGCTCTGAGGTGGAGATTTTCATAGCACAGTGGGTGACGCAGGCTCGGGGACCAGCCTAGCTGGGTCCGAATCCCGCCTCCCACTTACCGGCAGCGGGGGCCGACATCTCACACCTCTGTGCCTCAGTGTCCTTTTGGCAGAGTGAGACTCATAAAAGGTCGACTGTGAAGATTCAGTGACTGAAAACAGGTGAAGCTCTCAGGACATGTCTGAGCGGATAGTATGCGCCCGGTGAATGCTCACGACTATTGCTGTGTTTATCGTGTTATTCAGCACCTCCTGGGTCTGCAGCAACCCACCCCCCCGCCCCCTTTGCTACTTGCCTGCCCGGGGCTCTCTGAGGGCCAGGCTCGAGGCCCGCCTGGGATGGTGGGGCTCTGTGGGGCCATGGCTCCCTGGACTCCTGGGAGGCTGAGGAAGCTCCCTTTTCCTCTCACACTCTGCCTTCTCTTTGCAGATTTTAACGAGAATGGCTTCATCGACGAGGAGGACCTGCAGAGGATTGTCCTCCGACTGCTCAACAGTGATGACGTGTCCGAGGACCTGCTGACTGACCTCACGAACCACGTGTGTGCCCTGGGGCCACACAGGCTGGGTTGGGCCAGGCCATCCCCCAAAGCCCCTGGATGGCAGGCAGGGTGGGGTGCCCTGAGGGATGGGCACACGGCTGGAGGCAACTATCACCCAAGTTTGCGTCTTTCCTCCAAAGTCCTTCCTTCCAGGGTCCCCAAGAGCAGGTGCCCGAGCCACCCACTCCAAAGGGTCCCCCCACCCACACTGCGGTCACTGTGGGCAGGTGGCCCGACAGCAGCTTAGCCTCAGATGGACACATCACCACGTCCCCTTTCCCACGTTATCCCAGATGTCCTAGAGTGACAGTCCAAAGTGTGACAGGACATGAAGGCAGCCTCATGAATCTGTTTGTCCTAAGACCATGGGAACCTTCAAGTGCTTGTGGTCTGGATTGAAACTAGAAACAAAGATAAAACCATGAAAGGTCATCACTGCCTCCTAGACCTGACAGGGCCCCTTGCAGTACTGAGCCCCTGCCTGTGACCGGATATAGGTGTGGGTGGGGGATGTCACCCCATTCACCTCTGCACCCATTTTCACTGCCAAGTTTGTGCTGGAGGCATGAAGGGGACTCTTCCCATGAGGTCCCAGACAGACCTCAGTGCACATAACCTTATCTCTGCATCTCCATGTCTTTGTCCGGGGTGGGGAGTAGCCGGGGGGGTGGGAAGAACATCTGCCTCACCCCCCCCCCCAAGGGAGTCGGGGAACTCACATGCATGTTAAGCACCTAGCAGAGAGCCTGGCCTATGGCAGCACTTGGCGTGAGACATTTTCCCCTCCGCCTGTGTCCCCATCTCACTTTCTCATACTGGGCTCCTCTCTGCTCTCTCACTCCTTCTGCACCCCTGGCTAGGTCCTGAATGAGTCGGATCTGGACAATGACAACATGCTGTCTTTCTCAGAGTTTGAACATGCTATGGCCAAGTCTCCAGACTTCATGAAGTAAGGTGTTCTGGAGTGGGGGAGGGGGAGAGACCAGCATAGTGGGGGGGGGGTGGCCCAGGAAGAGCCAATGAAGCCCCTCATCTTCCCAAGGAGGTCATGAGTTTCCAGGGTACTTTGCCGATTCTTTCAGAGTCAGCAAACCTGGAGCTTCGGAGAAATTAGGTAACCTACATTTCCAACCTTTAGAAAGAAGGAGTGGGGTTTTAACCAGAAGAGGCAAGATTACATTCCAGGCTCTGCAAATGACGTGGGTGGTCCTGACTTCAGGTACTGACCATCTAGAGCTGGCCTGGCACACTGGTGTCTTCCCCCCAGGTACAGGGGCCTCTAGGACTGACCGGCGGGTGGCCTTTGCCACTGCCCGTCCCGCTCCCCTGCCCCCACACCTCCAGAGGTCACCAGGAGTCAGGGATTTGCACGGGGGTGTGAAGATGTTGGTCATGGAGTATTTCCAAACCTTGTTTCAGGCAGAAGGGGCATTAATGGTCTTGTATCTTGGTGCAGACACCCTTGAGATGATTGGCCATCTCCATATTGCCGAGGCCATGTTTAACCATCTTGTTTGGATCCTTCCAGTTATGGGGAAAGCACCACCCCTGGAAGCAGCCCATTCATGATCGCACAGCCCTGTTAGAATGCCCTTATTGGGTGGAGTTGGCATCTGTTTGCATATGTCTGCCCTTGGTCTTATAGTCTAGGTGAATTTGATAGCAAAGAATGCCCACGCATGATGGTTTAACCAACCAATCAGAAAAAGAACAAAGACAACTAGACCTCAGAGAATACCTGGTCAGGAACCGAAGATGGTGTATTTTCTCTCTTCTCTGTGCCTGGGGTCTCTGCCTCTCTCCTCAGCTCCTCTGCACTTAGCTCTACATGCAAACCAGAAATCTCTCCTTTGTCAGACAGGAGGCCACTGATGGCCTCCCGGCAGCAGTCGGTCACTCCTAACTAATATCTCTCAGCTCTGACTCCCAAATTCCCAGACAGAGAATCCGATTGGCCCGAGTCGGGTCAGGTGTCCACCCCTCTTCCAGTCACGTGGTGGGAGGAGAGGGCTCTCCAGGCCAACCCGGGTGCTCTGGGGCCCAGGCCCGGGCAGACCTTCTGAAAGACTGTCCACACTAGGAACCACCCCAACTAAGGGTAATTCCTCTTCTTCCAGAACAGCTCAGCACATAACTGAGGCGAGAATCCTGTCCTCCTTGCCTTTCTCTTTGAATCTCTCCCATTTCTTTCCATTGGTTTTGGCACCACGAGGTTCTGACACTCTTCGCTTTCTGGTGATGCTAAAAGGAACACAAGGCTTTGGGAGGGTTTGCAACAATTGCAAACCGGCCGTCCCAGAGAGAGGGACGAGAGGGGGCCTCCAAGGCCACTATGAACCTGGAAAGTGGAGGGCACTTCAGAGCTGTAGCTCAGGGTGGCTCATGGGATGCTTTCTCTCAGCTCCTTTCGGATTCACTTCTGGGGCTTTTGATGTGGCCACAAATACCTGAGCTGGCAGCCTCGAGGTGGACCACTGGAACTTGGAATTCAACCCCCTTCGGGCACTGGGGGACTCTGATCAGAAGTATGACTTTGTCCCTGTCCTACCTCACTTCTGGACTATTGTTTATTCAATAAAGCTAAACAAAAGTCTTTCCCATCCCCCACCAGTTCATCTTTTGAATACAGGATCGTGTAGAAGTACCTTTTATTAAGGACTGCTCATTCTAGGGCTTAAGTTTGCCGATGACAGCAAGCTAGCTGGGATGACCAGCCTTTTTGAGGACAGGGTTCAAATCCCAACCCACATCACAGCAGGGACCAGGCCAAATGGGATGAAGTTTACGCAGAAAATCCACATCATTCCCTTCCTTCCCTGGAGCTACCTCCCAGCATCTCCCGCTGCCGACTCTACAGAGACATGTATATAGCAGTCATTCCAGTTGGTGCCCGGCTTCCCCGTCCTTGTCACGGGAGAAGACATCTAGGACCCACTTGGCACCCCCAGGCTCCAGGATGCAACAGTGTGGACCAGCAGTTGGGGTTTATTTGCTTTGCTCTTCAGCCAAATCCTGGAATGAATTCAGCCACCACAGGGACCCTTTGGCACCCAGGTGGTCAAGGAGTCAGGGTCACAGGAGAAGCCCCTTATAGGGTCTCTGAGAGCTGACAGATGCCTCTCTGATGGGCACACAGTTTTTCTCATTTACATTGTCCTCTAAGGAGGTGTCTGAACACCGGCTCCCAGGGGAGGGGCTGTCTCACTGTACTCACTGACATGTACTTGAACCTGCAGTGGTCTCTTTGCCTTTAGGTCCTGTTTCACCCATTCAAGAGGTAATAAATTTCCCATTGATTGATGACAGTCCCTTGATCAACTCTAAGAGATGCTGGAATGTTGGAGAAACCCTGTCATGTGGATACGTACCTGGCCTGAGGTCCCCATCCCAGATCCTGTCTATGGAGGGGCTGTCCCCCACATCCTGTCCCCTGCCCCAGCAGGCAAGAGGCCTCCCAGGAAATGGGAAGCAGCAGCCTGGTGAGAGCAGACACTCCAGACTCCCCACCTCAGGCATGTGACCTGGGATCCCATTCCCCCCATTTCCTTGAAGAATGGCTTAGTCCTGGGTCACTCCCTCCTGTGCTGTTCTAGAAGTAGTCCCCAGGGGAGATGCCAAATCAGCCTGTCCATGTCAGTCTGGGAAGAACGCAGAGAGAGGTTGCTGGACACAGCTTTTTCTCTCCGGCACCAGAAGGGCTTCAGGGCTGAGTCATCCCTACCTCTGAGTCTCCACATGGACCACAGGCAGGTTATGTAGTGGGAAAACGAGGGCTTGGGTCAAAACACTGGGTCATTTCTAAGCTGTGGGAGCTTGGGCAACTTTCTCAACCTCCAAGACTCCGTGTCTTTATCAGTAAAGTGGGGCTAACACCACCTCCCTCACAGGTGAGTGTGTGGACTAAATGATGCCAAGTCAGGGCTCAAACTAGAAGTCCTTTGCATCTGACCCCCTGTGCAATTGTTCCATGGTCACTTCCCCTTCGTTCTCAGACATGCGATCATAGAGCTTCCTTGATTATACTCGTGGAAGCAGATGGGAGGTATCTCTGTACCTGAGTGAACCGCCACCAAGACTCGGGAGCCCCACAGTTCTTGGTCCTACCTGCCCCCACTTCAGAGGAAGGGTGGGGGGGGCCCAGTAGGTCACTGGACACTGCTTTCTACTGGCTTGAACCCCTGAGCTGAGCTTTCTACAGGCCTTAAGACCCAGTGCTGTGTGACCCTCAGGCATGTCCTTGTTGTGACCAAATGTTCCTGGGGCTCAGAGGAGAAGACCATGGGTTTGTTCGTGGCTAAAGATTTTATTCCAAAAAGCCAACCTGGCCAGAGCCAGGCTCTCAGACATCACGCTCTGAACTCAAAGTAGCGATCTCTCTTCTGCCGCTCATGTGGGGAGACCCTCTTCCCCGAGGGGAACGTCTGGTAGGTCTTCAGGTTCTCAGGGGATACTCTTAAAAGATGCCACTTCTTCTCTGGGGTCAGAGGAGGACTGGGGCAAGGATGGAGCCAGCATTATGCAGTGTGCCAGGGAGGTGGGGGGGATGCCCATCCACAGCCCTGTGTGCCCAGTGTTCTAGCCCATCCTGACCCTCTGAGTGTTCATCAGCTCAGCATCTGATAAGTCACCCTGCAGTTCAGATCAGAATAATTTGTACTTGTACAATGGTACAGTGGTTAAGAGAGAGAACATGGGTGTCAGACAGAACATGGCTGTCAGATTCTGGCTCAACTCTTGCTGGAAGTGGACACATAAAATGGATTAATGTTAGTACATCTGTCTTAGCTTTGTTTTGAGGAGTAAATGAGGTACTGCTTATAAAGCACTTCAATAATGCTGGACAAGGAGGAAACACTCAACAAATATAAGAAATGGTGATGATGGTGATGATGGTGGCGACAGTGATGGTGGTGATGGTGATGGTGGTGATGGTGATGATGGTGATGGTGGTGATGGTGATAATGGTGGTGATGGTGGTGATGGTGGTGGTGATGGTGATGGTGGTGATGATGATGACAGTATGGTGATGATGGTGATGGTGGTGGTGATGATGGTGGTGGTGATGATGGTGATGGTGATGATGGTGATGGTGGTGGTGATGATGGTGGTGATGGTGGTGATGACAATGATGATGGTGATGGTGGTCATGTGATGATGGTGATGGTGGTGATGGTGGTGATGATGATGACAGTATGGTGATGATGGTGATGGTGGTGGTGATGATGGTGGTGATAGTGATGGCGGTGATGGTGATGGTGGTGGTGATGATGGTGATGGTGATGATGGTGATGGTGGTGGTGATGATGGTGGTGATGGTGGTGATGTGATGATGGTGATGGTGGTGGTGATGGTGGCGATGGTGATGGTGGTGATGGTGATGGTGGTGATGGTGGTGATGGTGATGACAGTATGGTGATGATGGTGATGGTGGTGATGGTGGTGGTGATGGTGGTGATGTGATGGTGGTGATTGTGGTGATGTGATGGTGGTGACGGTGATGGTGTTGATGGTGATGGTGATGGTGATGGTGGTGATGTGATGATGGTGATGGTGGTGATGGTGGTGACGGTGATGGTGGTGATGGTGGTGATGGTGATGACAATATGGTGATGATGGTGATGGTGGTGGTGATGGTGGTGATGTGATGGTGGTGATGTGATGGTAGTGACGGTGATAGTGATGGTTATGACGATGATGATGGTGATGGTGGTGATAGTGATGGTGGTGACAGTGATGATGGTGGTGATGGTGATGGTGATGATGATGATGATGGTGATGGTGGTGATAGTGATGGTGGTGACAGTGATGATGGTGACGTTGATGTAATGGTGATAGTAGTGATGGTGATGATGGTGATGAAACTCGGGAAAGGGCAGGGATTTGCCCCAAGCCACAGTGGTGATCAGGAAAAGGGCTGAGTGCAGGCACTGACCCTACTACTCCCAATGACCTGGTTGGCCCTCTGAGTCGTGTGAAGCCGTCAGCTGCATATGCTGCCAGAAAACTCGGAGAAGAAATGGAGCTGGGGCATCCCAGGCTCCCCACAGCTGGGGGAGGTGCAGATCCGGCCCAGAGTGATCTTGAGAGGAAATATGTCCTCAGGAGAGGCCCCACACTGCCTCCAGGTTTGGTCTGACTCAGAGCCACCCAAGGGGTGGAGATGGCCAACCCAGAGTCCTAGAGTTGGTGTCAGGAGATCTCGGTTTCTCCAGGTTCTACCTCCAACCAGACTTGCTACCTGGCACAAGTTTCTGAGGCCATCACTAAACCTCAGTTTCCCTATCTATAAAATGGGTCCCTCTATCTTACAGAGAGGAAACTACAGAGGCAGTTAAATTTGTGTCTTTAAAAAACCATTAAACGCAATGGAAAGTTTTGCTGCCTTATCAATAATGATGGTGGCGAGGCTTGGGGTGCTTGAGGCAAGCAAAGGGTCAGCATGTAGTTGGAAACCCAAGATCTTTCCACTGACCTCCTGATGCCTCCTTCCCCACACAACGCCTTGGCAGCACGGACTTGATTTCCATGCCTTGGTGTCAGGAGGGAGAGCAAAACAAACATGTACCTGGATTATCTTACAGGGCAGAGCTGGCCTTCTCTGGGAAAAGCAGCTCTCCTGGATAAAAGCAGTGAGATTCAGGCAGTGGGGAAAGTTCACATTTTGTTAGATGGACAGTTGGACTTTGAAAGCTATTTTGTAGTCCCGAGGACAACATTTTTTGAGTCTGGTCAGAGTTGGAGGGAGGGACCAATTCCCTGCTCTGTGTAGTGTCCTCTGTGTCCGCCAGAGGGCAGCAGTTCCTCACTGCTCAGAGCAGCGGTGACCACGTTTGGACGAGTGTAGCTGCAAGGCTGCCATTGCAGGGGAGAAGCCTGCGGGTTCGGGCCAGCAAAGATGGTGGGGTTTGCTCCCAAACTCCCCAGGCATCTGGCCAGGAAAACACTCTTTCTGATTCCGCTCATTCAGGTTCCTGGTTTCCCTGTGAGGCTGCCCAAACCCTGACCCTTTGCTGTGTAACCATCACCCTCTGCACTGTAGGCTCCTTAGGGCCAGATCTTAACTCATTTCTCAGTCTGAGTGGCTGCGTGCCCAGCTGAAAGCAGGTGCCCATGGACATGTGTCTGTACAATGCATGAATGAAGGGAGGGCAGGCACTCACAGGTCGGTGGGGAGGGGGTACCGTTCCCGCTCCTTCACAGGCAGCACGAAGTAGGGGACCCGGGGCACCATGCCCGTCTTGTCTAGATAGTACTTCCGATGCCGCTGTGCCATCTACAGCTCGACCCAAGGAAGAGATGACAGGTTGTTAGTATGCAGCAGTGACGCGGGACCCCTGCAGTTCCCACCTGGCTATACCTGGGCAGGGGGTGGGGGCTGCCTCCCCTAATGACCCTGTTGGAGACCCCAGCTGGGTGTCCTCTCTGAGACCAGCCTCCCGTCTATCTAACGGGGATAATGGCCCACAGCGTACCAGCTTTGCTAGGGAGAGTAAAGGAGACAAGCAACCAGCAGAGTAAGGTATGTGACTCCTGGCTCAGCAGGTGGCAAGTTTGTTTCTCCCTCCCCCCTCCCCCCCAGGACTGGAGGGTCCTCTGTGTGAGAGCCATGATGGAGAGCAAAGACCCTTCTGTGCCCATTGACACAGTCCCCCAGCCCCTGGACGTCTGACAGCGTTGACCCTGTCCTCTCCCTGGGGAAGCTGCCTTCTCATACAGTTCTCTGCCCTAAGGACCAGGAGGTACCCGTGTCCTTGAACTCAGGCTGGAGGGATGTTTGCAAGAGAAAAGAGGGAGAGAGTGGGGTTTCTAAGAACACAGCAGAGAATGAGCCCCGGCCCCCAGTGAGGTGGGCGAACACCTCGGTGCCTGTGGCCCCCGGGGATGTGTCTGAACCGGACCCAGAGGAGGCTTTAAGAGCCAGAGGAGCAGGACCAGAACATCAGGGGGTGGGCAGTTAGGTTCCAGTCTGGGGCTGAGGTTGACTCGGGGCACATCCTCAGAGGGTCTGTGAAACAGAGAGGTGTCAGGTGGGCACCAGGACCCAGGTGGGCAAGGACAGTGGGGGACGGGGGCTTAGTGGGCCCTATGTGTGTGTGTGTTGGGGGGGTCATCCTGTAGGTGAATCTTTAGCCTTTTACTCCAGTAGGAAGTAAGCAAGGGTCCACAGGGCCACGGGGCAGAGGTGAGGGTGGGCACATCCCCAAAGGCTCCAGTTCTACCCGCAGTGGGGGTGAGCAGGGACAAGAGCCCCAGGAGTCCCTGGGTTGGAGGGGGCATCTAAGAAACCGAGTCCCGAGCCCTGTCCCCAGTGCCCCTAGCCAAACTCATAGGTTCCTTGCTAGCTCAGGGGCTCAGAAAAAGCAAACAGGGCGCCTGGGTGGCTCAGTTGGTTAAGCGACTGCCTTCGGCTCAGGTCATGATCCTGGAGTCCCGGGATCGAGTCCCACATCGGGCTCCCTGCTCAGCAGGGAGTCTGCTTCTCCCTCTGACCCTCCTCCCTCTCATGCTGTCTCTCATTCTCTCTCTCGCAAATAAATAAAATCTTAAAAAAAAAAAAAAAAAAAAGAAAAAGCAAACAAAGTCACTCTTTGAGGGTGAGAGGTCTCTGGCCCTGCCATCGCTCCAGCCCACTCCCCCACCACCATGGAGAGGAGGTAGCAGCCCAGCCCAGGGCAGCCCACCTGGTAGAAACCCGCGAGTTGGGCGGAGCGGTCACTATCCAGGTTGAAGCGGGTGTAGACGGGGGTGTGCAGCCAGCGGTCCCGGGTGTGGGAGCGCTTACTCAGCACCAGGTCGGGGTTGGAGGAGAAGAGGGTCGGGAAGTGGCCGCCTTTGCTGAAGGGAGTGTGGCTCTTCTCCAGGGCAGCGTGGCGTTGGTCCTGGAAGTACTTGAGGGTGGTGGTGCCGTAGGGGGAGCCAAAGGAGAAGGCCACACTGGGGACATGGCCTTGGTACCTGCCATGGTAATGGGGGGTGGGGAGAACGGGAAGGGAGATCAGTGCAAGGTTCCAGGGCCAGTTCCAAGAGAGGCCCTGAAAACCCAGGGATGGGGTCAGTGGGCCCCGTGGGTCACTTCTGGGCTTTGAGAACCTTCCCTAAGGGGCACTGCCCAGCTTGGGGCTCCGGGGCACGATGAGGGAAAGAGGCTCTGGGCCTCTCCTCCCTATAGAGGACGGTCATCCCTCCAGACCAGAGGCTGAGGCAGGGACCAGAGCACCAGGGCCCCATCCTGAGCCCCGAGCAAGCCTGCAGACAAGTCACTCTCCGTTCCGAAGATGGGAGGCCTCCTGCTGCTATCTCGTTAAGGGTCGCGAGAATATCAGAAGTTGGGGGGGACACAGCAGTGTGACGATGCTGTCAGACTGGTTGCAGCCAAGGCCTGGGTTCACGTGCTGCAGCCTGGCTCCAGCTCAATGGCCTCGTGAGGCGCCACTCACACTGGCTGCCAGGAGCCCCATCGCCCACTGCAACCACAGAGGCCAGCAAGAGGGGCAGGGGGCTGGCGAGCAGGGCCCCCAGAGACCCCGGGGAACACACGTCCGCACAGGACGCTAAGGAGCCCCAGTCAGGTGAGATTTACACAGAGAGCCAGGCTTGCTGCGGCCAAGTGAGGGGAGACCGGGTGACCCCTGAAGAGCAGGAGCATCAGACTTTGTGCAAGGGACAGAGATCAGCTTTGGGGGATGTGCCCAGAGATCAGCTTTCCCGGTCAGTGCTTCTCACCTCCTAAAACCCGGCCTGGACCCCCTGGTGCCCTTGAAATGGCCCTTGACAAGGCCATCACGGGTCGCCTGCCACACTGGACGTTGGTGACCTCTGCCTTCTCGAAACGCCGCTCCTGGATTTTAGGACACTATTCTCTCCTTGTCTGCTGGTCTTCACCTGCCTCTCTGACCATTCCTTCCCGGTTCCCCCCTCCCCCCCATGACGCGCCTCCTCTGCTCTCTTCCTCCAGGATCCGTCCTGAGCCCACACAGTCCCCTGCATGATGGTATCCATGCTGAGGCCTTAACCGTCACCCTTGTGTGGATGACCCCTGGTCTTCATCTCCAGCCCAGAAGTTCCCTCAGACTCCCGTACACAGCGGCACACTAGACCTCTCCCTCAGATGTCCCAGGCACTATCTCTCCCCACCACCTCCCCAACAGCTAGTCCCATCTCGGTGAAGAGCACTCGCCAGATGGCCACGCTGCCTCTTACCTGGACCGTGGCCGCAGCAGCCCCTCATCCTCCTAACCACGCTCTTACCTCCCACCCCGTTCCCATACTTCAGCCGGACTGACCTTCTAAAGTCAAGCCCTTAGCGTGGCATTCAAGGCCGTCTGAGAGTGGACCTCGCCTCCTTCTCCAGCCTCACCAGCTGTCCCGCCCTGGGTTGTAAAGAGCCATGTGCAGTTTCCTGCCTGTAGCTGCTCTTTCTCCCTCCCACCCCTGTCTCTCCCATGGCATTTGCCCTGTGCCCCCCAGCCATCAGGAATGCCTGCCCTCTCCTGCCACTCCTGATGCTTGCCCACAAATACTAAAGAATCCCATTAAATACTGTGAGCCTTGAGAAGCTAAATGCTATGGGGCCCCTGGGTGGCTCACTCGGGTTAAGCGTCCAGCTCTTGATTTCAGCTCAGGTCATGATCTCAGGGTCCTGCGATCAAGCCCCCTAATGGGCTCCACGCTCAGCGCAGAGTCTGCTTGGGATTCTCTCTCCCTCTGCCTCTGCCCCTCCCCCTGCTCGTGCTCTCTTTCTTTCTCGAATAAATAAATCTTTTTTTAAAAAACAGACCTGTCCTATCACTTCCTTGAAGATCCTTTCCTTGCCACCTCTTCCAGGTCTAGGTGGTTCGTGTTCTCTGTTCCCATCCCACCACTAGCCAAACCTCACTCCGAATGCTCTTGTCTCTGTCTCCGCCACCAGGCTGGGAGCTCCTTGAGCACAGCTGGCTCATGTCTAACCTCTGGATCCCCAGTTTTCAGCACCAGGTCTGGCACGCGGTCTGAGTAGGAAACGTTTAGGGAACAAACAAAATGAGTGGCTGCATGCCTACAGCATCAGTGATGCTTCCAGTTGGGCCCGCTCACACAGATGCCCGACGACCGTGCTGCAGGGACCCCCAGCACCTCCCCCGGGGCCTCCCCTGCTGGGATGCGGGGGGCCTCGCCTGCGCTCAGCTGAGTTCTCTTACCAGGGAAGCCCCAGGGAGTGCGGGGAGCCTGCCGGCCCCTGCGACATCACAGGCTTCCCCGTCTCACCAGGCCAAAGCGCACTGTGGTCTGAGGTCCGCGCTTCAGGGTCACCTGCAGCAGCTGCTCTGGGCCTCGGCCTCCTCACCAATAAAATTAGAGAGCAGTGCATGGCTTGCTTCTTCCCATCAGGCGGGAGTCAGGAAACCAAGCCCGGGGATTACTGACAGGCCTTCCAATTGCTCTCCACTGTGGGCAAAATAGAACAAGAGCCCCTCCCTGGTTCCTGGCCCTACCTCCCCTCAGCAGCTGTGCCCTTCTAGAATCTTGCAGCACTTGAGGTTGCCTGGGCCCAAGCAGGGAGTGAGGGGAGAAGCCTTCCACTGCACTCAGGCATTCGCCCAGCCTTCCCTCTCCTGCCCATGGCTTCTCTCCATCCTTGAGACCATGACCCTCAGGATCCTAACCTGCTCCCACCTGCCTCTGCCCTTCTGCTGGCTCCTCCCGAGTTCCTCGATGATGGCTGGGTCTCCTTCTCTCCTGGAAAGACCGTAGGGCTGGTGATGCCTGTGAGGTCACCTTGGCCACTTCCGGGACAGAGTCCTCCTCTTTGCCACAGTTTCCCCCCTCCTGGGTCCGGAGCCTCCCCTCCTGCCCTCCCTCCGCCCCCATCAGTCCCTCTCTATTTCTCTCAGCCTCTGTCCTCCCTCCTTGCCATCTATACTCTCTCTTGCTCTCTTAGCTTCTTCCTCTCTGCCTATAAACACGCACATTTGTGTGCATTTTTCCCAGGCTGCAAAATCCTCCAGTGGGCCTTGCCCCCTTGCATCCCACTCTTTCTCTTCCTTTATTCCCGAATTTCCCTGCGGAATGTTCTGTACCTTCTGCCTTTGTTTCTCCCTCTCCCATTCTTCCCTTGACCTCCCTCAGTCCAATTTTTCACCACCACCTCCCCCCCACCCTGGCTTCAATGTGAGCCCGTATTTTTTCATTAAAGTAATGTAAAATCATCCAATTGCCAAATCCAACATCCTCGGCTCACCCTTTCTCGGTGGCAACACTCGCGCTGATGCAGAAACTCATTTGCAAGAAACATAACCTGAGCGGTAGAAACAGAGTTCCTGAGAGTTCTTTGCGCTATGTATGAAACCTAATAACAATATAAGCTAGACAGTCAAGCAGTCAGAGTCCGGCAGTAGGAAGAAGCTTCTTCCTTCCTCCTGATAAGTCCCTCCACAGGGAGGGAGCTCCCTACAGACGTGCCTCTGACCCCCACTTGTCCTTCCACCTTCAGGTGGAAGAACATTGGGCTGGCGGGCTGAAGAGGGAAAGGAGGCTTGTTGAAGCCCACCCATCCCTCCCCCTTTTCCTTGGAAGCAAGCCAGCCCACACGGCTCCTCGGTGCTGTTTTGGGCGGACACACTCTCTCCTTCAGGAGGAGAGCCTGCCCCGATCCAGCCCTCTGCCACCTCCTTCCGGGGTCCAGTACCAGCCCTGTTCTCCCATATCAGCTTTCACTCTTTTATCTTATTTCTCCAGTGGTTCAGAAGGCAGGAATGAAAGAGAGGCTGGTCATCAGGTGCTGTCAAACCCCAACAGAAAGATCATAAAGCGACAGCACCAAAACGAAAGAAAGGTTGTCTGCAACATTCTGTCGGGACAAGAGCGTGACCCAAGAACATCAGACGGGCCAAGCGGCCATTCAGATAGAAAGGCAGCCGCTGGTCCTTTCCCGGCAAGAAAGAGCTCAGGAACCAAAGCAACCCATAGGCTCTCCTTGCAAGTAGCGTTCAGTGACGAAATCCTGCCAACTAGGAGATGATTCAAAAGAAAGAAATACCCAGGAATGTAGAACCTCTGTGAAAAGGAGTGGTGGTTAGCTTCAAATCTATTTAAGTACGGAACTAGAAATAGCAGCGAGGTGAAGTCTGGTGACAGCGCGGAACGTAAATGTTATAAAACCTGTCAAAGGGAAAAATAATTTTGGCAACAAAAATTGGGGGGGGTGGGTGGAGGGGCGATGGGAGTGCACTTACGAAGAATTTATAAGCAGAGTCAACCCATGGCAACTAAATTTAAAATGTGTTGTTGAAAAACACACAACACAGTGACTCTCACCCCTGGATGGTTTTTATTTTCCCTCCCTCCCTCTCTTTTAGACGGATCTTTTAGGAATTAATATCTCTTGAGCTGAATTAGCATTTATCTAAAGTCTGGGGATTCTTCCATTTTATGCCAGCATCTTTCTCTTCAGTGAAGTCCTAGTAAGATTACATTTCATGATTTTCATTTTAAAATAGCAAATGTGGCATGATCGTATTTTTATAGAATTGCTTTGTCTATCTTTCTATCCACCCAGCCAGTCAGCCATCAAGTCTTTTTGCTGAATAGACGCCCAATGAGGAACTGGAAGGAAGTTCACCAAAAGCTAACCCTGGTTCATTCTAGGTGTTCGGATTTGGGGTGGTTTGTTTCTTTCTGCTTTGTACGTGTATCTTTTTTTTTTTTTTTTTTAAAGACAGTGAGATAGTGTTAAGAATTACTTTACTGGGAACCTACTGCGCGCCAGTGTTGGGAATCCAGAGGTCCACAAGCCTCGGCCCTTCTTCCTTCTGCCTACCCCCTCATTCTGTATTTACTGAGATACACGGTGTGTGTGCAAGAGCTCTGATGCCTTTAAATGCAGGGAGAGAGGCCCATTCCCCGGGGTGGGGTGGGGGCGGAATTGGTGGAGCCCCAAGAAGGGCCTTCCACTGGGGTCAGGCTTTGAAGAGAACCTCAGTGTGGAGGGGGATGGCCTGGGAGCTCGTTCTCTTCCTCTGCTTATCTTCTAGGTGCTTCCAGATGCCCCAGAGTCCTCTTCTCTTTTCAGAGACCCACTCCCTCTGGGAAAGCTCATTTATGTTAGACTTCCAATACCGCCCATACACCAAGGACGCCCAGAGCTGTGTCTCTGTGTTTCTTCTCCCGGCTAAGGATCCACATACCTAGTCGTTCATATAGGGCTTGCCCACGAGTGCCAGGTGCAGACTGATCAAAACCAGCCTGTTCCTCCTCCTCCTGGATAGCTCTGCCTGGCTTAATGACACCCATATCCACCCCTTACCAGCCAGAAACCAGGATTCACGCCATCCTCCCTTCTCCATCCCCCTTCTGTCCCTAGGCCCTGTGCTTCTTCCACGGCTGCCAGCCTAGCTCTTCGCTTGCCGGAGCAGTTTTCAGTCTCCCAGCCAGTCTCCCAGACCAAGTCTCACCCCTCCAGCCGGCTGTCCACACTGCTGCCAGAATGATCTTTCTCAAACATGCATCACATCACTAAGGCTCACCTCTCCCTTCTCGCTTCCCCACGTGCGCCCAATGCCCCGGAAGCGTCACATGCTGCCCACACCTCTGAGCCTTCGCACACATCCACCCAGCTGGGATGCCATGTCTCCTCCTGCCCCCGGGGGGTTCCCCACCCTCTCACAGAACCAGGGCTCTCTGTCGCCTTCCCTAACCACACACCCTCTACCAAACGTGAATGTGTCACATCCTTCGTCCACACTCAGGCGCACATTCATCCACCTCCTCTGCTGATCTGTGTTCCCCTCTATCCTCAGCACCTACGCAGCACCTAACACGGGACTAGTGCTCAATAAACGTCCGCTGGAGGGGGCAGAAGTCCCGAAACCCGGGGGGCACCATGTCCCAGAACACTGCTTTCAAGGGGCTTGGCTCTGATCTGCAGAGTGCACGCGGGCACACAGCGTCCCACCCACAGGGGCCTTGGTGCTCCTTGGAAGAAAGGAGTTATAGAAATGTGACGTGTTCCTGTGATTCTTGTCTTCACCACCCCCAGGCTCTCTGCCATACTCCTCCTCTGCTCCCCGATTTTCCACCTTCTCTGAATGCCAAGATATTTGCATCCCAATAGAATAGAAGCCCCCTCCTCCGCAATCCTCCTAAGGTTGGATTTCTGATCCTGTTCAGAGTTTGCTGCTCGGGGAGGGGCGCAGGGGTGCGCACATATGTGCACACGTTCACATTCATGTAGCACTCAGAGGGCATGCCTCGGCTAGCCAGGTCTGTGTCCCCTGCCCGCACTTCCAGTTGTGTGCCTTGAGGGCGACCCTGTGTGGTTCTACCGTAAAGCTTTCCGAAGGCCTGTTGTTGGTCGTGTGGCCGGCCGTGGTAGAAAGAACCGAGGGGAATGGCAGGAATGGTAGGTTTCATAACGGGGCATCCAACAGTCCCTATGGTGCTGCCACACCTCCTCCTTGACCCCCTCCTCAGCCACCTGCATGCGAGCTGGGAGACTGTGCTCAGCTGGGACCCCCGGCAATGATCTTGTGTGTATTCCTGTGCGTACAGGGAGCAATCCCTCCCTGCCTCTTGATGGTCCTGGTTGGCCCCAGACCTGACATTAAAATTAATTACCATGCCATCAGAGATCCCATGAGCAGCCTTATTAACTAATTAACTTGTGACTATTCAGCACGTCCTCATTCCACGCGCGCCTTCTCCATAATACTTCCTGCGGAGTACAGGGCCAGCAGACCCTTCCCCTGGGCACAAACTTTCAAAGGCTCCCCGTTGTCTAGGAAATTAAGTACAAATGGGCTAGACACTCAAGGACCTGCTTGACGTGGGCCCCTGGGAGAGGTCTTTCCAACCTTCTCATCCACTTCCTTGTTGCAGCTTTTCCACTCCAGCTAAACAGGCTTTTGTTGCTCTGGAGGCATATCGGGCCAGCACCTTCACCCCTGCCTCTCCTCGGGCCATCCCCTCCATCCCGAAGACACTCCTCTCCTCCTCTCCCTGCCTTGGGACCTTAGCCATGCCTCAAGGTCCATTTCTAAGACCTTTTCCATGGAGCCACCCACAGACCATGCTCGTCCTCTCCATTGAACTGTCTGTGCCCTTTGTGACTCTTTTTTTATTTAAGTTTTTATTTATTTAAGTCATCTCTACACCCAACGTGGGGCTCGAACTCATGACCCCAAAATCAAGAGTCATCATGCTCTTCCAACTGAGCCAGGCAGGAGCCCCCCTTTGTGACTCTCTTCTGTCCCAGTTCACATTCTGGTTATATTGCAATTACCTGGGCCTTTAGTCTAGTCTTTCTTCCTGAAGTATAAACTCCGTGGGGAGAGAGGGAGGTGTTCTCCTGTCTGCATCCTGGCACTCCTGGCCCTCAGGAGATGCTCTGTACATATTTGTTGAAATGAACTGACAAATGGAGGCACATTTTAAAGGGCTGACGATTCTTCTGGAAAGAAGGAGCGTCCCTGTTACAAAGCCTAGGTCTCCAGGGGCCCCTGGCACCCTGTTCTTAGGAAGCCTCCCCAGTTCTTCCGGGTTGTGTGAGAGGTATCAGTTGCCTATCTGGGCACATGGAGTCTCCTACAGCCCTTTGGCACGTGGCCTTTGTTTTGTAGCCAAGGATGCACGGGCCTGTCTCCGGGGCTGCACGTGCAGCACCAGGGCCTGGGCTGAAATGCAAGGGGGTCCCCTGGCCCGGCCTGGCCCGGTGAGGTCTCAGGCCTGCAGCAGTTGGCAGGGGCCGGGGGTGCGCTAGAGGTGGTGAGTACTGGCTCCTACTGGCCGAAGGGAGCTGATTACTAAAGTTCCAGGATTTTTTTCAAGCTGTTGTTAAACAAGCCAGCATTAAAATTTAATTGTAAAAAAAATTAAATTATATAAAGTCACAATTAAAGAAATTATATTGAAAACAAAGGTGATAAACCCTCAAAACTGATCACTCCCTGATTATGTCACTATGTTTCACCACCGTCCGTGTCCTGGAGTTTAGTTATGCCTCTTGCATGTGTAGGGTGGAACGATCGGATCCGTGTGCTGCTACGCACCTCTTCCCAGCTCTGCACTGTAACACTGTGCTGCTAGCTTGAAATCAGCCACGGTGGGAGGGTTCATACCACAGACAGGAGAGAAATGCTGCAGATCAAGGCTTTTTCCCTCCAGAGAGCTGGCTGTCTAGGGATTCCGGGTAAGGGGACATAGTCACCTCTGTGTGGCCACCTTCTTGAGAATGTCCTCTTGATAGTGGAATGCACTGATTTTAGGGTCTTGCGGCCCCTAAGGCTCAAGCCCAGCTCAGTGGCAGATAGGGGCCCAGCTGCCACTCCAGGCAGACAGAGGGAAGTGATGGGGGGCAGTCCCCCTGCCCTTGCTCCTGGTGAGAGCCCCTGGGCAGAGCTGGGGGAGTCAGGGGCAGCAGCAGTCCGGCCATGAATGAAGGCACAGTGGCGGGTCAAGTGTTTGGACGAAGAGCCTGGTGAGGTGTGGTGGGAGGCAGAGAGCAAGGGGATGAATACCACTTAGATGTGACCTGCAAGCAGGAGGCACAGAGCCCCCACTGAGGCTGGTCTCATCCCTTGAAAAGCCTTACAATCCCAGGGACTTGGACCCAAGAATTCCCTGCTCACTGCAGGGAGGGCACGCAGGCCAGGCAGTGGCGAGGTGCCTGAGGGCTGTGTTGCCCAGAGCAGCAAGCAACCAGGAGGAGCTCCCTGGCAACGAGTCTGAAGCCCAGCATCCTGTTTCCCTTGGTACCCAGAATCAGGCCTTGAACACGGCAGGGATCTAACTAATGGTAATAGCTAACAGTTGGAGGGATTGAGGAGAGCCTGGGTGCTGAAGTCACACGGACGTGGCACGGTAACTTGCTGAATGACCCCAGGCAAGCTGTTCGTTTCTCATCTGGGTTGTTGCAAAGGTTTTTTAGAGAAAGTGTGTAAAGAGCCCTGCACAGTGCCTGGTACACAGTAGGTGCTCATACCCGGGGGCTCACACTGCCGGCTTGTCCATCACCAACTTGGGACTCAAGCAAGTTCCCCTGGGCAGACCCCAGTGACCACATCTGGAACAGGAGGGGGCTGGGCCACAAGATCTCCCAAGTCCTTACCACTGGGAATATGCTCTGCCTCTAAGAATAAAACTGGTAAGGGGGATGATTTGAGTGTCAGAAGAGACTGGCTGTGCTTAAAATCCTGTGATTAATATTTATAATTAATTATCCAGGTGTGGTGGGGAACCTGGGATTCTTTCATTAAGTTAACAAAATGAGGTAGCATTTAGAAACAAAAGATAACTCAATTCATTCCTCATCGATGGGGATTTTAGGGACAGCATATCCCTCCCAGAAAGATCCGTGGCAAAAGCCGCAGATACAGGCTCAGCTATTCAGACTAGTCCAGCTCACGCTTGGAGCCTTCTTTATGATTCACTTGTTATCACAATTTCTAGATCAATTCCAGGACTGGGTGCTCGAGGGAGCTGCAGACGAGGGGCATAGATAGAGGAGCAACACAGGATCGCTCCTGAAATACGCAACCCCTCCTGGCCCCAGACGGAGTGGGGGGACACTTGGGGAGGGTTAGGTCCCACCTGGGGATGGTGGGGATCTGAAGAAAAAAGTATAATAATGTATAGAATGAAACCCCATAATAAACACCCAGAATGTGGTATGAACACCACTCTCCAGGGCTGCCAAGATGGCTTTGAACTAAGCCTCATGTGATTACACCGCAACGGGGACCCATCAAGGGCGGCCCCTGCTTGTATGTCTTATAACAAACCCGGCACATCCCAAGCGCTCAGCACGTCTCTGTCAAAGGAATGCCTAAATGAAGGAAAGGATTAATAGGAAAATCCTAAGCCACCTTTTCTAACACACCTGGCTTGACATCAGGAGCGTCTCAGAATCCAGTCCCTGCCCTCCGCGCCCGGGGCGACTGGTGGGGGAGAGAAAGAGAATCTTACACCCTGGGAAAAAAGCTTGGGAGTGGAAATCTCAGACACTTTGACAGAAGGGGCCACAGAATGGAAGAGACCGTCAGACTTGCATCTTAGATGTGTGGGGCTTGATACCAGCCAGAGAAAGGAAAGGTAGGTTTGACCCTGCATCTGAAAATGCTAAAGGCAAGGCAGATCTGCCGACTGGGAAGCTTTCAAAGCCAGCATTCTGTGAGGATTAGGTGAGATCGGTGGGAGAACCGATCACAAAGTCCGGCGGCCAGTGCACCCGCCGTGCCAGATTCTTCGAAACCCACCCAGGCGCCCACCCGGTCTCCTTTAGTCCTTCATCCGACAAATACGACTCCTGCGCGAATCCTGGGGGCGCCACACTGGGCTGGGGCCCGAAAAGCCTGCTCCCTTCTCAGCTCCCCGCGCTCTCGCTCCCGCCCAGGCGTCTCCGAACACCAACTTCACGCGGGGGCTCCCGCGCCTCCCCCTCCCCGGGCCGCAGGCTAGGTGTGCTCAGCGCTCGCTGGGGACCCACTTTCTACGAACGTGGTCCCGGATAGTCCCTGCCCGCTCCCAGCCACCCCCTGCCCTGAGCGCGCCAGCCCCCGGGTAGGCCCCCAGCCAGAGGAACCGTTGGCGCTCGCGGTTCCCTCAAACCCCAAAGGCGCGGGGACGGAGATTCGAGCCGGAGGAGGGTTCTACGGCCGAGACGGGGACTCCGCCCCACGGGTTCAGGCGGGGGCCTGGGGGCGCGGCGGCCTTACCCGGGCATGAGGCCGGGGGGCACGTAGGCGGCATTGAACTCGGTCAGTAGGGTGCCCGCGCTGCGGGAGGCCATGGTGGGTGCGGCGAGCGCGCAGCGAGCCCGGCGCCCCAGCGCTCCCCGCCCGACGGTAAACAGCCCGGGGTCACCCGGCAACCGCGCGCGGGGCAACGTGACTGGGGCCCAGCGGCCGCCGCGTTCCGGGGGGCGCCCCCCAGCCCTCCTCAAGCGTGCTCTCCTGTGGACCCCGCCAATCGCCGCTCCCACCCAAGCGCCAGGCCTGGGCTCATCTCTGTGCTTCACCGGCGGCCCGCGTGTGCCGACGCGCAGATGCGGGATGAAGGTGGGAACTCGCTGGAGAGGCCCGGCCGGGGGTGCGCCCTGAGCGCGCTTCTGTCCGCTGCGGGGCTGGCGGACCCGGCCTGGGGCGCCCGCGCTTCGGAGGCCGAGCAGAAAGCTGCAGCCTCATCGCCGCTCTGCTCCAGGAGCCCGAGTGGCCGCAGGGACCCCAGGAGCCAGCGCTCCCCGAGTCTGCCCGCGCACCCCAGTTCCTCAAGGGGAATTGTCTTCATTACTCTCTCGTCTCTACCTGGGAACTTCCTTCTCACCCCGTCTTGCCCGGCAGACTACTTCACACGAGTGATTTATAAGTAAGGGGCCAAAAGCAAATGGAGGAAAGATCTGGGTGTGTGATTTACACCTGTCGCCAGTTCTGAAGTTCAGTCCACAGGGTTGGCTTGTTTGCACCAGAGAGCAAACTTGCCCAAAGCCCCGGTGAGGTTTCCTTGTAATAGTGCTTCCCTCCTATAACTGCTGCCCCCACATCCCATTTTTCCAGTGACCCTCATCCCAGCCCTGGTCTTTAACTGGGGTGCGAGAGAGCCGTGACAGGCTCCAAGGCGACATGGTCTTTGCAACTTGGAGCCAAACCTGCCTCCCAGCTCCCTTGCAGCACTCCTGGTATCAGTAAGAACCCTCTGCCGTTTACCCTTGGCCTTCACAGTTTCATTCAATCCTGTGGGAGGAGAAGTGTTATCTTCACAGCTGACTCTGTAAATGGCAGCTGATGAAGACCATAGACATTAATGAGCTTGCAGGATGCTTTTGCAAACAGAATTCTCAAAAGGCTTTCGCGGACAGATAACAATGGGATTGGGGCAGGGCGGGGGGGGGGGGGGGGGGGGAGTTTGGAAGGGGGGGAAGAAGCAGGAGAACGGAGGCCGGGGGAGGAAAAGGATCTGACGGGGGAATGAGTGGTTGCAGACCAGGCAGAAGGACTCTCCACCAGTCCTTCAAGCTGCAGTCAGATCTGTGTATTTCTAAATGCCCCATGCAGAATATGAGCAATAATAAGAAAAACATTTGTAAAAGCTGTAAAAGAACAACTCTCAGTTCAGGTGTGCTGTACTCCAGGAAGATGTTCCCCTGGCCAAGGTCAAGTGCCCACTCTCTCCCCCATCATGACTTCCCAGCTGAGGGTACCTGTGAACCCGGCACCCTGTGTTCAGTTTGTCTGTGTTCCAGCGAGTCTTCTGCTTGGGGTCCAATACCGTATCACATTGACCCCTGAATCCCCAGCACCTGGTACTAGCAGGAGTTAGTATATGTTTGTTGAATAAATTTTGTAGTAAGAGTTAAAGAAATGGGTAATAGTAGGGAGAGTGGAAATTTAAAAAGTGAGATCTGGCTTAGGTTTCCGAGGGTCAGCTGGCTCAGCTAAAGGGTGCTATGTGTTGGCAGGATGGAATTACTGCCATTTTATCGATATAGAAACTGAGGTGCAGCCAAGCTCAATGCCTTCTTTAGGGTAAGTTCATGGGCTTTTTCCTAAAGATGCACAGGCCTCTTGAAATTCACCCCTACAGGAGAGAACCACGAGAAGGCCTACGGAGGAGATGGATCTTTTTTTCCTATCAAGTGCCACTAAGCCTTACAAATAAAGATCACTTAATGACCTCATTTATGGAACATGCTAGTTAATTTGTTTTTTAAAAAAGAGACATTAAACTTACCTGGTTTTAAAATTTTTTTGGATATTCATTTGTATTCAATAAATACAATAGACTGAAATACTCTTTGCTTCATTGTGGTTAGATAAAAGTGAGAAAGGAGAGCAGCAATTGAGGAAGGAAAGGGAGAGAAGGAAATAGAACATAAATAGAAAAAGAAAAAAGAAGGCAATGTGGCAAAGAATTATCTAGAAGGAGGCTCCTGTGACATCCTGCAGGTCACTGGACTGTAGAATTCAAAAGGACTAACCTCTTGTTAGCATGCTGTGAAAATTTAATACTTCCCTTTTTGAACCTTTAGGCTCTGTTCCAGATAGGTCACCAAGCTCACCCCTTATCCTGTTAACTTTCAGTGGGCATCCTACCATACCCAGGAGTCTGTCCGAGGCTCTGGGGCTGCAAAGAACAGGGCACCAGGGTCTCCCCATGGGGAGACCCATGGGCAGCACAGATGAGGACCCCAACCCAGCCTGGGTGAAGGTGTGGGTGCAGAGGCACTTTCAGGATTGGGCACCAGTTGGGCTGAGTCCAGGCGAGAAGGCGGTGGTGGGTAAGAACATTCCTTGCAGAGCAAACAGCAAGAGGAAGGGTGCAGATGGCCTTGCAGAGGCTCCAGGTTCAGGAACCCTGGTCCCCGGGGTCCCTTTCATTATAAGCCTCTCCTGGGGTATGTTGCTGGAGGAGAGGGAAGTTCTTTTTTGGTCCTTGGAAATTTTGCCAGCTCTCCCTTCCCCATGCCCCCCACCCCCAGCAGCTAATTGGACACAAGGCCTGACAGTTCTGCTCCCTTGAGCCTCACTGGCCCAGCCTTCTCCATCCCCAGGCCCCAGGATGGGGTGAGATTAGCTGCCTGGACCTTAAGCATTGCCCTTAGTAGAACATTAGCCTCTGAGGCCTTCACAGTTGGCCATCTCCCATCATGCTTAGCCTGGCTCCTGAGCGCCCCTCAAGCAGCATCCCATCTTCCCAGATCCAGGGATCCCAAAGCAGGAGGTCAGGACCCCACGTCCTGGGGGTACGATGTCCACCAGAGCAGGTGGAGGAAGTAACATCCCCTTTTTCTCAGGGCTCCCATTTCTGACAGCAGCTACCAGGCACAGCCTTTGTGTTGTCTGGTGGACGCCGATTTTCCAGCTGGGGGGGCCCGGGTTGAGATTCCTGAGTGGCACAGTGGGACCCAGCCAGGCTTGGCCCATCCAGGTTCCCTGAGCCTCGTGGACACCAGCAGCCCCAGTGGCCACCTTGACTGGGGGCATGAATCACCTCAAAACACCAGTGCATCAGCCCAGCCTCCTGTGTGCACAGACGGTGAAGCTCCTTGCCCCACGCGCCCCCCTTCCACACACGTGCCCGTGCCCCGCTGCCCACTCGTGGTGGAGGAGCCCCGTGGAGAGGTGGGCAGGAGCGTCTGCTCCAGGGGCCCGGAGAAGCCGGGCAGGGCTTTATCTGGGAGCAGGCGGCTGCTGAATAATGAATTCCGACTCTGAGCCTGCACGCCCAGGCTGCAGGCAGAGTGCACAACACACACACACACAGATCCACACACGCTGGGCTGACAACTTGGAGGGGCGGGGGCTGGCAGGGCTGCGAGGCTCTGTGAATCGCGGGAAGGAGCAGCTCGGCTGGCTCGGTTGCCTGGGTCTCTGTGGGCAGCATCGGAGGGGGCGCGGGGGGCGGAGGCAGCGGCGCGGCGAGGAGGGAGGCGTGTGCGTGCAGCCGAGCTCCGAGCTCCGCGGGGCTCACTCCTTCCCGGCTGCTCCCGCCCGGCCGGCAGTGTCCAGACTCTACACACCAGCATGGCTCTGCTTGTCCACCTCAAGACGGTCTCGGAGCTGCGGGGCAGGGGCGACAGGATCGCCAAAGTGACTTTCCGAGGTAGGGAAGCCCCTGTCTCAGAGGGACCCCAGCTCTGGGCTGATGGGGATGAGGCAGGGCAAGGGAGGCTGGATGGGAAAAGTTCTAGCAGGGTTGGGGCGATGAGGCTTTTCATGGGCAGCCGTCTGCCCCTGGCCTGACTGGCCACTTGTGATTTCCTGTCACTCAGGGTCCCCCGTGTTCTGCATCTGGGTCCGTCCCTCACTGCACTGGCCAACGTGCATGTGCCTGGTAGGGTGCAGAGTCCTCTGCCTGCATGGGGTCCTGGGGAGGTAGAAGTGAGGACCCCATCTCCGAGCTCAGGGGGACCAGGGCGAAGAAGCCTAGCCCCGCAGAGCCTCTGCAGGCCCACTCCTCCTCTGCGTCTCCCTCCACAAGATTTCCTTGGGCACAGGGTGGGGGTGGGCTCTGCAGACTGGAAGCCGCAGCATGGCTCCCCAGAAACCAGGCAGCCAGGGGCTCTCTGGTTGAGAATACTATTGGCTTCTTGCAGATCTACTGGTGGGCAGGGATCCTGCGAGCTCCACTGGCCTCCCCTCTGTCAATTCTTTTCCTATCCTCCTCCCCACTTGTGCATCCAGCAGCCATTTACTCTGATCTATGTGCCAAGGCTGGGGGCTGAGCATGACCCAGGTTCTGTCCTTGAGGAGCCCACCTCCAGTGGGACAGAAGGATCAGTGGGCAGACAAAGTAGGACAGGTGCGCGATATGATGAGGATGGGGACAAGGGCAGTATGCAAGCCACAGAAGCAGCACCCAACTCGGGCTGGGGCAGGATGGTCAGGGAAGGCTTCCTGGGGGAGGTAGCTCCTCAGCTGAAACCCAAGGGACTAGCAGGAGGGAGCAAGGTGAGGAGGTGAGGGCAGAGCTGGTGCAGGGGACAGGATGCTCAAGGCTGGGAGAGGAACTGGAATGTGGAACAGGGAATAGAGAGAGGATCCATGAGGCTGGAGCCCAGAGTGAGTACAGAAGCTGAGGCGGGAGAGACCGGCAGAACCAAGGAGCCAAGGCTGTCTTTACCCTGAGGACAGTGGGCAGCCCCTGCGGGTTTTAAGTAGAAAAAAATGAGGCCAGGCTTCCCTGTGCTTACTGCCCACCCACCTCTGCCTCTGCCTGGCCACAGCCCAGCCCTCCGGGCCAGGGGCATCTCTGGTGGCCTTTCACCAAAGGCCAGGGCACACCTCACTAGACATGGCCCTTCTTCCCAGAGAGGGATTGAGGAAGCGGGGGTGGGGGAGGAGCTGAGAGAAGCCCACCAGGTTAGAGAGCAAAGTGAGCATCGGGCCCAGGCCCAGGTTAGGAGGGAGAGGTGAGAGCAGGGGCCACAGCCCTGGTGCCCACATCGCCCCTCAGTTGGACGCCCCGCATTTGGACGGAGGCCCAGGTTGTGCACAGAATCGGCAGGGGTGCAGGGGATCACAGTGCCCCTGCTGGCAGGTGGGGGAGGAAAGGGTGGGCAGACTACTGCCTGTTGCTTCCCACACCAGCCCGAGGACGGCTTTGTCCGCAGCACCCTGGATCTCTGTGGGCCACCTGCTGGCTTTAGAAAAAGCAAGTGTGTGCTTTCATCTGTGAAACGTGTCCCTGTGTTCCACAGACAGCACAGCGCCCGGCTGTTTAGCTACAGGGCGCTATGCTGTTGCCGCCACGACAGGACAGCCCCCGCTGCAGAAACCAGGCACATTTGCGGGCAGGGACACCAAGGCCCTGTTGCAAAGAGATCCGTGTGCGTTGGTGGAAGGGCTGAGGCACAGAACCTCACCCCCAGCCCTGGTGCTCAATCCTGCAAGCCCCTTTACCTCTTCCTGGTCAACGGGGGGTGAGCACGCTGTCTATCTGATGCCCCCCTTTCTCTTTGAGCCCTGGGGCCAGCCCTCCAGCCTCAACGGAACACACAGGAATTTGCCTCTTTGCACGCTGGGCCCTCTGGACCGAGGGGAGGGATCCACGTCCAAGCCGTGTACCTGCAGCAGGTGGCCACAGAGAGAGCTCTGGGGAAGGCGCTGGGCAGCAGGAATAGGCCGGGGGCGAGCAGATTTCCAGAAAGCATCCTTTATAACAACCGGAGAAGAGATGCCTCCCCCATTCGTCTGCTGCAGCCAGCAGCTGACAACCAGACACCCCCAAAAGACCAATATTAACAACGATTCAGAGGAACCGACCCTCTGAATGTGCCACAGCACCTCACGGCGTACACCGCTGGTGTCCAAGCAAACAGCTGCCGGGGGGGGGGGGGGGGGGGGGGG